>NC_058386.1:40233560-40536590 GCF_018350175.1 Felis catus | reverse complement strand
GGCCTTTGACACGAACGCGAATAAAGAAAGGTCTTGAAGGCTCCTATCAAGCAGGAACCTCAGGCCCTGGATACAGCCTTTCCTGAATCCCATTCAGTGCAGTCAGTCAGCTTCTCCCTCAGGGCTACCTCAAAGTCTGATTCCAATTTTGGCAAGAGTGGATCAGTCTAACATACAAGCTTCCTAAAAATGACATGAACCAATCTCAACATCCACATATCCACAATATCCACCGTTAGACCTGATTTGGGCACAAGGTGAAAACAAAGCCCAAAGCCAAGTGGTTTCTCCCAGAGCCGTGCTGCTAATTTAGATTTGACCCAATATTTGATGATCTTTTCTTTTTTGTTTGTTTTTTTTTAATTTTTTTTAACGTTCATTTATTTATTTATTTATTTTAAATTTTTTTTTTCAACGTTTATTTATTTTTGGGACAGAGAGCGACAGAGCATGAACGGGGGAGGGGCAGAGAGAGAGGGAGACACAGAATCGGAAACAGGCTCCATGCTCTGAGCCATCAGCCCAGAGCCTGACGCGGGGCTCGAACTCACGGACTGCGAGATCGTGACCTGGCTGAAGTAGGACACTTAACCGACTGCGCTACCCAGGCGCCCCCCATTTATTTATTTTTTGATAGAGAGAGACAGAGCATGAGTGGGGGAGGGGCAGAGAGAGAGGGAGACACAGAATCTGAAGCGGGCTCCAGGCTCCGGGCTCCGGGCTGTTGGCACAGAGCCCGACGCGGGGCTCGAACTCACAGACTGTGAGATCATGACCTGAGCCGAAGTCGGACACCCAACCGACGGAGACACCCAGGCGCCTCTGATGATCTTTTCTAACCAGAGAATTTCTTACGGTCTTAGCCATGCACGGGTCAGTTCATATGCTCTGAAACACGTAAGGGGAAATAGGGCAGAAGTAGCTTTTTCGTCCAGTACCAGAGTGGTAGTGTGGTATGGGGATTGGAGCCAAACAAAGCTGGGTTTGAACCCTTATTCTACTATGTATTGGTTGCATGAACCTGAAGATGTCACGTGACCTTCTGAACCTCACGTCCTTCTCCTCAAATGAAGATATTGCCAGATATTTTACCTGATTATTACGAGGATTAACCAAGAGCACGTAGGTAACTTCCGGGCATTTAGTGACATTCAAAAAATGACTACTCTTGTTGTTTTCAGCTTCATAAGATGGTTTTCTTATCATCTGAAATTTCTGCCACATATATGTGCGTTTTTTTTTTTAAGTGGACCCAAAGAACTTTATTTTGGGGGTTAAATCCCTCTCGGATGAAGAGAATTTAAAAAAAAATTTTTTTTTAATGTTTATTTATTTTTGAGACAGAGAGAGACAGAGCATGAATGGGGGAGGGGCAGAGAGAGAGGGAGACACAGAATCGGAAGCAGGCTCCAGGCTCTGAGCCATCAGCCCAGAGCCTGACGCGGGGCTCGAACCCACGAACCGTGAGATCGTGACCTGAGCCGAAGTCGGACGCTCAACCGACTGAGCCACCCAGGCGCCCCAAAGAGAATTTTTTTTAATGTAATTTATTGTCAAACTGGCTAACATATGGCGTGTACAGGGTGCTCTGGGATTTGGGGGGTAGATTCCCATGATTCATCGCTTCCATACAACACCCAGTGCTCATCCCAACAAGCGCCCCCCTCAATCGGATGAAGAGAATCTAACACGTTATCGGTTCCCATTGCTAACACACACTTTATCATTTTGGAGATAAAAACTTTCCATTTTCCAACTTAAGAAGTGCAGGGGTACCTGGGTGGCTCAGTCTGTTAAGCGTCCGACTTCGGCTCAGGTCATGATCTCGCAGTTCGTGAGTTCAAGCCCCGTATCAGGCTCCGTGCTGACAGCTCAGAGCCTGGCACCTGCTTCAGACTCTGTGTCTCCCTCTCTCTCTGCATCTCCCCCCCTCCGACTCATACTCTGTCTCTCTCTCTCTTTCTCTCTCTCTCAAAAATAAATAAACATTAAAAAAATGTTAAAGTTATTAAAGCTCTGAATGAAGACCTCAGGTGTCAGTAGGGCATGCTTTCCCATGTAGGGTTCATCATATTAGATTTATAAGGGATGCACAGCTTCTGAGGATTCTTTTTTTTCTATTTTAATTTTTTAAAACAATTATTAAAAAATTTAACAAATTTGTTTTATTGTTTATTATTTGTTTTTGAGAGAAAGAGACAGAAAGCACAAGCAGAGAGGGGCAGAGAGAGAGGGTGGGGGGACAGAGGCTCCAAAGCCGGCCCTTCACTGATAGCTGTGAGTCTGACCAGGGACTCAAACTCACGAACCATGAGATCATGACCTGAGTTGAAGTCAGACGCTCAACTGACTGAGCCACTCAGGTGCCCCTGGTCTGTTTGAATCCTATGCTCAGATGTATTAGGAATTTTTCCCCCTATAATTAGGTTTGAGAGCTTTTCACTCTGATGGGAAGAATTAACTTGATGGGAGGAATCTTTTTCACAATGTAGAAGAATGTCAAATCATCATGTTGTATACTTTAAATATCTTATAATTTTATTTTCAATTATATGTCAATGAGGCTGAAACTCTTTTTCCTGATTAGTCTGGCTAGAGGTTTATCAATTTTATGGATCTTCTAATAACCAACTTTTGTTTTTGTTGACTTATTTCCTTTCTTCTACTTACTTTGAGCTTAATTTCTTCTTTTTCTAATTTCTTGAGGTAGAAGCTAATGTCATTGATTTGAGACCATTCTTCTTTCTCAAATAGAAGACTTAATGCTAAAGAAATTTCCCAAAGTATTGCTTAAGCTGCATCTCACAAATTTTGATATTTTGTATCCTTAATTTAGTTCAAAAGATTTTCTTTTTTAAAAATTTTTCTTTAATGTTTTTATTTACTTTTGAGACAGAGAGAGACAGAGCATGAGCAAGGGAGGGGCACAGAGAGAAGGAGACACAGAATCTGGAGCAGGCTCCAGGCTCCGAGCTGTCAGCACAGAGCCCAATGGGGGGCGCGAACTCACGGACTGCGAGATCATGACCTGAGCTGAAGTCAGTCGCTTAACCAACTGAGCTACCCAGGCGCCCCAAGTTCAAAATATTTTCCAATTTCACTTTAGATTTCATCTTTGACTCACGGATTATTTAGAAGCATATTATTCAGTTTCCAAATATTTGGACAATTTTCCAGACATTTGATTATTGAGTTCTAATTTAGTTCCATTGCGGTCAGAGAATATACTTTGCGTGACTTTATTCCTTTTATTATGACATATTTTTCTCTGGGTATTGCGGTATTGTTTCGGTAAATGTTTTATGTGCAATTGGAAAGCATGTGTATTTTCATAGTGTTGGATGGAATGTTCTTTAAATATAATCATGTCAGGTGAGTTGACAACATTGATCAAGCATACCAAATTCTTCCTGATTTTCTGCTTATTACTTCTATCAATTATTGAAAGAAGAATATTAAAACATGAGCCTACCATTGTTGATTTGTCTATTTCTGTTTGTGGTTCTGTCAGTGTTTCCTTCATGTACTTGATGAGCTGACCATTTTAACATTTCAAAATGACACGTCTAATCTCTGGTAATATTCTTTCTTCTGAAATCCACCTTGATTTTAACATAGCCGTTCTAGTTTTCTTTCGCTTGTTGTTACGATAGCATGGGTTTCTCCGTTCTTTTACTTATTTGTGTCTTCTTACTGAAATCATTTCTTATGGGTAGTGTTTAATTGGGCCTTTCCTTTTTATTCAGTCTGACAGTCTCTGTGTTTTTAATGGGGGTGTTTCAAACTTTTAGCACGCTTTTTTTAAGTTTATGTATTTATTTTGAGAGAAAGAGAGAGAGAGGCAGAGAGAGAAGGAGAGAGCATGTGGGGGCGGGGCAGAGAGAGAGGGAGAGAGAGAATCCCAAGCAGGCTCCGCTCTGCCAGCACAGAGCCCGACGCGGGGCTCGAACTCACAGACCGCGAGATCATGACTCGAGCCGAAGTCGGACGCTTAACCGACGGAGCCACCCAGGTGCCCCAATAGTACTCATTTTGAATTGATCACACCCTACCTTCTAGCAATATTGTACCACTTCTGGAGTATAAGAACCTTATAACATTATGCTTCTACTCACCCCTCCTAACTTTTGTATTGTTGTCACATAGTCCTCTTTTATATATGTTGAAAATCACATCTCCATTTTTTATTATTCATGTTTAAATAGCTATGTTTTAAAGAGATTTAAGCAAGAAAACATTTTATATGTCTACCCACGTATTTACCATTCCTTCGTGTAGATTCATATTTGCATCTGACGATTTTCTGTCTGAAAGACATTCTTTAACATTTCTTGTAGTGTGGGCTTGCTGGTTTTATCTCTTGTATGTCTGAAAAGTCTATTTTTCCTTTGTGTTTGGAAGACATTTCCACTGGGTATAGCTTTGTAGGCTAAGAGTCATGCTGTGTTCTTTCTTGAGTTCCTTTCCGAATTTCTTTCTTTCTTTTTTTTTTTTTTTTACATTTTTCTCTCTGCGTTGCAGTTTGAATAATTCTATTGCTATGTTTTCAAGTTCACTAATTTTTTCTTTTGCAATGCCTTTCTGACATTAATCCCAGCCAGTGAATATTTTCATCTCAGACATTGCAATTTCCGTTGCTAGAGGTTTTATTTGGGATTTTAAAGTATCCTTCCCATACCCACTTTTCTTTTGGAACATATGGAATGCAGTGATACAGCAACAAACTGTTCTAATACACTTTGCTACTATTTTGACACCCCTATCGATTCCATCTCCGTTTTGATAGAATGAGCTTTCTCCTCATTTGGTGTTTATTCTACAGGCAATCATCCACCACTACTCAGACAAGACCCTTTTCCAGACTTCAATCAACACTGTACGAATCTTTTTTTTAAAAAAATTTTTAAATATTTATTTATTTTTGAGAGAGGGCTTGACCGAGCGTGAGCAGGGGAGAGGCAAAGAGAGACAGGGAGACACGGGATTCGGAGTAGGTTCCAGGCTCTAAGCTGCCAGCACAGAGCCTGACATGGGGCTCGAACTCACAAATCACGAGATCGTGACCTGGGCCGAAGTCGGATGCTCAACCAACTGAGCCACCCAGGCGCCCCAAGCCAACACTCTATGAATCTTGAGGCTTGGTGGGAACAGACACTATTACCAACTCTGTGAAAGGCCCGGCACCATAACCTCAAATCGCTTTGGGTGAATCTTTCCCGGGCTTCAGGTAATTTCTTCACACATACGCACTGATCATTCCTCAGCTGAGTACCTCCGGAAGACCATCTGCAGATGGGGAAATTATAGGGCTCATCTCTGTCCTTTGTTTTCTGATGTACAGTGACTTATAAACTGCTATTTCACACGACTCATCTATTTTTTTAGTTGTTTCCATGCACAGGTAAAATGCTGGCCCCATGATACCATCTGGGCCCGAAACTGAAGTCTTCAGACATTTCCTTTCATAATCTATAAAGAAGTGTTTGCTAGTCCTGTCTTGTTTCTTTTTAGTGACTATACATTTCCATTTTCTCACTGAAATCCTAGCAGTTCTGTTAATGGCAATCATTAGCCTTGAAATTTATTTATCACCTTGGTTACTAGTCTCGCTCCTTGCTATTAAATCCTAGAACTAAAGTGACAGTTTCTGTGGGTTAGGGACCTAGGCATAACTCAGCTAGGTTCTCTGTTTTAGACTCTTTCGTGCTGTCAGGTCGGGTTGAGGTCTTATCTGGAGGCTTGACTGGAGAAGCACATGCTTCCAAGCTCGTGTGGTTGTTGAGAGTGTGTATTTCCTCAAGGAATGATGGACTGAGGGCTCCCATTCTTTGCCGGCTATTTGTCAGAGGCTGTCTTAAAGTTTTCCGTCACTGAGTCCTCTCCACTGGGTAGCTCAAAATATGGCCGTTTGCGTTCCAAACCGAGCAAGTCAGAGAGTCATAGCAAGGCAGAAATTACAGTCTTATGTATCATAATCACCGAAATGATATCCCATCGCCTCTGTTGTATGCTATTTGTTAGACGTAGATCCCGTCTGTACTCAAGAACAAGAGTTTACAGGGGCACCTGGGTGGCTCAGTCGATTGAGCGTCCGCCCTCAGCTCAGGTCATGATCTCACGGTTCATGAGTTTGAGCCCCATGTCAGGCTCTGTGCTGACAGCTCGGAGCCTGGAGCCTGCTTCAGATTCTGGGTCTCCCTCTCTCTCTGCCCCTCCCCTGCTCATGCTCTCCCTCTGTCTGTCTCTCTCTCTCTCAAAAATAAACATTAAAAAATTTATTTTAAAAAAGAACAAGGGATTATACAAGGGCATAAATAGTAAGAGGTCGGGATTACTGAGGGTCATCTTAGAGTGTGCTCCCCACCCTCCTTCTCTAGAAAGGGACAAAGTACAGGTTTCTTTAAAAACATATACAGGTTTTACATATATAGGTTCTTAAGCCTAGCGTGTCCTATCAGCAGAAAACAGGGGACCGAACTAAAAACAAAAGGGCTAGAGGTAAAGCGTTAAGAAATGTTTTTGGGGTGGTGCCTGGGTGGCTCAGTCGGTTAAGCATCCGGTTCTTGATTTCAGCTCAGGTCAGGATCTCACAGTTCGTGAGTTTGAGGCTCCGTGTTGGGCTCCTCACTCACAGTGTGGAGGCTGGTTGAGGTTCTCTGTCTCACACTCTCTCCGCCCCCTCCTTCCCCCCTCAAGATAAATAAGGAAACATTTAAAAGAAAAAAGAAATGGTGTTGGGAATGCTTATGGTCTACTTGCCCTGATGCCCCCACCTTAGAGGAAACAGTTCTGCCTTAACCCCTACCTACTCTCATGTTAACTTCTCTCCAGAATGGTGGTTCTTTCTCTTTAGAAAATAACCTTGCCATCAGAAAGTATGGAAATTTCCTTAAACCGCTTTAATCCTTATTGTATTCAACAAGCATTTGCCACGTATCTACTTTATAGAAAATTAGCCATGAACCCAATGTGGCCAGTGCTACCAAAGGACATCCCCAAGGTGCCTTGGTGGCGGATAAGCAGGACAACCTGTCACCTAGGGGTTGAGAAGCCCCAATAAACACCTGGAATTTTATGGAAGACAGATGGTGTTTCATTAGCTCTTCCCCTGGGCTCAACACTGCATTGATCACAGAAGTAATGGCTACGTTTCTAGAGCCTGGGACCATCCTGGGTGCCCAGTAGCCCTTTGATAAATATTTGCTGAGTTGAATTGTAGAAACCAGAAGTTTGAGGATCCGGTATGATAAAAGTGTCCAATGTAGGGGCGCCTGGGTGGCTCAGTCAGTTAAACGTCCGACTTCGGCTCAGGTCATGCTCTCACGGTTCATAGGTTCGAGCCCCGCGTCGGGCTCTGTGCTGACAGCTCGGAGCCTGGAGCTCGCTTCAGATTCTGTGTCTCCCTCTCTCTCTGCCCCTCCCCCACTTTCTCTCCCTCTCTCTCTCTCTCTTTCAAAAATAAAATAAACATTGAAAAAAAAGTGTCGAATATAAACTGAGGGCTAGAAAGTATACTGGATACCCCTGACAACCTCCCGCAAAGAGGAAAATTTGAAACCTCTGAGGCCATGAAATCCACATGTCTGCATTTGACTTTCTCCAAGTGTTTGCCTGTGGAAGTTCTTGTGAGCCTATGTAAATCGGTAGTTTCCATGGAAGCAAAATGAACCTGAAGAGATGTGAAAAGCACTAAGATGTTCTAGTGCTGCCCAGAGTGTGTTGTTTACAGCTGTGGAAGCCTACTTATTCGGCGGCAGTCCACAAATGCGATATTCTTTTACCTTCGTTCGCCAGTCTCTTCGGAAAGGTGCTACTTGACTGAGGTCCCGCCTGATTTGGGCCTTCGTGAGAGATATTTTGTAATTTATTTTTAACTTTTTCATGTTTATTTATTTTGACAGAGAGACAGAGAGCGAGCAGGGGAAAGGTAGAGAGAGAGGGAGACACAGAATCTGAAGCAGGCTCCAGGCTCTGAGCTGTCAGCACAGAGCCGGACGTGGGGCTTGAACCCACGGACCGCGAGATCGTGACCTGAGCTGAAGTCGGACGCTCAACCGACTGAGCCACCTCATCCTCATTATTAAAGCAAGAGTTCTCAAACTGTAGTTGATGTCTTTTGGAGCCCATGAACCCCTAGCAATGTTATCCACAGTGGGATGTATATTTTTCCATTTTTCTGGGACAACCTTGATCCGATCTTCATTGATCTATGAACCCCATAATGTTTAACGTTATCGTGTATAAAGACCTCTCTCGGGGCGCCTGGGTGGCTCAGTTGCTTGGGTGACTCATGATCTCACGGTTCGGTTCCTGAGATCAAGCCCCACGTCCGGCTCTGCGGTGACCGCAATGCCTGCTTGGGATTCTCTCTCCCTTTCTGCCCCTGCCCTGTTTGCTCTTGCGCTCTCTCTCTCTCTCTCTCTCTGTGAAAACTAATAAACTTAAAAAAAAAGACTTTTCTAAGTCACTTCGAGCCTTCTGAATTAGGCAGGCCATAAATCATTCATGAAAAACACGGACTAATAAATTAATAGAAGAAACTGCAGGCAGAAGATGTTACTTTCGCTTATGTGACTTTTTTCATCATCTAATGTCACGCCAAGTGGATAAAAGAGAATTCTATTAATTATTTAAATCTATTTATTGCCCAAGATTTTTCTAGTAACTGTAGCTATGTCCTGAGCAGACATACATCTGATAGTTCCTAGTTCTGTAGCATAGTATATCGAAAGAAAAGACATTGGAATCAAATGTTTCCGGATTCAAATCACAGATCCAGGACCTAATAATTGTGACCTCGGAGGTAAAGAACTTAATTTAGACTCTCAATTTCCGTATTTCTAAAACGAAATGATAACACTATTGATTGCCTGGGTCTGGGGATTAGATGGGGAATGACTTCAAGCGGGCGTGAGGGATCTTTTTTGGGGTGATGGAAAAATTCTAAAGTTGGATTGTAGTGATAGTTGTCCAACTCTTTAAATGTACTAAACATCGTTAACTTGTACACTGAGAGCTGGTGAATTTTATTGTATGTAATTATACTTCGGAAAAGCTGTTATTTAAAAAAATAGGAGAAAAGCTGAAGTTTGGTTTTTTTTTTTTTTTTTTTTTTTTTTTTTTTTTTTTTACCCTCCGTTTAAAAGGGTGGTTTATTCCGCTCCCCCCTTGGGGGACAGCTTCACAGATTCTGTTCTAATATCAGCCCTTTTTCCTGGGAAGATAAAATTGGAGATTAAGTTCCAAGAATACATGAGGGGAAATGTTTTGCAACGATGTAGGCTGAAATTCACATGTTCCTGTGCTATGGTTAATTTTATAAATTGGACAGAGATTTTTAAATAGTACAAACAGTTTTATAGACAACATCAGGTGTAATGATAAACCTGGCTAAGTTTTGTATTACGAACAAGCAAGCATATTTCAGCTGTTATTAAAAAATCCTTATTGCCAAAGGTACACATGAATCTGTCCTTAGCTGTACTTCTGCTGAGATATCACAGGGCAATAATGTTGCCAAGAGGCCTATGCTTCCGGCTGGCCAGGGAAGGAGAAAAAAGAGAAATATATTCTGAATAAAGATGAACTTTGTGAGATTTGTTTCCCTCCCAGCGATTTGTTGAAGAATACATTTTCTGATTCGTATTCATTTGTATTAGTATTTTCCCCGAGAGCATATTTGCAAATTTTTCCTTTGAACGTTCTTCGTCTTTCCCCTAGTCTCCCAGCAGTATTCTTTTTTAACCCTTGGCCCAATTGCAAGTATGTATTAACTTTTGACTCCTTCTCCTTTACAATGCCTCCAATTGTATAGGTTTATTTTGGACACAAAGTAGGTGTGACTACCTCCTGAATGGAAGTGGGTGGTTCCATGACCTTGGTAAAATTTATACCTTCTGGGGTTATCTAAATGTGGATACACTTTTATAGTTTCCTTTGAAACGTATGCATTCTTTTTCTCTAGCTCCCCTCCCTCCCATGGCTCTGAGCGCTAGGGTAAGGAATGGGGAAAGTCAAGTTCTGAAAATGCTTTTACATCTTTCATTATTGACTTTTTACATAATTTCCTTCCACCCCCCAGGTGCAGGAATGCAGGTAGCTGCCGACTCGACAAGGGTGTGGTCATAGGGTTCACCTGGAACACTGTTGAATTAAGCTATTCTGGGAGTCATTGTGAACAATAGAGTTTCTTGAATTATAGCTGGCTAAATTTGAGCTACATCCGTTCATTGGTAGATCATTTGACCTACTAGGCTTTTTCCTAGAGATTGCAATTTTTGTGCATTCCCCAAAGTCCATTTCTGAAATAGACCTGTACTTTTATTTTTTTAAGTTGATTTACTTATTTTGAGAGAGAGAGAGAGACGGAGAGAGCGAGCAGAGGGGGGCGGAGGGGCGCGAGAGAATTCCAAGCCCTACCTCGGGGCTCGAACTCATGATCCTGACCTGAGCCAAAACCAAGAGTTGGGCGCTTAACTGACTGAGCCACCCAGGCGCCCCTAGACCTGCACTTTTCGAAGTTAACTCAAAACAGGAACTCAAAAACCAAATTATAGCAGCCGTGAAAAGTCGGAGTTGGTTATTGTTTATACATTGTTTGAATTGCTTTATAGCACTTAACCATAAATAATTTTACTAGAAGTTGAAATCTTTGGGGGTAATCTCAGAGGGCATTTCTTTCTTTCTAATTTTTTTTAATGTTTGTTTATTTTTGAGAGAGAGAGAGAGAGCGTGAGCGGGGGGGGGTGGAGGGGGGTAGGGGCAGAGAGAGAGGGAGACACAGAATCGGATACAGGCTCCAGGCTCCCAGCTGTCAGCGCAGAGCCCTACGCGGGGCTCGAACTCACAAGCCATGAGATCATGACTTGAGCCACGCAGACGCCCCTCACAGCGTTTCTAAGTGCTGTCAGTTAGAAAGTGCCCACCTATTTGGTTTCTGCCTCAGACTGTATAATCACCTGATTAGTGCTTTATGCTGAATTCTACCCTATTGATGCACATGCCTGACACGCTACACGCTTTTAAAAAGATCTGCCTCTGCTAATAATATTATCGAGCATTCAGGATTAGTTCGTTCGGCCTAGTGTGACAATTGACGTGGAGAAGTATGTTGTGGTGGTGGTGGGGGGGGGGGGTCCCTCACTGATCCACTGGTATTTAAAACCCTTGTCAAACATTTGAGAGTTTGAAAGGACCCCTAACGTCTTTTTGCCCTAAAAGTTTTTTTCTTAAAAAAAAAAAGGGGGGGGGTGCTTTGTTTATCATCAAGAGAACACTGATCCATTTATGCCGTTTAAAACAATACTGTATGTTACTTGATTCCCTGGACCACCTTAAAAACTTCCCTAAGTCATAGTTTATCCAGAAAAAAAAGATAATAAAGTAAATCCTGAAGTACTTGAGGTTTCTTTATACTTCCCCAGTGATGGATTTGAGTAAAATGAGAATATGATCTAATAAGGTAGTTATTCATTTACCACTTCCTGCTCGTCGTCTCCGGCTTAGCGCTCCGGGCCTGCGTGCTAGCAATTTCAATGCCAACCCCTGCAAAAGAAGCTTACTATAAAAAGAATTCAGAGCTAGCCAGCACTAATCGGATGCTACGGACAAATTCTCACAAGGCCTCAAATAACTCAGCAATCAAGCAGGGCCTGTAATGTGCTCCCGTCTTTTAATTGGCTGAAGGGAGGTGAGCATCTGGTGAGAAGTGACTAAGGGGAGGGAAGGTCAGTACTTGCCTCCTGTTCCCTTGATTCTCCCCATCGCCTCGCCTTGAGTTGCTCCTTTCAGTTCCTGGACTTTCAAGCATTGCCTTGGGGGCTTGCACGGGTTGGTCCGATGTTCTCTCGAGGCAGACGTTCGTTCATCCGCTCATACATACCCGCTCTTCTGTTCTTGGCTCTGTGCCAGGCCCTAGGGATCCACCTTGAGGAGGCCAGTTTCTGCCTAGAGAGACTAACAGGGGGACCCCGCAATTCTGATGATCCAGTAACTTCCAAGCTACAAAGACGGCCCATGGTAGTATGCATACCGGGTGTGGTGTGATGGTCAAAGATGGACAGATATCTCGGTTATTCCCTCTTAGATGTCTATCCTCAAAGGAGAACGGCAGCTTTAAGAGCAGAGAAGACCTCTAGTCTCTCATCTGGGCACTCAGAGAAACTAGAACCGTGGGCTTAGAACAAGTCAGAATTTTTTGCTAAGGTGCCGTGGTGTGGCTGGACCCCCATCGGGAAAGGTCAGTGGTTCTCCCCCTGTGTTCGCCAAACTCCTCCCACAATACCAACTTCTGCTTTGGCGGAGGTATCTCTTGACCACTGATGGGCAAGGCACATTTTGTTGAAGGTTCTGAAATGGGTTAGAAATAGACATTAGACACTCCCTGTTTTACTTCCCATCCCAAATTAGGTCCAGCTAGGTTGTCGTACCGAGCCTATTAGAGTATCTGCAATGAGGTTAAATGACGTCATAAAGATACCAAAAAAACAAAATGTGAAAAAAAATGTATAGGGCTATTCCATATTTGAATACAAATTTCCTCCTACTATGAATTACCCAGGGAGAAATTCGTTCCCTGCTTCTCTTTCTTTGCCCCTCACTGACTTGTGCCCACTGTCTGGAAAGAAAGAAAGAAAGAAAGAAAGAAAGAAAGAAAGAAAGAGAAAGAAAGAAAAGCGTCTAAGTCGTCAGCAGGAATCACAGGATTTTGGCAACATCGACTAACATCAATAACAGTTAGCAATCCACAATGCTTGAGCAGTTTTCCCAAACAAAATGGAATCCCATAATCTCATGCTGGTGCCATCTAGACCTAATGGCGACTCAGCGGTATCTGGAGGAAGAAACACCGGGCCGTCCACACCAGTTGTCCAACGCCTGTGACCCGTGGGTCTAAACTCCCCTGGGGAAATGCCCCCTTCAGAGGTGAACATCGACACTAGGTGTTTATTGTAACTTTAGGGGGAAAAAGCCCCCGTCGCACTCGGAGATTGCCACTCTGGACATCGATGCCTTCTTGCAAAGTGTGGGCGTTTGAAATGATGCCAGTCACAGACTCCAGACCTCATTTGAATTGCTCTTTTTTTCCAGACAGTATATTTGGAACCTCATGATTCCCGTCCCCCCCCCCCCCAGCCTTGTACGTCTGGCACCCTGCACTGTAGCGGGTGGTGTCTCCCCAGCGACAAGCTTCACTTTCTCACGAGTGGGCGTTTTTTAAAATGTTTATTGATTTATTTAGAGAGAGAGTCGGGGAGGGGCAGAGAGAGAGAGAGAGAGGGAGGGAGAGAGAATCCCAAGCAGGCTGTGCTGCTGTCATCACAGAGCCTGACACGGAGCTCGATCTCACGAGCCACGAGATCGTGACCTGGGCCGAAATCAAGGGTCAGAAGCTTAACCAACTGAGCCACCCAGGCGCCCCAAGTGGGCATTTTTAATCATGCGTCACGGTGGCTGTGGTTGTAGCAGGATTCTCGCACAAAGAGTGGTGACCTCGAGGCTTTTCTTTCCAGGAAGCAACCTCATTCGTGTCCGCACCACTCAGTTGGGTTCGTGCCCAAAGAACTGAGCCCCGAACATAGTTTGTTTGTTTGGTTTTTTTTTTTTAACATATTTCTTACTTCTTTGTCTCCCATATATGGTAACACACAAATATGCAGTCTGATTAACTTGTCTCATGTTACAGGGTCATGAGGGATGTTATCACGTTCGCACTCAATTACCTTGAGGTTATTTTTTTTCTTTCCCCAGGGAGGGGACCCTACCGCCTGGTCACCAACTCTTGCTGTGGGATTGCAGAAGCCCCGGAAACCTGCCTCTAGGAGGCTGTCTCCTTCATAACCGTATTTGTTTCACCTGGAGACTTGCCCGCAGCAAGTTCTGAGCTGAAGGTGTGGGTGATATTTCTGGAACCTTTGCCCCAGTGGACGTCGTGAAGACCAGGACCTCCTAAGAACCCAAGCACGTGGATGTTGGAAACCTAGATCCCTGGTCCGAACTTGGCAATGCTGTAATCCAGAACCAAATGAAAGGTGTGGACTTGGCATGACACCCGACCGACCCCATGGCCTTTCCGCAGTTCATCCTTGGCCCTGAATCTGTAGGATGGCTTTTGGGGCAGCTGATCTGACCTGATCTGCTTACCGAAGCCTAACCATAAGGTTCTTTATCATGCTCACATCTGCCTTGAAGCTTAAAAGCGACAAATGTCTTTCCGTCTTATCCCACGGTGATAATGCTGTGATGGGCTGCCCCCGTACTCCTTCAGGAATAAAAGTCTCTTCCCCTGCTCCGAAGACCGATATCAGTAGACAGCCCTCACCTGTTTGCCCCTATAGGGATTGCCTCCATTGAAGACAGTTGCTTTGCTCAAGGTCATACCGCTTCCCAGCGTGACCCACACGCAATGACAGATTGCTGCCTTTAGCTCCAGCCCTCCTTACCCCAACCGGGGACAGCTGAGGGAGCATCCTGTCTTCAGAACTTCCTACAGGATTGGCTGAGGTCTGGGATCAAATCACAGCGTGACCTCTCTCTCTTCCCGGTCCTGTAACTTTCCCTTCTGCTCTTTCCCACAGGAGGTAATCCCAAGAGCACTCCCTCGGAGAACTCCCACACACCGATCCTCATCGCAGAGTCTATCCTCAAAGGAGAACGGCAGCTTTAAGAGCAGAGGAGACCTTTGGTCTCCCTCACCTGGGCACTCAGGGAAACGAGAACCTGTGAGCCTAGAACAAGTCAGAATTTTTTGCTAAGGTGCTGTGGTGTGGCTGGACCCCCATCGGAAAGGGTCGGTGGTTCTCCTCCCGTGTTTGCCAAGGAGCAGACCCTCAGGACCGTTTGGCTGCTTGCCTTACTTCCTGGCTAGAGTAATAACGATCATTTCTCCAATACTCTTGACTTGTCACTCGGCCTGATTTAAGCTTCTTTATACTCGTCTGTTTGACACGGAGGCACCTGATCAGCAACAGTGACATTACCGGACTCCACTATTAAAATGGAAGCTCTGGGTGAAAAGTACCCGGAGGCTCAAAATACTGGCGGGGTATTGCGTTAGGGGCAAAGCATACAGTCTCTGTCGGGACTGAGGGGGATGGCCAAGTGAAGCCGTAAGTTGATAAGAGGAAAGTCCTTCAGAAGAAAAAAAGTAAAAGGCAGAAAAAAAAAAAAGAAAAAAAGGCAGAAAATGATGTGTGAATAACCCGTCTTTTGAAGTGGCTTCTGAGCATGAGGGCCTTGCTCCAAGATCAACGAAAGGAAGTGGTTGGGAAATGAAACCAACACAGTGAATAGAACTCAACCATCAGACTCTTCTTTTGTCGGTCAGTCCCACCCTCCGTGGGTGGACAACCTCCTACATCAGAGACAAATTCTGGGGACCTTTTGGTTCTGGGAGAATAGTCATTTCTCTCTCAGTAAAGGTGAGTTTCCACCTGTCTTTCTGAGTCGTCACCTGGTTCTGGTCTGGAGGTAGCGTCTGCCCGTGTCTGCATTCACTAAACCTGTGTAGGCTTGTTACGTTCGACGAGACTAATCTCGTGGAGGTTTGTCTTTCTGTGGATCAGGTATCAGAAACACAGTGGTATTTCTGTAACTTGAGGAGGCGTGATGCCCCTACCTTGGCCTTTCTCCTATTTCCAGAAGGTAGGCATTCACTGTTACGGTTTTGGTGGGGCTCATGTCATATTTGATTACTGCCCTACGGCTCCGGTGACCCGCGTGACATTTCTCACCATCTCGCTCCCTGCGCCTTCTAACACACAGGGCATTATTTTTAGCTTTGCGTTTGGAAATAACCTTGGACTCACAGGATAGTTGCAAAAATAGTATAAAAACTCAGGTGTGTGTTTCATCCAAACTCCTCTCATGTCAGTATCTTATATAAGCACGGTACAGTTATCCAGACCATGAAATCAACACTGGCACAGTATGACTAACTAAGCGGCAGAGCTCACGGGATTCTTACCGGTTTTCCCTCAAGTGTACCTTTTCCGCTCCAGGTGCCATATTGCATGTTGTTGTGTCTCTGTCTCCTCAAATCTATGACAGTTCCTTAATCTTGCCTTGCCTTTTGTGACCGTGAAACTTTTTTAAAGTGTACTGCTCCATTATTTTGCAGAATCCTTAATTCGGGTTGTTTTCTTAGTAATTTGAGGTTATGCATTTTTGACAAGGATAGTCTAGCGGTTACTTCATGTCCTTCTCAGTGCATCGTATCAGGGGGCACATGATGCCGATACGTTTAATTACCGGTGATGTGGACCTTGACTACTTGGTTAGGTCTGTCACCTTTCTCTATTGTGAAGTTACTGTATTTCCTTCGGGAATTGATCGATATCTTGAGAGATATTTATGGACTATGCTAATATCCTGTTTCGTCTCAAACTCCCTAATTTTATCCTATTGGTGGATCTTTCCCACGACCATGATTAGTGTAGTGTTTGCCCCACGGTGGGTCTGGTTTTCTCTCGTCCTTTCTACCTTTTTAAACTGCAATTCTTCTATAAGGGAAAGCTATCTATCCTTGCTTATTTATGTATTTAATTATTTATTTTTATCAGCATAGACTCATGGGTATTTGTTTTCTTCTGGGGGTTATAATCCAATACTATCATTATTCATTTTACTTCTCAAATGGTTCCATCGTTGGCCATCGGGTCCTTCTGCAGCTTGGCTCTTGTGTCCTTCTAACATACCCCCATACTTTCCTGGGCACTCCCTTATTTTCCGGCACAACAAAATGTTCCAGGCTCATCTTGGAGTTTTCTTGCCCCTGCCCTGGAATCAGCCACTTCCCCAAGGAGCCCTGGTTCCTTTCTTTGGGGAATCCAAGATCTGGACACTAACTGTGTTCGTTGCTACTCAGGTATCACTGTTTCTAGGAACTCTCAGCAGACAGAACTAGGAAATATATGTGTGTACGTTAACTTGTGTATACGTATCTATCTATCTATCTATTATCTATCTATATCCATCTATCATCTATCTTCATATATCTATATCTATCATCTATCTATCATCTATCTATATATCATCTATCTATCTATCTCTATCTATCTATCATCTATCTATCTATCTATCTATCTATCTATCTATCATCTATCTATCTATATATCTATCATCTATCGATCATCTATATCTATCTATCTATCATCTATCAGTCATCTATATCTATCTATCTATTATCTATCTATATCCATCTATCATCTATCTTCATATATCTATATCTATCATCTATCATCTATCTATATATCATCTATCTATATCTATCTATCTATCTATCATCTATCATCTATCTATCTATCATCTATCTATCTATCTATCAATCATCTATATCTATCTATCTATCTATCTATCTATCTATCATCTATCCTCATATATCTATATCTATCATCTATCTATATATCATCTATCTATCTATCTATCATCTATCTATATCTATTTATCTATCTATCATCTATCATCTATCTATCTAATCGTCTATTTATATTAAAAATCGTAAGTTCATTCTGATACTTCCAATCCCAATAGAACTCCACAAGGTTCATTACCTTCCACAAATTGCCATCCACAAATAAATATCCATGAGTCTATGTTGATAAAAATAAATAATTAAATACATAAATAAGCAAGGATAGATACCTTTCCCTTATAGAAGAATTCCAGTTTAAAAATGTAGAAAGGACGAGAGAAAACCAGACCCACCATGGGGCAAACACTACACTAATCATGGTCGTGGGAAAGATCCACCAATAGGATAAAATTAGGGAGTTTGAGACGAAACAGGATATTAGCATAGTCCATAAATATCTCTCAAGATGTCGATCAATCCCAAAAGGAAACACTGTGCTTATTTAGAACCCTGAGACTGAGAAACTTGACTCTTATTATCGGAAATATAAGGCATTTATTAGGCTCCTGGGTGGTTCAGCCAATTAAGCATCTGACTGTTGGTTTCTGCTTAGGTCATGATTTCACGGTTCATAAGTTCGAGCCCCCCTTGGGCTCTGCACTGACAGTGGGGAGTCTGCTTGGGATTCTCTCTCTCTCTCTCTCTCTGTCTGTCTCTCTGCTCCTACCCCGCTCGTGCTCACTCTCTCTCTCAAAATAAAGAAGCAAACTTTAAAAGGTGCAAAGAAAGTGCAGTAGAGGGTTTTTTTAAAATAAAATAAAAATAAAATACAATATATTTACTTATTTATGCAACTCTAGATTTCATAAAACAATTCCAGAATTGCTAACCCACATGCCTGTGAGAACCAGATGTGCTAACTGGAGTACAGGATTGGTGTGCAGTTCTTTTTGTCTTTGGCCTTACAATAGCCAAAGTACTCTTTTCCAAGGATGCTTAGATTAGGACTCTTCTTCCCCATCTCCTTCTTTGTGGTTGTGTTATTCACTGGCTTGTACACTTAGGTTTATTTATTATTGTTTGTACCCCATTTGGAGCTGCCCTCACATTTTGGTTTATTTCAGTTACTTATTGGGGAGTCTACGCTAAACTTTTCTTACTTTTTTTTTGTTGTTGCATTTCAATAACGTTATTGAAAGGTAGATCCCTTGGTACCAAAACATGATGGTAGCTGGCGAGGCTATCTCTGCCAACTCAGGATTAACACCGATGTAGTCGAATTAGTGAACTATATAAGCCATTCGGGAAAACTGAAGCTCCCCACAAAACACCGTTTACAAAAGTTTAAGATATACTGTGGTTCTTTGGTTTATTTTCCAGTGCGCATTTATCCATAACAGCATGTCAAAATTGGGTACAGCCATTCTGGATGGACTCAGGCTGCTCGCTGCGCTGAGTAACTGTTTACAGCACTTTTAATGCCCTAGATCTCCGCAGTCACCTCGAGCATTATGTTTCCGAGAGACAAAGCTACACACAAAAAGTATAATCAGAGAAGCATACTTCCCTCCTTATCCCTATGAACCCATTCTTCCTTTCTTTCTCCTCTTTCGCTGACCATTCCGTAGGAGACAAAAATCTTTAGTTTCTAGCTTATCTTTTTTTATATTTATCTTGGACAAAGGAGCAGATACGCGGTTATAAGAAAATGCCACAATAGCACTCCACTGTGTGGATGTACCATAGTTGATTTAACCACTCTCCTCTGCTTGGGCGTTTAGATGGTTTTCAGTATTTTGAAGATTTGTTATATTCGAGGGATATATACACATAATCTATTCATGCCTCTTTTTGCATTTTACTATTGGTTGTTTGTTTTTGGTCCTTCAATTAAAAAAAAAAGTTTTATATTAAAAACCTTGAGGGCATTATGCTGAGTGAGATAAGTCAGGCAAAGACAGATAATGTATGATATCGCTTGTATGTAGAATCGAAAATATATGTAGGATCTTAAAGAGCTGAACTCATAACTCAGGGGTGGGGGAGTTGGGGAGACGCTGGCCAAAGGGTACCAAGTTGCATTTAGAAGATAAGTTCTGGAGATCTAACGCACAGCGTAGCGATTATAGTCAACAATACTGTATTATGTACGTCAGATTCCTAAGAGACCAGATCTTAAATCTTTTTACCACAAAAAAATGAATGATAACCGTGTGACATCATAGAGGTGTCAGCTAATGCTATGGTGGTGAGGTCCTGTTGCAATATACAAATGTATCAAATAAACACACTGCACACTTTAAACATGCGTAATGGTATATGTCAATTATATGTCAATTTCAAAATGACAGTAGTCTTTGATTCCGACACTCCCACCTCCCTCTTATAAAGACTCTTGTGCTTCCATCGAGCCCACCTAGATAATCCAGGTAATCTGCCCATCTCAGGACCCTGAATGTAATCACATCTGCAAAGTCCCTTTCATCATGGGACACAACATATTCACAGGTGCTGGGGGCTACGGCGCGGACATCTTTGGAGGGCCATTATTTAGCCTACCACACCATGTCCGAAGTTTTCTATTTTGGCCAGGGGGGAATGAAAACTGTTCTTTGCCCTGTACGAGTTTGGAAGATTGTTTCCTCCAACCCTTTAAGTAGTTCTTTCTCCAGCCTTGGGGAGTCTCCTCACGCGCGTGTTCTGATCAGTACTCACCCAAATCCTTGAGGAGAGCCCTCCGCAAATCTCTGGAGCTCTCTTGGCATCCAGTTCTCTCTTGCCTGTTACCCTGTTCTGTGAAATCTAGCAGCCTTAGGCCTCCCTGGACCCCTTTTTCTTCCTTTTTTTTTAATGTTTATTCATTTTTCACGGCTGTAGGGCAGAGAGAGAGGGAGACACAGAATCCGAAGCAGGTTCCAGGCTCCGAGCTGTCAGCACAGAGCCCGACGCGGGGCTCGAGCTCATGAACCACGAGTTCGTGACCTGAGTCGAAGTCGGACCCTCAACCGACAGAGCCACCCAGGCGCCCCTCTTCCTTTATTTTTTTTTAAAGTTTATTTATCTATTTTGAGAGACAGAGTGTGAGAACAGGAGGGGCAGAGAAAGGGAGAGAGAGAATCCCAAGCAGGCTCTAGGCTGTTAGTGTGGAGCTGGGGAGGGGGGGGGGGCGCCAGCCCACAAACTGCGAGATCATGACCTGAGCCAAAAGGGAGAGCCAGACGCTTACCCGACTGCAGATGCCCCATGGAAACCACTTTCTTTTTCCTCAACTCAGGGTGACTGTCCTGCAGCCCGGACTCTCTCTCTCTCCAAGCAGTAAGCTGCGGTAATCACAGAATCACTGTGTTTCCCGTGTTTTAGGAATCGTTCTTCTCCTCTTGTCTAATATCTTGAGAGCCATTATTTCATCTAGTTTTCCAGTTTTTATTTGTTTCAGGAGGGCAAGTAAATCTGGTCCCCGTTAGTGCAACTTGACCAGAAGTGAAAGTACAGGTATTGTTTTAAAAATACCCTTGACTTTATGACTGCGATGGTCACAGAAGCTTATGAAACAGGGGCCTATACAAGAGGACTAACACTTTATAATTCAACACTTACTGAGCAACTTTTACATGCGAGGCAGTGAGCTAGATGCTGTCACGAACCCAAATATGTGGGGCACCTGGGTGACTCAGTCGGTTAAGCATCTGAGTCTTGATTTCAGTTCAAGTCCTCATCTCACGGTTCATGAGTTCGAGCCCCACGTCTGGCTCTGTGGTGGACAGTGCAGAGCCTGCTTGGGATTCTCACTCTCTCTCCCTGTCCCTTCCCTGCTCTCTCTCTGAAAAATAAGTAAATAAACTTAAAAAAAACCAACAACAACACAAAAATCCTCCTTCGTCATGAGGGGACGGGGCATGTGAGTCCACATGGGTTTTTTGGGGGGGCATCACAATGGAGACGAGGAAGAAATACGTATCACCGTATGTTCAAAAGTTTTATTTCTTCCACAAGAGCTCTTAGAATGAGGCCTAGGCTAGAGCCACTTGGGTGAGTTGGGTTAATTTATTTCCCTCTGCCGGGAATGTCCCCGAGAGGGTATCTTGTCCCCTGGGAAGGAGCTGCCATCACGTTGCCTTGACAAACCCCGGGATCCATCATTTCATTTTCTCACTAGGTCCCTAACATGTTTTTCTTTTTCACTAGGTCCCTAACATGTTTTTTGTTTTTTGGTTTTTTTTGGCCCACTATACAGGTGACCCCCGACCAACAGCTCTGAACCTTGCAGGGGCACATGAAGGGAAGCAGGTCACATTTCGTAAATACTCTGCTGTCGCTAGGTTAGCCATTTTTATATGCGGATTGTCTAAGGGGAGACAGACTTCTGTCACCTAGCTCTCCCACCTAACAAATGGCAGAGCTTCTGTAGGGATCACGGTCTGACTCGCCCCCTCACGGTCTGAGGGGTGACTCGCTTGGGAGTGACTCCTGGTGCTTGTTCTCCAGTATTTGAGTTATTTCCATCCTCTCATGTTCTTCCTCACACCTGCTTCTTAGTCATTGCTTTAATCTGACTCTCTCTCTCTCTCTCTTTCTCTCATTCCCTGGAGCTGCTGCTCGAACACAGACAGCTTTCTGGCCTAAGCGTCTCAACGTGATGGGTTTCTTGTTTCCAGGTCTGATTCCAGCCTGGTTCTACAGAGCATCCCCTTGGCTGACTTTCAGGCGTAACTGAATGCCCACATGCACGCGGTTCATGCGGTATTCGTTCGTTAATTTTTCGTTGTTCGCGAACATAGTTTCGTTGAGCGCCTATTGTGTGACAAACTCTAGACATACAGCCAGGCACTAAAATAGGAGCCTGGAGCGCCGTTTTCAGAGGACTAACAAACATCTAGGCAGAGGGAATCCTTCTTCACCACTTCACCAGCAAGAAATGACTAATAGGGCCCAAGACAGATGACAGAGAAGAAAGTAGTTAAAGAAAAATCACCAATACAGTAAAACCTCGGATTGCAAGTAACGTGTTCTGCGAGTGTTCCGCAACCTTTTAATGTTTATTTTTGAGAGAGAGAGGGAGAGAGAGAGACAGAGCATGAGCAGGGAAGGGGCAGAGAGAGAGGGGGACACAGAATCCAAAGCAGGCTCCAGGCTCCGAACTGTCCGCACAGAACCCGACGCGGGGCTTGAACTCATGAAATGCAAGATCATGACCTGAGCCGAAGTCGGACGCCCAACCGACTGAGCCACCCAGGCGCCCCAAACATTTCTCATAAATTTTAACTTGATAAACGAGCGGCGTCTTGCAATATGAGTCGTACGTGACGCCGAATGTCTCGTGATCACAACCGAACCAATGGTTCTTGAAATTTGCTTTGATATACCAAGGGCTTTGGATTACAAGCACGTTTCCGGAACGAATTACGCTCGCAAAACAAGGTTTTACTTGTCTGTCGCTTCCACATAGTGCTCGAGGGGGTATATAGGATGTGATAGTGTTTGTTGCTGATGCCCACAGCTCCCTATATTAGTTTTCTAGGGTGCAGTAACAAAGAACCACAAACTGGGTATCTTAAAATATTAGGAATGATCAAGGAGTTGGTGGGGTTGCTTCCTTCTGAGGCTGTGAAGGAGCATCTGTTCCAAGCCTCTCTGCTAGCTTCTGGTGGTTTCCTGGTAGTCTGGGGTTCCTTGGCTTGTAGGATGCCATCACCCTAATTCTTCACTTTTACATCGTGTCTTTTGCGGATTTCTTTATATCGTCTTCCCTCTGTGCGTGTCTGTCTCTGTGTCCAAATTTCCCCTTTTCGTGGAGACACCAGTCACACTGGATGGGATGTTGACCTCACTTTAACTCGATTACCTCTGTAAAGGCTCTAATTGGCAAGTAAAGTCACACTCCAAGGCACCAGGGGCTGGGACTTCAACAAATCTTTTTTGGTGGACACAATTCAACCCATAACCCCCTCCCCCTCCCCCCCCCCCCCCGCCCACCACTTTAAGGAAGATGTTGTTGACTTAGTTTTGGGAGCATTGCTTACAAACAGTTTCCAGGGTGACCTCAGCTGCAGAGCGCCACCTCGCCCAAGGCCATGCCCTTGATAGGATGACCCATACCCAGTAACTAACAGAGGCAGCCGTATAAAGGTCTGGCTCTCTTGTCTCCACTTGGAACAACTCTGAAGGGCCATTCTGACTTCAGGGTGCCCCCTAAGGTTGCCTGAGGCCTCTGCGGGGCTGGTGCTCCAGCCTGGACTTCTTTCTGTGCACAAGCCTGCTCCAGACCCCAACCTCCCGACCTCCCACAGATGGCGATCCCTCCTAACCATCCTGCCTCCTAAACCCTGCCTCAGGGTTTACTTCCAGGACAACCTAACCTGCAAAAGGTAGAAAGAAGAAACAGAGGTCCTTAGGGTGTAAGGTTCTTGCAAGCCATGGAAAAGTTTGGGTTTTATCCTAGAGGCAAGAGATGGGAATCCACCGGCGAATTTTGAGCAGGGGATGAGGCTCAGTTTGCACTTTGACAAGATGACCCTGGCTACTGTTTGTGCCTCCTGGCCTCTGAGCCTGTTAACGGCCCCGCGAAATGTGATGCTTCCCTTGAGACATAGCAGTTGTTGGAGTCATAGGGGCCCTATGCTAAGACCACAGGGAGACGCCTCCAGCTTTGGCTGGACTTGAGCCTAGAAACGCCTCACTCCTGTCGGCCCCTCCTCTTCACCCTCTCAAGCTGCCTTGGGCTGAACAGAACTACCTTTGTTGCAAGGAGTTCTATTGGCTAAGGTGTTTTATCGGCATGGAATCCTTTTCCTCTTAGGGTAGACTGCCACTCAATTCTTTCAAAGTCAAGTCAAATCTTTTTTCTTAAAAAAAATGGTTTTTTACATTTATTTATTCTTGAGGGGGGGGAGACGGAGGGGCAGAGACAGAAGGAGACACAGAATCCGAAACAGGCTCCAGGCTCTGAGCTGTCAGCACAGAGCCCGACGCGGGGCTTGAACCCATGAAACCATGAGATCGTGACCTGAGCCGAAGTCGAAGTCAGACGCTCAACCGAATGAGCCACCCAGGCATCCCGGGGTGGTTGTTGTTGTTTTTGTCCTTGATTTAAAATCTGCCTTCTGGCCTCCTTCCTCCATGCACAGCCTCTGAGGAACACCGTTTTCCTGGGGAACAAATCAGACTTGAGAAGGCACACACCATTCTAACCTGGGCGCGCAGGGACGCATCATGCCCTGACGCATCCTGGTGTGTATGCTCCTGGAACGATCTGAAACATCTCTGGGCATGTTCAGTGTATCATTCGAAAGGAATGAGACTCAGTACATGTCAAATTCTCTGCAAATCTCACGTCCCACATGAACCACCTAGGGATTGCACCCGTGAATTTTTTTCCTTGGTAATCACTTCTAAAACAGAAACTTGGATTCGAACCCAAGGAAGGGGATGTGAAAGAGAGCGAAGGTATGAGGAGCTAGTAGAAAAGACGGAGAGGCTGCTGGTGAAACTGGGCCCCCCTCTCCCTCTGGATGATAAAGGGAACCACGCATTTTTCTCATTCCTCATGGGCAAGGTGGAAGGTTAGAGTCTTTTAAATTGTACCTGTGTGCGAGGCCAATTAATCAAAGTGTCTGTTACAGGACCAACACCCAAACGCATCTCGTAAAATTCAACCCATCCCTGGCTGAACGAATGTTTCTTCCGTCACGGCGTCAGTGACCTGTGTGGATTTATGTGTTTGCGCACCTTTTCTTGCAAGAATGGTGATTGTTTGAAAAGTCATGGAAACATCGAGATTTTTTTTTTCTTCTTCTATGCAAAACGATACACGGTCCGCGGTGTGAGTCAAGAACTTCCGGACTCAAAATCTTCGTTCTGCCACTTACAAATGTATGATCTTCAACAGGCGATTTGGCTTCTCCGTGTCTGTTTTCTCAGGATAACGACTATTTCACACGGTATTAAGAAATGAGATAAAGACTCTAAGGGCTTCGCTGGTAATACAACTTCCACCGGGAGGAAGAAATAGATTTTCTCCCCCTCTCCCTCTTTTAAAAATTTCTCACTCTATCCTGAGAAGCCACCTTTCTCAAATGTGTCCCTCAGAACACCTGCGCCAATAAATAGGCTTCCGTACTAGCTTCCCTCTTACAGATTCATGATGCCTATTACCGTACTGAAACCTCAGGAATCATACGGTAGAGAAAACTGGCCGGTTTTGTTTAATCTGGAATTCTCCAGTCTTATGTGACCAGACTGTTTCTTTTCTCCTGTCACCTCTCGCCAGCCCTCTCCGGGACCCTGCGATGAAACACACACGAAGAGAATGAGAGACTGTTCCAGAACACAGGATCGCCGAATGTAGGAGAAATCAGGAAGCCACCCTATCTCATCTGGAAAACCGGAGCTCCCGGGTTATCTACAGACAAATGTACCTTGTACACAAAGTGGTAGTATGGCCGTCAAGTTTTTCATAAGTTCAAGTAATTACTGATTTTAACTTATCTCATTCTTTTCTGCTTGACATCTCTTAGCTTTCGTCAGCCTCCAGTATCGTTTTTTTGGCTTGCTACTTATCTTTTAGTTTTTCTGGTCAAGCGTCAACTTTTGGTTCACTCAGGGTGGAGTCTCCGTTCTTCCCAAAACCCTTCGGTAGGTGTCGAAACGTCTCTTAATCCTCTCTTATGTCTTTAGAAAACCGGTCTGAATCCAATCCTGTCTCCGTGAAACAGAGAAATTTGTGTGTCAGCACTTCACAGGTTGCCCAGAAAAATAAAGAAAGCGACTTCTGAAAATGTTAGCTATAAGAAAAGAGGATAATGGGACAAGAGTTCAAGTGAAGACGGGAAGAAAGATAAAGTTTCCCCTCGCCCCCTCTCTCCCCGCCCCACGCCCCCCCCCCCCGCAAAAGAAGAGGAAAACAAGAAACTTACAAACCCTGATTCTCATCCTCATAAAAAGGAGTGAAAAGAGGCAGAATAGAGAGTGCAGAAATAAACCCATGCATATATGGTCAATTAACTTACGACAAAGGAGGGAAGAATATACAATAGGTCGCCTTGAGAATTGGTAACAGAGATTCTGTAACATAAAAGAAATTGCAACATTGTATAAATGTGTCTGAAAAGAGAAAACGATAGAGAAGAAGAAAATGGCTTTGACCCTCCCCCCACGAACAGATGGGAAAGAGAATCTGTCAGCTCCTGACGCCAAAAGACAGACTCCTCCTGAATATTTCATTTTCTTCCCCTGAAATAAAATAGTTGTGTGCTGAAACCAGAATGGGCAACCCCTCCCGACAATAATAAAGGGAAAATAAATAAAGATATCTATTACAGCCCTGTCACGCCAGGAACTATACAATTCCAATCTGGAATGGAACTTTTCTTGTAAACATTATTAATTGATTTCCGCTTCCAGTAATGGCAGGCTACGTTAGTTGGACCGATGTGCTCGCAGAAAAACAGCTACAGGTTATGAATCAAATGCAAAAATAAAATGTTTTTTAAAAAGCATCGAAAAGCTGACAAGATAGTGAGGAATTTCTAGGGCAAACTTGAAAGGAAAGCAGGAACCCAGATTGGTACGGGGAGCTCAGAGGCCCCTGAAGACCTTTGTCAACCTGGAAGAAATGAGAACTTTAGTTTTAACCGCTGGGGTGGCATGGCCCGCCGAAGGCGGACAGTCTAACAGGACATTGTCCTTATAAGAAGAAATTCCAAAGGGCTATACTATTAGGGCCAGGGTGAAGCACAAGTAAATTGGCCTTTGAATGTACTTTTGGCTGAAATCAACATCTTAGGCAATGCCCAAGGGGGAAAAATATAAGGACAGAGCCCTCAAGCATTAATTCAGTTTGAAGAGATCTTGAACAGATAGTGTCTTCAGATATTTTGGTTTCAACAAACGCATATGTTCTTCTGTGTGTCTTTGCACCTTTCATATTACTCAAATTATTCCTGTAAATACATTTTCAAAGCTTTTTAACAGCGGGGATCCCTGGGTGGCCCGGTCGGTTGAGCGACCGACTTCGGCTCAGGTCATGATCTCGCGGTTTGTGAGTTCGAGCCCCGCGTCGGGCTCTGTGTTGACGGCTCGGAGCCTGGAGCCCGCTTCGGATTCTGTGTCTCCCTCTCTCTCTCTCTCTCTGCCCCTCCCGACTCATGCTCTGTCTCTGTCTCAGAAATAAACATTAAAAAATTAAAAAAAAAAGATATTTAACAGCAAAGTGTACCATTCACACAACAGAAAACATTCACATTGTGCTTTTAAAACAACTATGTTTTCGGGGCGCCTGGGTGGCGCAGTCGGTTGAGCGTCTGACTTCAGCCAGGTCACGATCTCGCGGTCCGTGAGTTCGAGCCCGCGTCAGGCTCTGGGCTGATGGCTCGGAGCCTGGAGCCTGTTTCCGATTCTGTGTCTCCCTCTCTCTCTGCCCCTTCCCCATTCATGCTCTGTCTCTCTCTGTCTCAAAAATAAATAAAAAACGTTGAAAAAAATTAAAAAAAAAACAACTATGTTTTCAATGTTTAAATAAATAAAAGGTGAAGTGAGGATACCTTTGCAACCAGAAAACCTGATAAAGTGATGTCATATTTGGAAAAGAACCAGTTAGAACTTCTAGAAATGAATATATGCACATAAATGGACGTACATATGAATATGAGTACGGATGGGCATATATGCATGTGTGTGTAGATATAGATAGATATATTGTGGATTAATGCACAAAACTAATAGACTACTCATGGGTAAAAAGATACTTGGTGAATTTGAAGATAAGTCAGAAAAAATGATCCAGAATGTGTCACAGAATAGAGGATAGAAAATACAAAAGACAGGTTAAGAAACATGGGGGATACAGTGAAAGCATCTAATAATAATTTAATTAGCTAGCAGAGACTAGAAAGAGACAGTAGAGAGGGAATAAAGATATAACGGCTGTTAATTTTTAGAACTGATGAACTACATAACCCACAATTCTAGAAGTCTCCCAATTTCAAATGGGAGGAGTTAAATGAAATTCCCACCTACACCCATCAAAGTGAAAATGCAGAACAGCAAAGACAAAAGGAAAACAAAACAAAAAAATAGGCCCAGGGTAAAAGACAGATATTTAAAGCAGAGGCATGCATTTAGACTAAGAGTTGACCCCTCGACTTCAACATATTGAATAATCTCTTCGACATATTGAGCAACTCTTTTCTTAAGCTTATTTAAATTTATTTTGAGAGAAGGAGACTGCAAGCGGGGGAGGGTCAGAGAGAGAGAGGGAGAGAGAGAATCCCAAGAAGGCTCTGGAGCCAGACATGGGGCTTGAACCCATGAACCCTGACATCATGACCTGAGGCAAAATCAAGACTTAACCCACTGAGCCACCCAGGTGCCCTCTCTACATGTTGAAAGAAAGTAACTACTGATAAGAATTAAAGTATCATTGAAGAATGATGGCAAAATGGATGAATTTTTAAAATTAAGACCTCACTTCTTTAGAGCACTGCTAGGTTCATAGAAAACGTGGGCAGAAGGTGCAAAGATTTCTCATGTGTCTCCTGCCCCTGCATATACATAACCTCCCATTTTATTAACATCCCACATCAAAGCGGCATACTGATTACAGTCGGTGAATCTACAACGACACATTGTCATCATTCGGAGTCCATAGTTTACGTTAGACTTCGCTCTACGTGTTGTACATTCTATGGGTTTGGACAAATATGTAATGATGTGTATCCATCGTTATGATATCACACAGAATGTTTTCACTGCCCTAAAAAGTTTCTATGCTCCACCCGTTCAACCCTGTTCCTTCCCCGCTTGCAGCCCACCCAAACCTCCAATGTCTGGCAACTAGTGATCTTTTTACTGTCTTCATAGCTTTGCCTTTTCCAGAATACCGCGTAGTTGGAATCATATGGAATGCAGCCTTTTCAGAGAGGCAGACTCCGTGATGACAGCAGAGAGCCCCACCCCGGGGCTCGAACTCACGGACCGTGAGATCAGGACCTGAGCTGAAGTCAGACGCTTAACTGACTGAGCCATCCGGGCGCCCCCATTTGGCGGGGCATCTTAAAAGTCGTCACCATACTTAAAATCATCTAGGTTGGTTTTTTTTTTTTCCTATGCTATCCTTTAGTGGTATGAGCACCCAATTTTTTTTTTAAATTTTTTTTTCATTGTTTTTATTTATTTTTGGGACAGAGAGAGACAGAGCATGAACGGGGGAGGGGCAGAGAGAGAGGGAGACACAGAATCCGAAACAGGCTCCAGGCTCTGAGCCATCAGCCCAGAGCCTGACGCGGGGCTCGAACTCACGGACCGCGAGATCGTGACCTGGCTGAAGTCGGACGCTTAACCGACTGCGCCACCCAGGCGCCCCATGAGCACCCAATTTTAATGGGGAAAGGTCGGGGGGGCGGTTCCCCACACCACCAAGCAATGCTCCGGACACGAGTTGGGTGTCCTAACAATTCAACTTAATTCTGACTCTATTTACCTAGAGATAGCCTCGGATGCCACAGGTTAAAATCTTGGTCTTACAAGACTTCCCCCCTCCCCCTCCCCCCACTTTGGGTGCCATTTGCAAGCCTCGGTGGATTAGATGGGTTAGATTGGAGGTTCCCGTGACCGCCTCCTTGCATTCAATTAATTTGCTAGCACTGCTCACAGAACTCAAAGAAACATCTTACTTCCTAGATCACTGGTTTATTATAAAAGGATTTAACTCAGGAAGAGCCTGGGTCAGGCCAAGGAGATCATGCAAATTGATGAAGCGATTGGGAAGGTGGCTGTGCCCCTCATCCTCTCCCAGGTGCTCGAGCTCTTCCTGGACTCGCTGTTGAAGAAGGCCTGCCAGGTGACCCCGTCCTGACACGCCAAGACTATGACCACGTCCCACCTAGAGCAGCGCATTGGGCTGGAGCAGCAGTGTGGAGTTCTGGAAGGACCTTGGTGGCCTCTGTGTCAGACTGCCCCCGGGGACCGGAAGCCAGGCAGCAGTGGCCGGAAGAATGGGGGGTGGGGAGGACGGGAAGCAAAGGCTGAGGACACAGACACTGATGGGGAAGAAGAGATGACGTTGCAGGATTTTCTACCACAATACCCGGGATTCGTTGCCTCGACGCTTGGAAGAATGAAGAGGTGGGCACAGAGAGAGCAGCGGAGAAAAGTCTATTCGAATAGAAGATTAGAAAGGAAGCAGAGTAGGAAAGCTGTCTTGGCAGAGAGGGGGCATTCGGAAGTGAATGCCCTCGATCATAGGCAAGGGTCCTTGCGGTAGAAGGTTCTGGTCAGCCCTCCCCCTTCCCTCTAGCTCCTTCTCGGTCCCACCCTTATTGGCTGGACAGCTCTAGGTGTCGGATTGTCCATTCCCGATTGGCTCGTTTCTGTTGTGCGAAGGGTGGCCTATGGCCACAGTTAGGTCTTTGGTCAAATTCCTGAGGGGAACCTGAGGGGCAGCAGGTGGGGTCTGTGACATTCTTAAGAGGGACCTTATGCCCGAGGTGGTTTGCTGGGGTCAGAGGCTCCAGCATTGTTCCAAAGCATGTGTTTTTCCCCACCCTGGGACCTCAGGCCCTAATCGTTCCCTCTCTGCCTACCGAATCATATCTTGTCCTATCAATATTACATCAATTTCAAATTCTACGTGTTCATTGCTGGCATATAGGAGAGGGATTTGCGTATTACCTTTGTATCCTACAACTTTGCTACATTTACTTACTGTCCCAGGAGGGGTTTTTGGGTCATTCTTTTGGTTTTTCTACATGGACAATTGTGTCCTCTGTGAAAAAAGACACTTTCGTTTTTTCCTCCCCATGGATACATTAAAAAAAATTTTTTAATATTTATTTTTGAGAGAGAGAGAGTGGGGGAAGTGCAGAGACAGAGGGAGACACAGAACTCGAAGCGGGCTCCAGGCTCCGAGCTGTCAGCGCAGAGCCCAACGCGGGGCTCGAACTCACGGACCGCGGGATTGTGACCTGAGCCGAAGTCGGCCACCCAGGTGCCCCTCCATGGATACATTGTTATATTAAGAAATTGAGAACGCTTTCCATTAGGAAAAAGTGTAAAGGATGAGATATGAAGGAAAGACTTCAAGCAGAAGGAGAAGGATCTCAGATGGAAATAAAAAAAACCAAAAACGAGGTGAAAAAGAAAAGAAGCGAAAATGGAAAAAATATGGGGAAATCTAAAAGAAAGTTGGGTGTATAAAGTAATGTCTTACAAGGTTTTCAAAAAACAAGGAATTAGAATACATTATATAAGTCAAAGCTCCTGAAGTAGTCCACGAATTTACAAGATTTCAGGACACAAGTATGATATATAAAAATATAGTGTATTTCCATATATTAACAATGAATTATTAATACTTCAATTTTTTTCTTTCTTGCCCCAGCCCCTTTACAAACTGCCTGCTCCTGGTGCCTCCCTGGTGTTTGAGTATAAGCCCCCAACAAACGCTGCCTGAATCTTTACCAAAGCAAGCAAACAAACAACCAAAAAACCCTCCAACTTAAAAACAAAACGTTTACTTATTTATTTTGATAGAGAGCAAGCAGGGGAGGGGCCGAGAGAGAGGGAGAGAGAGGATCCCAAGCGCGCCTTGAACTCACAAACCTCAAGATCGTGACCTGAGCCGAAATCAAGACTCGGACGCTTAAGAGTCAGATGCTTAACCGACTGAGCCACCCAGGCGCCCCCGAAACTCCAATTTTTAAAAAGCACACCATTTAAAATAGCTGCCATAAAAATGCAATAGTTACCAATAAATCTATAAAATGTGTGCAGGATACGATGCTGAAAACTACAAAGCAGTGATGAAAAGCTCAAGTGAGACCTCCATTCATGGAAAAATATACCACGGTCATGGGTCGGAAGACTCGCGATTGTTAAGATGTCCGTTTTCCCCCAAGCGATTTATAGATTTAACACGATCGCCGTCGAATTTTTGGCCAGAGTCTTTGTAGGCCTCTAAGACTGATTCTAAGATTGCTTTGCATTGTAAGGAAACTTCAATAAGTGAAACGATTTTGAAAAAGACAAATAAAATTGGGGGACTCAAAGGCCTGATTTCAAGACTTACCATAAAGCTGCAGTAATCAAGTCGGCGTGGTATTAGCAAAACGACAGGTGCTTAGATTAATGGACAGAGTAGATATTCCAGAAAGAGACCCGTTCAAATCGGTTATTTGGTGCACAATTCGACGTAGAAAGGATAATCTTGCCAGCAAATGGCACTAGAACAGTAAAAATGAACCTCATCCTCTCCCTCACACCTGATACAAAACTAACTAGTCATGAGTCGTAGATTTAAGAAGAACATTAAACTGTACAGCTTGTGGATGCCACATGCGAAATCCTTGTGACCTGGTGTTAGGAGGTGAGTTCTTTTTTTTAATTTTAGGAAGTGAGTTCTTAGATGTGAACCCAAGTCATGATAAATAAAATACAAATGAAACCATGACCTGAGCTGAAGTCGGACGCTCAACCCACTGAGCCACCCAGACGCCCCCGATATCTGACCACGTGTTTCTATCTCAAATATGCAATGACCTCACACAAGTCAACAATAAGAAAGCATACAACCCCTCCCAAGTGGGCACAAAGTTTCAAGAGACGCTTCACCGAAGAAACCGTGGCAGGAAAATGAACACATAAAGATACAATGATCACCATTAGTCACTAGGGAAATGCAAATTAAAACCACTTACACACCTGCTAAAATGGCTAAAATAAAAAGTGCCGACAATATAAGGTATGGACGTAGGTATGGACCAGCTGGAACCCACCTTCCTGATGGAAATGCAAAATGGTACACTCTAGAAAACGATGTAGCATTTTCTTATGAAGTTAAAAATACACTTGACTATGTGACCCAGTGATCCCTGCCCTAAGTATTTACTACGCACGCTAGAGAAATGTACACTTATGTTCCCACACAAAACCTGTGTGGGGACATAAGATGTTTATAGCAGCTTTATTCACAATGGCACCAAACTAGAAACAACCCAAATGTCCTTCACTAGGCACAGGGATAAACGGACAGTGGTACCTCCGTAAACTGAAATCCCACTCAGCAATGAAAATGAGTAAACCAGAGATACGTGCAGCAACGTGGGCGTGTCTCAAATGCGTTTCTCTAAGTGGAGGAAGCCAGACTCAAAAGGTCTCACATGGAGGGGGGGGGGGAGGCCTGGGTGGCTCAGTCGGTTAACCGTCTGACTCTTGATCTCAGCTCCGGTCTTGATCTCAGGGTCGTGAGTTCAAGCCACGCATTGGGCTCCATGCTGGGCAGGAAGTTTCCTTAAACAAACAAACAAAAAAACCTATAGAATTGTACCCCTTAAAAAGGTGAGTATGACTGCATATAAATAACAAAATAAGCAAAGGCAATGCTTGTAAATGCCTCATGCATCACAGGAATAAGATTCAGCATGATCAGATATCAAGGTTAGAGTGGTGCGGTAGTCCATTCTTTAAACACATTAAATCTTTGCTTTAAAAAAAAAAAGGTAAGAATGTGCTGCATTCTTTGTTAATTTGAACCAGGAACAAATGAATCAGATGCATTCCTCAGATTGTCCTAAATATAAGTATTATGACATGAATCGTAACTGTGAGGGAAACTCAATGGATTCTTCTACAGTATCTCTTGTATTTCATCAGAACAATCTAGAAGACTTCGGGGACTATAGCATTTAAAAGATAATGGCTCAAGTCAGCCCTTTTATTCAGTTTTATCAACTAAGAGGCCACTTGGAGAAAACGTTATGGTTTGTGCTAACATATATGTAGCTTAAAAATCCTTACGTTTGAGGTCTGTTGAATGTGCGCATAATACTACATTTTCTTCTCTCTTTTTTTTTTAACGTTTATTTATTTTTGAGACAGAGAGAGACAGAGCATGAGCAGGGAAGGGGCAGAGAGAGAGGGAGACACAGAATGTGAAGCAGGCTCCAGGCTCTGAGCTGTCAGCCCAGAACCCGACGCAGGGCTCGAACTCACAAACTGTGAGATCATGCCCTGAGCCGAAGTCGGCCGCTTAACCGACTGAGCCACCCAGGCGCCCCTACATTTTCTTTTCAAAAGTATCAGGTTATCATTTAGTCTTGTGGCAATTCTCCAAGTCACTGTAGAACTCCCAATTATGACCGATAGCCTCATGGAAGCTACACCCCGCACAGACACAGTCTCACCAACGTAGGTAGACACACGCGTATGCACACACTTGTAGACACACATGCAGAAACAACGCACACAGGCACGTAGATGTGTGTTCACACACAGCATGCTAATGTGCGGGCACACCTCTCCCAACTCTGCGCCTACCTTTTTTTCCCCTCAAAAATGTAGACCGTCTCTCAGAATCCAGAGTATAAGAATTGCGTTTTGGGGCGCTTGGGTGGCTCAGTCGGTTGAGCATCCAACTTCAGTTCAGGTCATGATTTCACGATTCGTGGGTTCGAGCCCCGCGTCGGGCTCTGTGCTGACAGCTCGGAGCCTGGAGCCTGCTTCCGATTCTGGGTCTCCTTCTCTGTCTGCCCCTCCGCAACTCGCGCACGCACGCTCTCTCTCTTTCTCTCTCCGTCTCAAAAATAAATGAAGATTTCAAAAATGTTTTCAAAATTGTGTTTCAAGGTTATAGTGTCTACCGTAAATAAGGGGAGCTTCTGCCTTAAATTCTTCTTCTTCTTTTTTTTTTTTTTGAAAGAAGCTTGTTATAAACGAAACCCAGAGAAAGGATCAGGCGATACTTGGGATTTTCAGCTAAATTCTTTAGTAATAACCAAACATAATCCATTTAGGGTTGAGATGTTCACTCTTGGAACTCGGCCACTGTGCTGTGAGGAATCCAACAGCCCTACCTCCCTGCCACCCTCAGCCCTAGCTGAGCTCCCAGCTGGCATCCAGCCCTGACTTGTCATGTGTGAATGAGCCATCTTGGAAATGGATCATCCCGCCCCTAGTCAAGCTGCCCCAGCTGATGCCATGTAGGGCAGATACAAATGCCCCTGCCAAGGCCTGCCCACATTTCAGATTTGTGAGCATAATAAATGGCTGGTATTATTTTCAACCATTAAGTGTTGGGGTGATTTGTAATACAGCAGTCAAAAACTTGTAAGTGCGGAATAAAAAGACATTAACATGATTTTATCTCCTCTCCCTTGGACACTCTCTTTCTCCATTCTGCTGGGCTGTACTCTTTCATATTTCACAATTCACCACACACACACACACACACACACAACCAGAATAGCATAAAGGGGGGCAAGTGTTGGTAAAACTAGAAGGAGGGAGAAGGGGGGAGAGAGCCAACTCGTGAGTATCATAACCCTGTATTGAGTAGTTAATGGAAGAAATCGCTTTCGATATCTGAGTCGATCATGAGTGGTAGTTTAGGGAAGGTGTGGCCGCAGGGTGATCTTCAGGGCAGAATTGGGGGAAATGTTTGCTGGGGGGTTTCAAGACTTTGTGGTACTGATTTGGAGGTGCCACTATTAAGAGATGGGCTTGTTTTGCCAAAGTTAGCGATATTATGGGTAGATGTTGTGTGTCCAGGTAGTAGATGCAGTCATAGGACAGAGAGCTTCTGGAATGAAAACAAATCTTCTACTCTAAAAATTTCCCCGGAAGAGGGAGGGATGGGTTCTTGTAGGAAGGATTAAGGATTGACAGTGTTCATGTATCAGGGATATTCCCAAATGAGAAAATATGACAGAGTGAAAGAAACCATCTTGCAGCATTGACCAGGGGCAGGGGTTGGGGGTTAGAAGTCTCTGGGGCTGAAGGCATTGTCCTGTTTTCCCTTTCTCAAATGATAGTCCTTAAACTACTGCCTTTAATACTTATTTCTATCAATATTTATTGAACACCTATTCTGTGTTGGGCACGGGAAGGAGACATGATGGTGAGTAGAACAAATATGGACCCTGGCCTCATGGAATTTATAAGTTAGTTGCGGGTGGTATATAAACTAATTAAGTAGTGATAAACACATACAGTTGACCCTTGAACAACGCAGGGGTTAGAAGCACCAACCCCCCACATGGTTGAGAATCCATGGACAACTCTTGCTTCCCTAAAAGCCTAACTACTCATAGCCTACCCTTGACTGGAAGCCTTATTGATAACAAACAATCGATTAACATGTATTTTGTATATTGTAGGGGCCCAGAGCAGGCTGCGCCAAGATGGGCCACTTTGGCATAATGATGATTTTGAGTTAAAAGTAACTAAAACCCAGCAGATGCGGGAAAAGCTCTCTCCCTGCTCTGAAACTGCCTAAATTTGCATGGGAAAGGAGAGTCTGTACCAGGGAGAGAGCTATTAACAGAGACCCCCCCCACCCCTTTACCTAAGGAACTTAGCTGCATAATAGGCCAACCTTGTGTTTCCAAATATCTCTTTCCACCTTCTTGCTAATGGCCTTCGTCCCCTTCACATCCTCAGACCCCTATCCCTCTCTTTAGCTCATGTAAGCTTCATGTGGACTCACTGTCTTTGGAATTTTAAGCCTGTGTGGATTCCCTGTACGTACGCCTATTAAATTTGACTTTCTCCTGTTAATCTGTCTCATGTCAATTTGATTCTAAGTCCAGCTCAAGCAGGACCATAGGGCAGAGGAAGGTCTTCCTCCCTGGCAACGTTATATGTATTATATACTGTATCTTACCAAAAAGTAAGCTGGAGAAGAGAAAACGTTATTAAGAAAATCATAAGGCAGAGAAAATACATTTACAGGATTGTATTGTATCTACAAAAAAAACTCCATATGTACATGGACCCTGCGTAGTTGAAAGCCGTGTTGTTTAAGGGTCAACTGTAATTACACACGATGAGAAGTGTTAAGGGAAGCACCCCGGTTCTTTGGGAGGCAGAATCAGGAAGCCAAGCTCATAACCTCTGCTTTCTGGGTGTTTCCAGTTTTTCTTCTCACCTCACCCGTTTCACACTTTCCAAGAAGACTTTGCCAGACTCTTAACCTCATTCCTCGGCTTTTTGAGTGCTTATGAATGATTTAATTTGTTTATGGGAATATAGCTTTGAAAGGACAGTTGAAGTAGGTAAAGAGGAAATATCCATATTCGAAGGTCTTTCAAGTCCTCATGACTGTCAGTAATAAAGTTCCATTTGGATTCTGTGCATGTGGGCAAGACAGAAGACTGAAATGTTATAACCTCTGCCTTCTAGGAACTCACATCTATCTGGTAAAGATGGTCCACATGACTCAGAGTGCTTCCATAAGACATACCACACCATTATAAAATCCTAGATCATGGGGCACCCGGGTGGCTCAGTCGGTTAAGCGGCCGACTTTGGCTCGGGTCGTGATCTCGCAATTTGTGAGTTCAGGTCCCGCGTCGGGCTCTGTGCTGACAGCCTGGAGCCTGCTTCGGATTCTGTGTCTCCCTCTCCTCCTCGTGCTCTGTTTCTCTCTCTCTCTCTCAAAAATAAATTAACGTTAAAAAAATTTTTTTTAAAAATCCTAGATTATGGTAAACTAGCCTTAAGTGCTGAAGACACTCAGAGAAGCTATGATGAACATGGCTTCATCAAGAGGCTTAAGGAGGGGGTGCCTGGGTGGCTCAGCCGGTTGAGTGTCCATCTCTTGACGTTGGCTCAGGTCATGATCCCAGGGTTGTGGGATCGAGCCTCATGTCAGGTTCTGCATTGAGCATGGAGCCTGCTCGGGATTCTCTCTCTGCCCCTCCCCTGCTTATGCTCTCTCTCTCCCTCTCTCAAAATAAATAAATAAACTTTAAAAAAGAGAGGCTATAAGAAGGACATAGGTTTGGACAAGGATGTGGTTGTAGTGAACAGAAGCAGATAAGTTCTCATTGCATCCAGGAGGCTTTATTTTACTGATCTTTAATGGCAGGGTTTTTTTTTTTAATTGTAATGTGTTTATTTATTTTTGAGAGAGAGAGAGAGACAGAGACAGAGTGTGAGTGGGGGGAGGAACAGAGAGAGAGGGAGACACAGAACCCAAAGCGGGCTCCAGGCTCCAAGCCATCAGCAAAGAGCCCGAGTTGGGGTTCGAACTTGTGATTCGCGAGATCATGACCTGAGCCGAAGTTGGATGCTTGACCGACTGAGCCACCCAGGTGCCCAGTAGCAGGGTTTTTAATGACTATAGCCAAAATGGGGTGCGTGGGAGGTGAAACTATTTGCTAGATAATTCTAGAATGTGCAAATATTTAAATATGACCATATGCCCAGTGCTGTTTCCTTGCCCTTTTATTCTACCATTAGGTTGGACAGTATGAAATTGCTAATATTCAATCGTTTAGCCTACCCAAATGTCAATGTCATACGCTTCAACCTAATAGATCATCAAACAACATTTGTATTTGTTGACCCCACCCATCTCCAGGCAGTTCTGCACTCTTTGGAAGCTGGAAATCTAGAAACTATCAAAGATATTTTGCCATTCTAGTTGGTGGATGCTCCCCACCACCTATAGCCAACCTCTGAGAGCATGGCTGATAGGCAGCCCTCAGCTCTTGGCCGCCTTCAATGATTGCCTCAGATGCAGCAGCTACCTTGACCCAAGTCACGCCCCGTTTCCAGGGCAGGCCACACCTAATGACTTATTCAAGAAGGGGTACAAAGTTTTGATGATCTAACTTCAACTCATAACAAGTTCAAGGCATTACCCAAGCTTTAGAGCTGTGGCGGCAGCCGAGACCTCTACTGACTTCAAAACACTGCTTAAATTCTCCCGCCTCCCAAACATTTTGTCCTCCACCCCAAAGCCCTCTCTACCAATCTTATTGCACCCTAAGCTCTATCCGGGAGTCTGCGTCCCAGGATGCCTGACTTACAAGAGTTAGTGCTAGATCTGAGGCAGTTAGGAACTAGAGAACCTGCCCCTCGTGGAGGCTGCTTTTAGGCAAATGGGCTTGAGCAATGGAATGTAGAAAGGGCTACAGTGACCACCCGGCTGAATACAGACAGACCCATCAGGCGACCCACCCTGAAATATCCATAGGCCCTAACTGACCAATGGGCTACGTACAACCGGGCCCGGTTACCAAAACAGGGAGAATTCCATAGGTGGCCATACCTCCTCATCATCCCCCTTTAAAAACAGCCCCTGCCCACTGCCTCGTGGCAGACAGTCTCTCCTGTGCTGTCCTGCCCACTGCTCCCTTGTGGTGTTTTCCAACAAACTTCTATCTCCTTTGTTCGGCCTCAGGCGAGTTCTTGGCCTGCCGAGCCGCTGGCTTCCACCCGATCGTCGCCCCCCCCCGCCCAATTTGGGGGCCCCATTTTGGCACCGCACCGCTCCACTGGCAACGAGAATGCCATCACCGGTGACAGGTGGAACATAGGGAGCCTTCGGGCACAAGGGAGTACTACTATCATTAAACTTTTCACCGTGGGTGACATGGGATGGTATATGGTGCAAACGAACGTACTCGCTGATGCTAAGATTCACACATTGGAGAAATACGAGGGGGAGAAGTAACTATAAGTGTGACCAGGGCAGAGAGGTGCAAGAGGACTGGCTCCGGGGGTCCCAAACAGACCCGGTTCAGCCGCTCACCCCTGACAAAACCCAAAGGCAGAGACCAGTGGTGGTGAGACCAGAGAATTTATTTCAAGAGGCCAACCCCTGGAAGCCAGTGGACTAGCATCTCAAAGGCTGTCTCCGAAGTGCTGAAAATACTCTTAGGTTTATATGAAGAAAATGTGGGGCAAAGGTCAGTGGGTGCTGTAGGTGGGCAGCAAAGGTCAGGACGATCCGCGTCTTGGGGTCGATCACTGGAGGTCTTGCCGGCTCAGGGCGGTTTTTATTGCTTGAGGGGGTGCTTTCTGTTCCCGTCCTGAGATGCTTTGTGCACAGGCTCTTTAGCTCGAGTTAAGAGATAAGTTGGAAAGAACTTAGTCAATTAGAAAGTACCAAATGGAGGTAGTTGAAGTCCTCTTTCATTTTTTTTCTTATTTAATTTTTTTTAAGTTTATTTATTTATATCGAAAGCGTGAGAGCAGGGGAGGGGCAGAGAGAGAGGGAGAGAGAGAGAGAATCCCAAGCAGGCCCTGCACTTAGTGCAGAGTCCAACGCGGGGCTCGAACTCATGAACCACGAGATCATGATCATGAGCTGAGCTGAAACCAAGAGTCGGACGCTTAACCGACTGAGCCACCCGGGTGTCCTGGAGTCCTCTTTCATAAGGACAGTAGAATGGGTAGAAACTGAAGAACAGGCCCAGGACTTAATTTTAAGAGTAACAGAGCTCCAAAGAAGATGAACTTTAAAAGCAAGATCTGTCATGTCAAGTTCAGGATCCTTGATGGAAAAGGATTCTGATACATAGGATGAAGACAAGTGAGTTGAGACGCTCCGCATCTTAAATCCCCAGATTCCTCCGAAAGCTCCAGGCTCTCTTCCCTAGAGTTAACACTCCCTACTTGCTTGAAGATGTCGCAGAGGCTTCTACCTCATGAGGCAACATGTGACCACCCAACTCCCTTGCCCCCTAGGATCTGTGCTCACTCAACCCCCTTCTGGTCGTGAGGCCAGTAACTAGGGTTAAGACACATCATGGCTTGCCCAAGGAAATGCTGGCCTGATAAGGTGGTGAAGGGCAGCACATTTTGCCATCCCAAGATATGCTTCTGGCATATTGATTAAAAAAATTTTTTTAATGTTTATTTATTTTTGAGAGAGAGAGAGAGAGAGAGAGAGAGAGAGAATGGGGGATCAGTGGAGAGAGAGAGGGAGACACAGAATCTGAAGGAGGCTCCAGGCTCTGAGCTGTCAGCACAGAGCCCGATGTGGGGCTTGAACCCACGAGCAATGAGATCATGACAGCGGAAGTTGGGTGCTCAACCGACTGAGTCACCCAGGCGCCCCTGGAAGCCTGTATTTATTGAGAGGACTAAGAGAACATGCCATTTACCATCACAATTGCCACCAATACCCTGATACATCAGAATCCAGGTGGCAGTGCTCTAACCATCAGTAGCCAGGTTGATACAATTATAATAATAAGCAGCAAGTCTGGAACAAAAGCCAAGAGACCCTGACCTTCAAAGAGTAATGGAGATGTTTAACAGAACAGGGCATTACTAGGGGAAAGATCGAAGGCAGCTACTCAATTCATAGAATCAAGGGAACTCAAGGACAGATGATCAGGTGGCTGGGGACAGTCATTCCAGTAAAGTCTCTGTTTCTTGCTCAGTTCCTGGCCTTGAGTCAGTTTTTGGAACCTGCGCCTACCGACTGAAAGAGAGGCAAGGCATTAGAAGGAAGGAAGGACCCCGCAACACCATGGTAAGTATGCCAGGAATGATTATTCCAGGCTATCCCCCAGCTATTTACTCAAGTAACTGCGCTGAAGAGCGGGTGGTCTCCAAACATTTTGAGAACGATTGGGCACAGAATCCAAGTTGACCTTGATATCCAAAGGCGTGAAGCATCATTATGAACTCCCTATTTGAGGGAGAGGATGTGAGAGCCAAGTAGTATATGGAGTTGTGGGTCGGGTCTGGATCACAGTGGTTTCACTGGGTCCACAGACCCACCAAGGGGTCATTTCCTTGGCCCTAAAATGTATAATTGAAATGGACACCCTTAGTAGCTGTTAGAAGTGCCAAGATGAGAGCCATCATCGTGGCAAAAGCCACGTGGAAGCCTCTAAAATTGTCCCCCCCCCAACAAAAATAGGCAACAAAAACTAATATTTAATCTTAGGGGAACTGACAGAGATTAATGCCACCCTAAAGAATGTAGGGATGAGGGGCAACTGGGTGGCTCAGTTGGTGAAGCATCTGACTCTTGATTTCAGCTCCGATCATAATCTCAAGGTTCTTGAATTCAAGCCCTGCCTCGGGCCCCGGGATCCAGTGCAGATCCTGCTTGGGATTCTCCCTCGCTCTCTCTCTCTGCCCGTCCCCTGTTCGTTCTCTCTCTCAAAAGAAAGAAATAAACATTAAATATATATGAATATATATATTTCATATATATTATATATAATATATGATATATCATATATATCATATGTCATATATCATATATCACATATCATATAATATATCATATACCATATATAATATATGATATATCATATATTATATATAGTATATATATAGTATATAGTATATCACATAGTATAGTATAGTATATAGTATATATATATAGTATATCATATAGTATATATAGTATATAGTATATCATATATTATATATAGTATATTATATATAGTATATAGTATATCATATACCATATATATCATATATGATATATCGTATATTATATATAGTATATTATATATAGTATATCATATATTATATATAGTATATATAATATGTATAATATATCATATATCATATATCATATATTATATATTATATTACATAATGTATAATTATTATATTATATATATTATATATATTATATATGATATTGATATATATTATATTGATATAATTATAATATATATAATATATATAATATAATATATAATTATAATATATATTATATTATATTGATATATATTATATATATTATATATGATACATGATATATCATATATGATATATTATATATATGACATATTATATCATATATATTATATATATGATATTGATATATCATATATATATGATATATATGATATATATGATATATGATATATATGATATATATTGATATATCATATATATATTATATATATTATATATTATATAATGTATGATATATCATGTATCATATATGATATATTATATATAGTATATATTATATATTATATATCATATATAGTATATATAATATATTATACATTATGTAATATGATATATATAATATATATATATCATATATATTATATATATTATATAAATATATAAATTTATCATATATATCATATATATCATATATCATATATATCATGTATATCATATATATATAATATATATATATATAATATATATAATATCATATATAATATATATATCATATATATTATATAAATATATAAATATATAAATAATTATATTTATATATATATATTTATATATAATATAATTATATATAATTATATATAATTATATTATATATTATATATTATATACTGTATATATTATATTAAAGAATGCAAGGGTGACAGTCTTTATCATATCTTCATCTGAGTAACCAGTCTGGTCCTTGTAAAACCTGGTCAAACCGAGGAAGATAAAAGCGGGGTGCTGCGAACCCAACATCAGCCCCAACTTCAGCTGCTTGCGCCTGGGAGAGTATCTTTGCTACATCAACTGAGCATGACCCCAGGTACGTGCTTTGTGGCTGTTGATCTGGAGATGGCATTCTTTTTTTATTTTTGATCAGAAATAGCTTTTGTTTCCTGGGAACGGAGAACAGAATACATTTATAGTCTTGCCCCAGGGATACGCTAATTCTCCTGCCCTCTGGATCAGCTACCCCCCCCCCCCCCCCCCGCAGAGCATCATAATGGTCCATTCTGTTGATAACAGCATGCTGATCCAGCTGGTTAAGAGAAAGAAAAACACGCCTGTAACATTTGCCAGTGCTAAGACAAACACGCTCCAGAAAGTGGGAGATAAACCCTCTGAGAGTTCAAGGGACGGCCACGAAATTCACCAAAATCTTAGGACTTCAGGGGTCCAGGACGTGGTCCAGTATACCCCCTCAAAGGTAAAGAGGTTTGCGGTTTTCTCTTCTCACCACCAAGGGACACATCACCGCACAAGTCTCTTTGGGTTTTGGAGGTACCGGAAAGGTGCTCACATGTTCGCATAGTGCTGTGACCCATATACTGGGCGACCCATATACTGGGCAACACAGAGTGGGCAAAAAGAAAGCTCTGTAGCAGGTCCAGACTGTGAGGCAAGCAGCTCTGTTGTGTGAACCATATGACCTAGAAGACCTTATGGTGCCGGAGGTATCATAGAGGTACTAGTGGGAAAAATTGGGTGGAGTTTGAGAGTTAGCCCCCATCGGCGAAGCCCAACACAGACCTCTGGCTTCTGGAGAAAGGCCATGTCGTATACACCTTTCAGGCCTCCCCTGACCAAGATGGCACCCCTGTCCCTGATCACTGGGATATGAAGTCATCATGAGGCTTGACTAATTCATTGAGAATACTACCTTTCTACTCCCATTTTTTTTTAATGTTTCTTTTTTGAGAGAGAGAGAGAGAGGAAAAGAGAGAGCACAAATGCAGGGGAGGGGCAGAGAGAGGGAGACAGAGAATTAGAAGCAGGCTCTGTGCTACCAGAGCAGAGCCTGACATGGGGCCCAAACCCATGAACCATGAGACTATGGCCTGAGGCCAAATTGGATGCTTAACCCACTGAGCCACCCCGGTGTCCCCTCTTCCATTTTTTTTTTTTTTAATTTTGCAAAGCACTTTCAGAGACACCTTAGTTACCTGCTCGATGAGATGTTTTGTATCTATCCTTCTAGTACCCCTTAGGTCTAGAATTCCAACCTAATGTGCTATATCCGCAGTGATATGCAGCATTTGTTTATTTCCATGGTAATAATACTCCCCCTGTGGCTGATTTTAAGCTACCGGGTTAATGTGATGTGACTGAATGCCGAGATGGGAAGAGATACCTGGTAGCCGCCATTATATAGTGCTTCCATCACACAGGTACGATAGCTGTTAACAGCTTTGGAAAATAGAGAATAGAAACATTAAGTGAAAAAAAACTCGAAAGTGGTGAGTTTCAAGTGTTCATTTCCTTCATATGTAATTCAAATGTATATTTATACCATTTAAGTTTTAACGTTTATTTATTTTTGGGACAGAGAGAGACAGAGCATGAACGGGGGAGGGGCAGAGAGAGAGGGAGACACAGAATCGGAAACAGGCTCCAGGCTCTGAGCCATCAGCCCAGAGCCCCACGCGGGGCTCGAACTCACGGACCGCGAGATCGTGACCTGGCTGAAATCGGACGCTTAACCGACTGCGCCACCCAGGCGCCCCTATACCATTTAAGTTTTAAAAACATCTTTCACAGTGATCTCACCAAATTCCTGAGGGGTGCCTAGATGGCTTAGTCGGTAAAGGGTTCAACTCTTGGTTTCGGCTCAGGTCATGATCTCACGGTTCATGAGTTCGAGTCTCGCATCTGGCTCTGCATTGACAGAGGGGACCCTGCTTGGGAAGCTCTCTCTCTCTCTCTCTCTCTCTCTCTTTCCTTCTGCCCCTCTCCTGCTCTCACGTGCTCTCTTTCTGTCTCTGTCTCTCAAAAATAAATAAAGAAATCTTTACAAAAATTCCTGAAAATTTAAAAGTTGGGGTTTGCAGCTGGGTATGAGTTAGTTCTAGTGTCCCTGTGAAAGATCCTCACCCTGTGAGAGTTTCACTAGGTGTGGAAGGTCTTATAAGTAAATGCAATTTTTAGTCATTTTTGGCCTAAGATTTTTGATGCTTCAGTGATGATGGTCGTTTACTCTCTTAATTTTTCCTAATTAATATTTCAATGAACTGATTCTTGTTTCTTTGGGACCCTTCCAAACTAAATTATAAGACTTTTTTTAGGGAAACAAACAGATTTTTGTTTGTTTGCTTGACTTTTTTTTTTTTTTTTTTGCATGTCATGGGATCACAATATGTATTCATTAATTTGAACACATTTTACATTCCAAACCTGAAAGCCAGGATCTATAGATTCCAAATTAATCTAATATACCACTCAGATGCACCATTTTTCATTTTTAATAACACTAGAGTTATTTTCTAAGGGTGATAGGAAATGGGTATCAGAAATAGACCTAAATCATTTCTAGAAGTATATTATTCTCATTTCTAATGTTTCTCCAATCTGCTACTTAATACATTGGAAGTTCCAAAAACATGGTTACAACTTAAAAATTCTGTTTAGCCTTAGGATATTGAAAAACACTACTGAATCATTAAAAAAATTTTTTTATGTTTATTTTTTGAGAGAAAGAGAGAGACAGAGTGTGAGCGAGGGAGGGGCAGACAGAGAGGGAGACACAGGGTGCAAAGCGGGTTCCAGGCTCCCGAGCTGTCAGCACAGAGCCCGACGTGGGGCTCGAACCCACAAATCGTGAGATCATGGCCTGAGCCGAAGTCAGACGCTCAACCCACTGAACCACCCAGACGTTCCTCCACTGAATCATTTTAAGTGGGTACCTCACAAGGCATGGTTAACTTTTTCATCCTCTGACTAATTTCATACATTGACATTCTCCACTGAATTTTATCCCTGGAAACACATCACTGAAATGATAAGTAACTTTCAAGAAGAACTTAACTGTACACATTAGAGAAAAACATGAGCATACTGATAGTGTCTCAGAACATTCAAGAAACTGTTGAGCTGAATTTAACCGAGTTCTAGGTTAATCAGAGTAAACTTTGAGTACCCAGAGTCTCATCTGTACGTTAGAGTAAATGCCACCTCCAATGGCGATGTCCTACATTTCTTCCAACGAAACTGTTGAATGACTATTTCCAGGAAATATGAGTCAGTTCCGTCAAAAGTACATGATTGTAACTAGCTACATTTGCGTAAGCGGGGGAGAAAAGGAGAGATAGGAACAGTGACATACATATTTTGGTCATGGAGTAAATGTACTGAGATTTTTTTGGTCCATATTCTTACAGTTTTCTTTTTCTGATAGACCTCAAATATTGACAAATTTTCCCAATAATTAATGACTATACAGAGAGATTAGCATTAGTTTATAATAAAGGAAGCCCCAGATCCTCTAGTGGCTTAAAGCATTGTCAGGGATTATTATATTTATTTCAGTTGAAGATTCTTCTAATTACCTCATTTCTTCTTAATTGGTGCCTTATAAAAATAAATTAGGTACAATAATTATTAATACTCATTTTTGACATCTCCAGATATTGGTCTAAATTAAACAAATATTACAGTGCGCATACAAGTGTCATTTCAAGTATCTATTTTCAGACTTGAATTCACTTATAGCTGTACCATATTTACCACATAAGTAAAAATACTGTCCAGATATAGGCTGCTTGCAAAAGAATAACCTGTCAAGTTAATACAAAAGTATCCATGTGGTGTATTATTCATGGACTTAATACTATTTTCTTTTAATTTTTTTGATGTTTATTTTCGAAGGAGAGAGAGAGAGATGGAGCGTGAGTGGGGGAAGGGCAGAGAGAGAGGGAGACACAGAATCTGAAGCGGGCTCCAGGCTCTGAGCTGCCAGCGCAGAGCCCAATGTGGGGCTCGAACTCAAGGACCGTGAGATCATGACCTGAGATGAAGTTGGACGCTTAACTGACTGCGCCACCCAGGCGCCCCAGACTTAATACTATCTTTAATAATATTCCAGAAAAGAAGACAATAGAGAAAGAAACAAAAATTGTCTTGTTTTTACTTTTAAATGTTTATTTATTTGTTTTGAGGGAGAGAGAGAGAGCGAGAGAGAGAGAGAGAGAATCTGAAGCGGGCTCCATGGTCAGCAAGGAGCCTGAAGTGGGACTCGATCTCATGACCATGAGATCGTGACCTGAGCCAAAGCCAGACACTCAACCGGCTGAACCACTCAGGCGCCCCGCAGGTACACTTAAATTCCTAACATCCACTTAAAATGGCTTATATTTTAACATGGGTTTTCTGTTTTGTTGTTGGTAGTGCACATCTCATTCATTTTCTCTCCTAAACACCACTCTCTCATAATCTATGAGGCATAGATTAAATTAGTTATCTCTTTAAATACCTTCTTAGCAGTAATGATGCAGCCTTTCATCTGTGTTGATGATGCTATTGATAGGGCGTCGGTGGAGTATGGTTGGAAACAATCAACACTCTCTTGTCTATGTTTCCTCATCTCCAGAGGCCTCTGCTCCTAACAGAATGTTGCAAGGGGCCTTGCTATGGATTCGGTCCCCATACGAGCAGTTTCGGTATGGAGTTCTACGTGGAACTCTGGTGTATGATCAGACTGTGAATAGAAAATTAGATCGTTAGTAAGAGGGATATAAATTAAAATGAAAGTATCATTTCCGACCCATTAGTCTGTCAAAGCTCAACAATAGTGCTGCAAGTGAGAGCCGGGAAACTATACATTGCTAGCAAGAGGATAACTAGTAAAACCTCCGTGAATGGAAATTTGAGAATATGCAACAAAATCACCCAACACATAACCAACGATTACCTTCTAAGCCTTTATCTGACAGGCACACCAAACAGGCCAAATGATATACACAAAACCTTGGATTGCGAGTAACTTGTTCCGCGAGTGTTTTGCGAGACGAGCAAACATGTCTAGTAGATTTTAACTTGATAAGCGAGCGACGTCTTGCAATACGAGTAGTACGTGATGCCAAGCGTCACATGATCACAGTGGAGCCAATGGCTCTTGAAATTTGCTTTGATCTATGAGTGCTTTGGATTACAAGCATGTTTCCGGAACGAATTATGCTTGCAAACCAAAGTTTCACTGTACGTTCAAAGATACTCATCATAGCTTTATTTGTGTTAGTGAAAGATTGGAAACAATTTAAATATCCATCTATAGGGAATTGGTCGAAGAAAGTACGCTACATCCGTATCATAGAATATTATGCTACCATTAACAAGAATGTTTCAAACATACGCTTTCGTTGAGAGAGACCAAGCGGCGGGGAGAGGGGCAGAGGGAGAGAATATCTTAAGCAGACTCCCTGCTCAGTGTGGAGCCCAAAGTGGGGCTTGATCCCATGACCCTGGGATCATGACCTGGGCCAAAGTCAAGAGTTGGGCGCTGAACCAACTGAACTACCCAGGCGCCCCCAGCATAAAATGTTTTATCTTCTGAAAAATAAATTAGAATGCTTTTAGCATGCAGTGATTGATATCTCGTGAAGCAACATTTCTTGATTTTAACAGGAAGATAATAGTGACTGCCTTCCACTTGCCATAAACGTCATCTTAGCGTAAGCTTTTCTTTGAGTTTGCTTGAGAGTAGTGATGTCTAGGGGGGCACCTGGGTGGCTCACTTGGTTAAGCGTCTGGGTCTTGATTTCGACTCAGGTCATGATCTCACGGTTTGTGAGTTCAGGCCCCGCATTGGGCTCTGCACTGGCAGTGCGGAGCCTGCTTGGAATTCTCTCTCTCTCCCTCTCTGTCTGCCCCTCCCCACTCCCTTTCAGAATAAATAAATAAATTTTTAAAAAGGGTAGAAATATCCAGTAGCTATTAATATTTTGATGCTTCTGATTTCTTGTGGCACCAAATCATTCTGAAGGTAAAATTTTGGAGATTGCATACCCAGCCATGAAGCAGGTGGTAAAAAAATCCCCATACTTAGTGTGTGTACAGCTTCCTTCACATCGAGAATCTTCTCCTTGTTCATCTAAGGTCTCTGGGTCTCGATCCCGTTCATTCCCAAGAGTGAGAATAAGCACAAGCCGGAACGATTACTATACCAAGTTGAGACTAATTTCACCAGTTGAATAGCTGTAACACACTCATCTTCAAAGAAACCGCTCAGAGAAGCTTGTCTCTGGTAATGACACAAAACTATGGAGTTTTTCACGATATTTTCCTTTAATAAGATTTTACCATTGGAAAAGTATTTTATGAGAGAACTCAAAAAGGAGTTCTCATAAGACAGCTGACAATTCAACTATAGATGCAACATACAGCTGTTTCCACGTGCAAACATGTTTTCCCTAGTTTCTCCATAGCTAAATCTCAGTTTAATGTGGTGTTTTCCAGATCCACATTATTTTTGCCTTTCAAGATCAGGAGGGAAAATGAGAAAGGGAGAGTCTCCAGGGGTGCCTGGGTAGCTCAGTCCGCTAAGCGTCCAGCTCCAGATTTCCAGTCGTGTCATGATCTCATGGTCCGTGAGATCGAGACCCACGTCAGGCTCTGCACTGACAGTGTGGGGTCTGCTTGGGATTCTCTCCCCCTCTCTCTCTGCCCCTCCTCTGCTCATACTCTCTTTCTCTTTCAAAACAAACAAACAAACAAACATTGAAAGAAAGAATAAGCACAACATTCACCTTCAATGTGGGGCTTGATCTCATGAACCGTGAGATCATGGCCTAATCCAAAATCAAGAGTGGGCTGCTTAACCGACTGAGCCACCAAGGCGTCCCTGATGTCAGCATTCTTTAAAAGTCATACATCTAATTACCATAGGTAGTAGACTAAATTATTCTCTTTCCCTTTTATTCTGCCCTGGGTGGTGAAAGTAACTTCAATTTTACGATAGACTTTTTAGCACTCACTGATCTGGTTCTTTCTGACATTCACATATCATTAAAAAAAAATCCCTTTTACTAACTGTGTGTGTGTGTGTGTGTGTGCGCGTGTGTGTGTGTGTGTGACATCAAACGGACTACTACAGTTTTGCTGATAAACTTTGGGAGCAAGGATGTGCCGTTAAGTCTTGAAACTTAAGCACAAATGCATGAGCTTAATTTATTTAATCTAGCAACCAATTATTTAGAGATTTAAGCAATTTGGCAGCTGGGTGTGCAGAAGGGGATGTGGGTGGGACCAACGTGTTTTTGCCAAGGCTGAATTTTTGCCTGGCGCTTTTGGAATTTCAAGAATCTAATTAAGACTTTTGGTAAACTGGCTTTAAAGCACCATAGAATTAATAAACCAGAGGCATTACAGTGTCTGTCGGCTCTGATTTAATTTAGATGCTCGGTCCTTTCAAACCAGATCAAGACTTCAGAGAAATGCCAAATAGGTGACACTTTTCAAACAGCCTGCAGGTATCTGCTGACACCCATGCTGCCACCATAGCTGCCTGGCCAAGCAGGGACAGCTGGCTTGCTGCATCCCTCACCCGTGTTGCTGAGGGACCCATGGCACCCCTCCCGCTACCCATAGCAGATCTGGGGACACCTTTGTCTCCATCGCCCAGCTACGGAAGTCTTCACCTCCTTGCCGCCACGGGGCCTGCATTATCCAGACCCTCCTCTTTCATACGTGGCTACTCTCTGGGTTCAGGTCTCCAGGAAGTTCAGGCTCAGCCGAGCCGAGATGAGTTTAGGCTCAAGGACTGGGATGTAGACATATCGGGGGGAATTTGGAACTAACGGCAAGACATGTTCCTATTGCTGCTACATTGTGGATTAAATAAAGCTTTTGTAGGCTACTCTAAACACGACACTACTTTGTCTAACTTTTGTTCTTCCGGGGAGAATGACACTCCAATTCCCAAATATTTTTTTTTAAAATTTTTTTTTCAACGTTTATTTATTTTTGGGACAGAGAGAGACAGAGCATGAACGGGGGAGGGGCAGAGAGAGAGGGAGACACAGAATCGGAAACAGGCTCCAGGCTCCAGCCATCAGCCCAGAGCCCGACGTGGGGCTTGAACTCACGGACCGCGAGATCGTGACCTGGCTGAAGTCGGACGCTTAACCGACTGCGCCACCCAGGTGCCCCCAATTCCCAAATATTTTTAACTGATCTTGCAGAACCCACTTGAGGTTGCGTATGATTCTTCCGCACCCTCTTTTCCTCTTCTCTCTTTCCCTTTCCCTTTTATATGAATTTGTGCTTTCATCCCCACCTTGTTCCAAACTTTTAGCTCTTTGCTAAGGGTCACTGGCAAGTTGGAGACTCCTACCATTGAGTCGTAATTACTGAAACATCGCCATCATAATGCTTTTCGATCTTATTCCCTCATTAGACCAATACATCGATCGTCATTTCTAGAACTGCGATATCCAACGTGTTAGCTTGAGAGAGCTGCTTATGCTTTTATTCAAACAGTAAAAAGGTAATTTGAAACACAGCCTGACAGCAACACATCTACGGGGGTGTCATGGTTGGCCTGGAGCTGACACTTACATATGGTAGCTTGTGCAATAAGGCAGCCCACCCAAAGTTCACGATTGGCCTACGTTCAGGCGATTCAACGGCCAACAACTCCGGAGCTCTGTACAGAATTGGAGGCTTGCACATCTACAGACATGGCTGAAGAAATGGGGACAGGAGCGATCAATGGGATTCCTAAGGCACATTTCTCCATGAGAAGGAGAAATCACCACGGGTGAGGACACAGTTGAAGAAGGTTCGGTCGATTGAGCACAAAGCTCTCAGCGCTCCAGGCGGCCGTGGCTTCGGGAATGATGAACTTGAGAACCAGCGGACCCCACCTCCCACTCCTTCCTTGTCTGCCACCTCGCTCCTTCTGGAGCAACCGTTGTCCTGGGACAGAGAAGGAAAGGTTCCAAGAAAAGCCCTAACATTTCGTAAGCAGGGCCCCCAAAAGGGCTGCCCATGAAGGGAAAAAAGTGACAAAATGAACTACCTCACAATGAAGAACTTCTGTATATCGAAAGCTGTCATGAAGGCAACAAAAGGCAAACCACAGCCCGGGAGGTGCTATTTACGACACATATATCCAACAAGAGGCTCCTACTCAGATTGTATAGAGAAATCCTATATATACATTTCTAATAGAGAGACAGACAACACAACAGCAAAATGGGCAAAAGACTTGAACACTTTTTATTGTTTTAAATATGTGTGTATGTATGTATGTATTTATTTAGTGTGAAAGGCACAAGAGGGGGCAGAGGGAGAGAGAGAATCCCAAGCAGGCTCCACGCTCAGCGGGGAGCCCCATGCGGGGTCTGATGCCACGACCCTGGGATCATGACCTGAGCGCAAATCAAGAGTCGGACGCTCAGCCGACTGAGCCACCCAGGCTCCCCTTGAACACTTATTTAAAAAAAGGGTAACAAAAGGGCCGATAGACATCAAAACTTGCTCAACTTCTTTATCAGGGACATAGATACACATTGAGGCTTCAACGCTCTATAGATGCTCGTCAGAACGACGGAAATGAAAGACACAAAAAAATGCCAGGTGGTATTGTATGTGACACAACCAGAACTCTCGTATGCTGCTGAGGGGAGTGTAGATTTACACATCCACTTTGGAGGACGCTTTGGCTTTATTCACTGAAGTTGAATATATGCCTATACTATGACACAGTGATTTCACTCCTGCCCAACAAAAGCGTATACATATATTCACCCGAAGACATATCCAAGAATGCTTATAGCGGCATACTCATACTAAACCAAACTAGAAAATGCCTGTAATGGTTCATTTGATGTGTCAACTTGAGTGGGCCACGAAGTACCCAGATATGTAGTCATTGTTCGGGGTGTTTCTGTGAGCACGTTTTTGGATGAGGTTGACATTTACATCAGTAGGCTGAGTAGAGCAAATTATTCTCCCCGATGTGGGTGGGCCTCGTCCAATCAGTTGAAGGCTTAAGTAGAACCCAAAAAGCTGGCCTGCCCCCAGGTAACAATGAATTCTTCCTGCATGACAGTCTTAAAACTGGGACATTGGCTTTTTTTTTCCTGTCTCCAGATTCAAGCGGAAACATTGGCTTTTCCTGGGTCTTAAGGCTGCCAGCCTTTGGACTGGAACTACACTGTTGGCTTTCCTGGGTCTCCAGCTTGCTGACTTACTCTGCAGACTTTGGAATCTGCCAGCCTCCATAATCATGTCAGCCAATTCCTTGTAATAAATCTCTTTACACACACACACACACACACACACACACACGTGAGTGCGTGCACACACGCACACACACCTTATTGGGTCTGTTTCTCTGGACAATCCTGACGAATACAACACCCAAATGTCCATCAAGAGTAGACCGGGTGAATTAATTGTGGCGTTTTTACAAAATATAATACTGTGCAGCAATGAGAGTGAACAAATTACAACTACTCACAATGGAACAGATGGATCTCATGAACATAGTGTGGAACAAAAATACCGAGACGCGGAAGAGAATAGAGAAAACCAGTCTATACTATTAAGAGACACTTTGCTGGTTACCCTAGGGACGGTAGTCACTGGAAGCTAATGTAACAATGGAGGCCTTTGAAGATGTTGGTCATGTTCTATTTCTTAACCTAGGTGCTAATTACATACATGGTCTCAGTTTGTGAAAATTCACTGATGATTTGTGTGTCTGCTTTTCTGCATGCATACCATACTTCAATTAAAAAAGAGCATCTGAAAGTCTTTGTTGAGGAATACCCTCTAAAATTGATTAACAAGGAAAGTTCACTGAGGGACAACCGATTACCATGACTTTCCAGGCCATATAAATTGGTAGGGGACCAAGAAACATTTGAGATTCAATTCCAATACATCGACAACCAAAAGTCCCTGGACATAACACAACAAACAAATATAGGCAAACTGTCAAAGGTGGAAAGGATATGCCTAGATACCTCACGATTTAAGAAACAACACAGAGGTGAGTTCCCTGGGTTTCCTTATTGCCTTCCATATATCCTAGGTAGGGCGTTGCGGAACCCTCCAAGCCAGAACTCAGACAAATAAGCACCAAGAAAAGCCTGGCCTCTCTATCCAAAGGACTTGGAAGTGAGTGGTCTAACAACAGAAAACCTTTTAAGAGACGCCGATCCCATTCGGGAAGCCGACATTCTGCCTCACCCGACGTTCCAACATGGCAGAAGCAGAGAGCACATTCTGACTCCCTTGTTGGATGGTGTTGACTAGCTGAGCAAAGAACTGGTCTTCCCTCCCTTACCCAGCAGAAGTGGGTAACAGTGATCCAATCCCCTTCCATCCTAGCGCCAGGGGGTGTTGGATCTCCCAGTTGGGGTGGTGTGAGTAGAGCCCAGTGGTGGGTTGCGGCCCAGCTTCCGTGAGGCAGAATGAGGCGGTGGGAAGTTTTAGCTGATAGTTCTCTTCCCACCCTTCCTTTCCGGGCGTCAACAAGGCCCGGTAAACGGCTGAGCTTACATCTCTGCTTGGAGACAATGAAGAAGTGTGATTCAACATTCTGTTTTCACAGGGAAGAAGTCTGCAGGACCGAGAGCAGAGCTGAACTTTCACTTCACCCATCCGTGGTAAGTCAGCATTTCATCTTAAAGGGACCTAGTGGGAACCAGTGGCAGGTTAAACATACGTGCCCACCAGGGTTTCCTGCTACATGTCAACAGGAGAACTGCCTGCTTAAAAAAAAAAAAAAAGATTAAATAGTCTCCAAAGTCTTATAATGTCCTAAATACGAAGTAGGTTTGATACAATGAAATAATAGCCCTCATACCAAGAATCAGGAAAATCACGAAATGAATAAAAAAAAAAAAAAAAGACAACTAACAGACCCCAGAACCAAGATGAATCAGATGTGGGAGTTTTCTGACAAGGGTTTAAAAGCTGTCATTGTAAAAATGCCTCCACAGTCACCAGTTTCAAGAATTCTCTTGAAACTAATGCAAAATAGAATATCTCAGTAAAGAAATAGAAACTATAAAAGAAAGCCAAGTGGAGATTAGAGAACTGAAAAATACCATAACCAAAACAGAAACCTGGCAGATGGGATTAATAGTAGAGTGGAGACGACCAAGGATAGAATCAGTGAACTTAAGAGCAAATGAACAGAATTGACATAATCTGCATAATAGAGAGGAAATAGAATGAAATAAAATGAACAGAATATCAGGAAGGATAGCCAAAAAGGGGACATTTCTAATATTAGAATCCCAGAAGGGGAGGAGAAACAGAGTAAGATTAAAAAAGAATCTGAGATACAATGGCTGAAAACTCCAAATTTGGCGTAAGACAAACCTACAGATTCAAGAAACAGAGTCAACTCCATATAGGGTGAATCCCTTAAAAAAATAAAACATGCTAAGACATGTCATAATTAAACTTCTGAAAATACGGCAAAGAAAAAAGATCTTGAAAACAACCAGAGAGAAACAATGCAGTACTTACAGGTGAACACCAATTAGAATGACAGTGGATTTGTCATCTGAAACCATGGAGGCCAAAATTATGTGAAATGACACTTTTCAAGTGCCGAAGGAAAAAAAAACCAAACCTTCAACTATGAATTCTACATCGGGAATGAAGGAGAAATATAGTCTCAGGTAAAACAAAACTAAGAAAATTTGTCATTAGCAAATATACCCTTAAAAATGGCTGAAAGACATTTTTCTAAACAGGAAGAAATGATAACGTAAGAATCAGAACATGAAGAAAAGAAGAACATTGGGGGCGCCTGGCTGGTTCAGTTGGTAGCGAGTGACTCGATCTTGGGGTGATGAGTTCCTGGCCCACATTGGGTGTGGAGGAGACAAATGAAAGAAAGAAACAAACAAAAAAAACCACATTGGAGTGGGTAAAAAAGAAATAAGGGGGAAGTATAATAGGTTATCTTCATGAGATTCTTTAATCATATTTGAGGGTTGAAGCAAAGATTATAACATTATTGGACATAAGATTCAATGTGTGTGCAAGAAATGGTTCAGGCAGTTATATTTACGATAGGCAGAGAGTAAAGGAACTTAAGGGGAACTCAGTTTTCTACGTGTAACTCAGAGTGGTAAAGGTTACGTATGTCTTTTGCAATTCCTGGAAAACCCACTAAGAAAATTATACAAAATAATATACCAAGAAAAATTATATAAAAAAATTAAGACAGAATACTGAAGAATGTTCAAATAGCCTCCAGGAAGTCCAAAAAGAGAAACAAAATAAGAAATGGGGAAAACACGCAGAAACAAATAATACAATGATGACTTAAATCTTAATATATCAATAATTGCCTTAGATGTAACTGGTCTAAACACGATAATTAAAAGACAGAGATTGGGGGCGTGTGGGTGGCTCAGTCAGGTAAGCATCTGACTCTTGATTTCTGCTCAGGCCATGATCTCATGGTTCTTGAGTTCGAGCCCTGCATCAGGCTCTGCGCTGGCAGCATGGAGCCTGCTTGGGATTGTCTCTCTCTCTCCCGCTCTCCCTGACCCTCCCCCACTCACGCTCTCTATCTCTCTCTCAAAATAAATAAATAAACATTTTTAGAAAGACAGAGATTGGTAAATAAAAAAAATGATCCAGCTATATGCTATCTATAAAAAACTCACTTCAAAGACAACAACAGATCTAGGTGTTACGGGTCGAACTGTTTCTCTCCAAAAAAGATAAGTTGAAGTCCTTACCCCCAGTACCTTAAGATGTGACCTGATTTGGAAATAGGGTATTTTGAGATTCCTGGACCCAAACACCAAGCAATTCTTAGAGAAAAGCAGGTTATCCAAGAATTCAACTCAATTTTGACACTATGTCCCTGCAGAGAGCATCAGATCCCACAAGTCAAGAGTTCAGTCCTACAAGATTGACCTTCATCCCTTACTTCAGACATCAGTTCTAAGCCTCCTGACCATTACTTGTGCTTCCGACTGAAGCTAGAGAGGCTTACAGAACTCAGGAAAACATTTACTTATACTGGTCAGTTTATTAAAGGATATGATAAAGAATATGAATCAACAACCAGATGAAGAGACCTAGGGCAAGGTCTCAAAGCATTCTGGTTCCTCAAGCATAGAAAGTCTTCAAAAAGGACCAAAAAGCTGTCCTTTTAGGTTTTAATGGAAGCTTCATTACATAGTCATGGTTGACTAGGTCACTGGCCGTTGGCTGATTCAACTTCCACCCCCCCCCCTCCTTCGCAGAGGTCAGTACGTGGGGCTGAAAGTTCCAACCCTGTAATCACATAGTTGGGCCTTCTGGTAACCGGCCCCCACTTGGGTAAGGTGCAAAAGTCACCTTTATTATTATTATTTTTATTAATTTCTTTTTATGTTTATTCTTTTTTGAGAGAGAGAGAGAGAGAGAGCGAGCAAGCGGGAGAGCCAGGGCGTGAGCAGGGGAGGGGGCAGAGAGAGAGGGAGACACAGAATCCGAAATAGGCTCCGGGCTCCGAGCCGTCAGCACCGAGCCCGATGTGGGGCTGGAACCCACAAACCGTGAGATCGTGACCTGAGCCGAAGTCAGATGCTCAACCGACTGAGCCACCCAGGTGCCCCTAAAAGTCACCTTTATTGTTAACAAGACCCTTGTTTTACCTATATGGCTCTGATGCATTTTGAGGAATTATGGATGAAGACCATATATATCTGAGAAATACATTTTGGTTACCTGAAGGATCAAATACGTATCTCTTCTAAATTATTAGGTTGCATAAGGTCATTGCAGAAGTAAGTTAAGATGATGTCATACTGCAGTACGGTGGTCCCCTAATCTAATAGCCAAAAGTTAGCAGAAGAAAGGAAATAACAAAGATAAGAGCTTAAAGAAATAAAACAGAGACGACAGAAAAGTTGAGAAAATCGATGAAACCAAGCGTTGATTTTTTTTTTTTTACAAAGATAAACAACATTGACAAAATTCAGCAAGACTAAGAAAAATAGGAAGAAAACTCAAAAAGAGAAAATTATGAATGAAAGAAGGGACATTACAACGGATGCCGCAGAAATGTAAAGGATCGTAAGAGATTACTACAAACATGTGTACGCCAACGAACTGAAAACCCTCGAATAAATGGATACATTCCTAGAAACACGCAAACTACCAAGATTGAATCAGGAAGAAACAGAAAATCCGAACAGACCAATAATGAGTGAGGAGATTGAAACAGTAATCAAAAGCTCACCAACATGGAAAAGCCCAACCTGAGATGGTTTCGGTGGTGAATTCTAACCAACATTTACAGAAGAATTAATACCAATCTTTCTCAAAATATTTCAAAAAATTGTGGGGCATCTGAGTGGCTCAGTTGGCTAAGCGTCCAACTTCAGCTCAGGTCATGATCTCGCGGTTAGAGGGTTTGAGCCCTGCGTCGGGCTCTGTGCTGACCGCTCAGAGCCTGGAGCCTGCTTCGGATTCTGTGTCTCCCTCTCTCTGGCCCTCCCCCACTCGCACTCTGTCTCTCTCAAAAATAAAATTAAAAAATTTTTCAAAAAATTGAAAAAGAGGGAAAACTTCCAACTTCATTTTACAAGCCCAGCATTGCCCTGATACCAAAGCCAGTCATGAACACTATAAGAGAAGAAAATTATAGGTCAATATCCCAGATGAACATAGATGCAAAAATCCTCAACAAAATATTAGCGAACTGAATTCAAAAGCACATTATAAAGGGGTGCCTGGGTGGCTCAGTCCGTTGAACAGCCAACTTCAACCGTGAGCATGAGCCCCATGTCGGGCTCTGTGCTGACAGCTCAGAGCCTGGAGCCTGTTTTGGTTTCTGTGTCTCCCTCTCTCTCTCTCTGCCCTTCTTCTGCTCATGCTCTGTCTGTCTGTCTCTGTCTCTCAAAAATAAATAAACATAAAATTTTTTTAAAAAAAGCACATTATAAAGATCGTATGCCATGATCAAGTTGGATTTACACTTGAGAAGTAAGGATAGTTTAACTTATGCAAATCAATAAGTGGGATATGAAGGATAAAAAGCATACGATCGTATCATTGGGTGCAGAAAAAGCATGTCACCAAATTCAGCTCACTTTCATGATAAAAACTCCCTACACATTAGGTGCAGAAGGAATGCACCTCAACACGATAAAGGCGGCATTTGAAAAGCCCAGAGCTAACATCATACTTAACAGTGAAAACCTGAAAGCTTTTCCTCCAAGATGAGAAACAAGCCAAAGGTGCCCACTCTCGCCACGTCTATTCAATATAGTATTGGAAGTCTTAGAGCCGTTTGGCAAGAAAAACATTTTTAAGGCTTCCGAATTAGAAAGGAAGAAGTAAAATTGTCTCTCTTTGCAGATGACATAATTTTATATACGGAAAACTGTAAAGACTCCACCAGAAAAATGTTAAAAACTAAAAAAAGAATTCAGTCAAGTTGGGGGATACAGCATCAACATACAAAACTCAGTGGTATTTCTAGATGCTAAAAACAAACTGAAAAACAAAATTAGAAACCAATCCCCCTGACAATAATATAAAAAATACTTAAGAAGTAATTTAACCAAGGAGGTGAGCGTTCTGCACGCTGAAATCTATAAAACATTAATGAACGAAACTGAAGACGCCACAAATAAATGGAAATATATGGGTTGGAAGAATTAATGTTGTTAAAATGTCCATACTCCAAATTTAATACAATCCCTATCAAAATTCCAATGGCATTTTTTTTCCCACAGAAATAGGAAAACAACCCTAAAATTCATATGGAATTACAAAAAGACCTTGAATGGCCAAAGCCATCTTGAGCAAAAAGAACAAGGCTGGGGGCATCCCACTACCTCATTTCAAAGTGTATTACAAAGTTATATGACTCAAAACAGTGTGGTGCTAGGATAAAAGCAGAAACATAGTCCAATGGAAAAGGATAGAGAGCCCAGAAGTCAATCCATGCACTTATGTTCAATTGATTCGACAAAGGTGTGAAGAATGCCTAATGGGAAAACAATAGTCTCTTGTATAAATGGTGCTGGGAGAAATGGATATCCAAATGCAGAAGAAGGAAATTGGACCCTTATCTTATACCATACACAAAAATCATCTCCAAGTGAATTAAAGACTTAGGCCCAAGACCTATAACTGTAAAACTACTAGAAGAATGCGGAGGCAAAAGCTTCTCCATATTGGTCTGAGTAATAATTTTTTGAAAACAGGCAAACAAAACTAGTTGCATCAAACTAAAAAGTTTCGGGGTGCCTGGGTGGCTCAATTGGTTGAGCATCTGACTTTGACTCAGGTCATGATCTCACGGTCTGTGGGTTCGAGCCCCACATTGGGCTCTGTGCTGACAGCTTGCTCAGAGCCTGGAGCCCGCTTCACATTCTGTGTCTCCTTCTCTCTCTGCCTCTCCCCCGCTCACACTCTGTCTCTCAAGAATAAATAAATGTATAAAACATATTTAAAAAAATTTTTTTAACGTTTATTTATTTTTGAGACAGAGAGAGACAGAGCATGAACGGGGTAGGGTCAGAGAGAGGGAGACACGGAATCTGAAACAGGCTCCAGGCTCTGAGCTGTCAGCACAGAGCCCGACGCGGGGCTCGAACTCACGGACCGCGAGATCATGACCTGAGCCGAAGTCGGCCACCCAACCGACTGAGCCACCCAGCCGCCCCAAAAAATATTTTTTAATAAAAATAAAAAACATTTCTTCACAGCAAAGGAAACAATCAACAAAATGAAAAGGCAACCTACAGAATGGGAGAAAATATTTGCAAAGCATATATCCAGTATGGGATGAGTATCCAAAACACATCAGGAACTCAAAGAGCTCAATAGGAAGAAAACAAATAACCCAATGTAAAAATAAATGGGCAAAGGAGCTTACTAGACAATCCTAGAAGAAGGTATACAAGTGATCAACAGGTATGTGAAAAAACGCTCAATATCACTAATCGTCATGAAATTGCAAGTCAAAATCATAATGAGATATCACCTCACGCCTGTTAGAATGTCTTTTATGAAAAAGACAAAATATAACGAGCATTGGTGAAGATGTGAAGGCAAGGCATACCTTGTGCACTGTTGGTGGGAATGCAAATTGGTAGTCATGATTGAAAACAGCATGGAGGGGCCTCAAAAAATTACAAACAGAACTACCATAGGATCCAGCAATCCCACTTCTGGGCATATATCTAAAGGACGTAGAGTCAGTATCTTGAAGATATCTGCACTCCCCTGTTCACTGCAGCATTCGTCACATATGATGTCCCTTCTCACTACTCTTATTCAGGTAACAGCGGAAGCTGTAGACACTAAAATAAGACAAGAAAAAGAAATAGAAGGAATAGCGATTGAACAGGAAGAAAAAAACTACCCCATTTGCAGATTAAATGATTATCCTCACAGAAAATCCCAAGGAATCTAAAAAAGCCCACTAGAATTAATAAGTGAGTTTAGCAAGGTCACAGGGTACCAGGTGAAACCACAGAAATCAAGCTTATATCTATAAGTTAACAGTGAACATGGAGAAACGAAAATTAGAATGCAATACCATTTACAACTATTCCAAATACAATGAAGTGCTTAGGCCTAAACCTGAGAAAGAATGTACACGATCTCTACTCTGAAAATTACAAAATGCTGATGCAAGAAATCAGAGGAGAAGTGAACACATGGAGAGATAGATTGTGTTCATAAATCAGAAAGGACATAGTAAAGATGTCAATTCTTCCTAGACTGATCTGTAGATTTGATGCAACTTTTACCAAAATACTAGCAAAGGTTTTGTAGACATAAACCAGCTTATTCTAAAATTTGAGTGGAAGCCACAGGCTAAGGAAGCCTAGTGTAGCTAAACTAATTTTGAAGACTAGAGTGGGAGCGAGCGCTCTACCTTATTTTAAGGCTTACTATATAGGTTACAGTAATCAAGGCAGTACGGTAGTGGAGGGATAGATATGTAGTTCAATGGAGAATAGAGAACCCAGAAAGAGGCCCACACAAAATATGTCAAACCGATTTTTGGCACAAGGGCAAAAGCAAGTCAACAACTCAAGGTGGATGACAGACCTAAAAGTTAAATGTAAAACTACAGAATTTTGGAAGGGAAACAAGGACAAGTTTCTAGAATTTATACAGAACTGTTAAAAAAAAAAGAGAGAGAGAAACAATCATATTAGGAAATGGGGAAGACACGGACAGACGTTTTGATGACAGGAATATCCAGATCCTAATAAGCACATGAAAAAAAAAACCATTCAACATCATTCTCCACTAGAGACATGTACAGTAAAACACGAGCTATTGGGGACCTGGGTGGCTCAGTCCGTTAAGCATCTATCTGCCTCTTGATTTCGGCTCAGGTCATGATCTCATGGTCCGTGAGTTCGAGCCCCGTGTCGGGCTCTGTGCTGACAGCTCGGAGCCGGGAGCCCACTTCGGATTCTGTGTCTCCCTCTCTCTCTGCTCCTCCCCGGCTCATGCTCTGTGTCTCTCTCTCCTGCTTGAGATTCTCCCTCTCCCCTCCGGCCCTCTCCCCCACTTGCACTCTCTCTCTAAAATACATACATACATAAATAAATAAATACATAAATAAATAAATTTAAAACATGAGCTAGCACTGCATACCCATCATAATGGTTAAAACTAAAAATGGTGACAACACCAAATCCTGACAAGGAAGCAGAGAAAGTGGATGACTCCCGCTTTGCTGGGGGGGGGGGCGGGAATGGAAGATGATTCAGCCATTCTGGAAAACAGCTTAACACTTGTACGCACTCTTGGGCACTTGGTTTCTCTTGGGCACTTACCCCAGAGAAACAACGACGTACGTTCACACAAAAGCCTGCACGTCAGTCTTCACAGCGACTTTATTCGTAACAACCAAACATGGGAAACAACTCAAATGCCTTCCAAAGGGTGCATAGATAAACCGTAGATCCGTGCATTGGAATAGCGCCCAGCAATAAAAAGGAATGGGATATCGGTGGGTGCCACAAAACGGATGGTCTCCAGGGAATTACGCTGAGGGGAAATGTCCAATGGTTACATGTTGTAGGATTCCCTTTATAACCACTCATAACCTCCCTGAACTGAGAAAATATAGAATTGAAAATAGATTAATGGGTGCCGGGAGTCAAGGATGGGAGACAGGAGGCAACGGGGAGGAGGAAAGTCGGCATGACTATAAAAAGACCACACAGGGACATCCTTGTGCTGATGGAACTGTTCTGTATCTTGACTGTATCAATATCATAGATCGGGTTCGCATATGGTACCACAGTTTTGGAAGATGTTACCATTGAGGGAAATTGGGGAAAGGACACATGAGATCTCTTCCTATTCTTTTTTCTTTTTTTTTTTTTAACGTTTATTGATTTTTGAGAGGCAGAGAGAGACAGAGAGTGAGCGGGAGAGAGGCAGAGAGAGACAGGGAGACACGGAATCCCAAGCGGGCTCCAGGCTCCGAGCCGTCAGCACAGAGCCCGACGCGGGGCTCGAACTCGCAAACCGTGAGACCTGAGCCAAAGTCGGACGCTTAACCGACTGAGCCACCCAGGCGCCCCGCCTCTGATTATTTCTTATAACTACATGTGAATCTACAGTATCGAAATAAAAAGCTGAATCAAAAAATCTATACCGTACCACCTGAATATACGTGGCAAACCTTTATACGTATGTAAAATACACATATATTTAATCACCTGGTGGACATTCAGCCCATCCTTTCTTCTAGATCGGTGGTTCTCAGAAAGTGCTCTACAGAGACCTTTTCAGATGGTTCACAAGGACAGTTCTATTTGCATATTGATACTAAGGCTAATTATTCTAGATGGGTACTGCTCTATAATGACACTAATTAATACCAAGATTACGAATGCCCTTTTCACTGTTTGACATTTGCATGATTGGTGGTCGTCTTCCTCTTCTTCACTGCCATACCCTCACAGTTAAAAACAAAACAAAACTAAACTAAACTAAAAGAAACACAAGCAAGCAAAAACAATAAGAGAGTGTTGTTTAAGAATGCACTCGATGCCGGGCGCTTGGGCGGCTCGGTCGGTTACGCATCTGACTTGGGCTCAGCTCATGATCCCACGGTTGAGGAGTCCGAGCCCCTCATGGGACGGTCATCGGACTGTCCGCGCGAGCCCGCTTCAAATCCTCTGTCCCCCCACCCCCCTCTCTGCCCTACCCTGCCCTCGCTCTGCCTATCTCAAAAATACATAATAAAAAAAATTTTGTTAAAAATGCACTTGATGCTGTTGTAAGAGTTACTAATTTTATTCGGTCTCAACCTTTGGATACGCAGAATAACACTCTGTGTGCTGAAATGGAAAAGAAAGAATAAGGCCATTCTACTGCACACAGAACCAGGATGGTTTTCTACAGAAAAAGCACTTGTGCAATTGAATTGTGAGCAAAGCTGGTCTCTCTTTTCCTCAAACACCTTTTTTTTTACTTGAAAGAACAATTGTCAAGCTATGGTTATTAAGAGCTAGGTATTTGGCAGACATTTTCTTCAAAATGAAGGAGTCTGTGCTCATCCCAAAAGGTGCCCTCCCCAATACCCATCACCCACCCACCCCTCCCTCCCACCCCCCATCAACCCTCAGTTTGTTCTCAGTTTTTTGGAGGGCACCTTTTGGGATGAGCACTGGGTGTTGTATGGAAACCAATTTGACAATAAATTTCATATATTGAAGAAAAAAAAAAAAAACAAAATGAAGGAGTCTGTCCCTTCAGGGGAAACAACTGATAGTATTTGTTGCCAATGATAAAGTCTGAGCTTCAACTGAAAATGAGAGATTTGGAAAACTCGTATCTGCTACGGTGAGCTTGACAGCTTCCTGACACTTAAAATTTTGTTATGTTTTTATTTTATTTTTTAGAGAGAGCCAGAGCATGAGCAGGGGAGGGGCAGAGAGCGAGGGAGAGACACAGAATCCGAAGCAGGCTCCAGGCTCCAAGCTGTCAGCACAGAGCCTGACACGGGGCTCGAACTCATGAACCCTGAGATCATGACCTGACCAAAGTCGGACGCTTAACCGACTGAGCCACCCAGGTGACCTTACAGCTTCCCAACACTTAAAGACTTTATAATGAAATTGGTGGTGATATTAATGAATGTGGGTTTTTTTTTTTTTACAAATGTGAATTTTTGATATCGTATAATGAAATGTGTCACCATTTAGAAGATCTACAAACAGTGAACCAGTGTTTTCCAAATGACCAACGCATGATGCTACAAAATCGTGCATGGATAGAAGATCCATTCAAAGGACAGGCTAAGGGAGCCTGGGTGGCTCAGTCGGTTAGGCGTCAGACTTCAGCTCAGATCATAATCTCCCAGTCCGTGGATTCGAGCCCCGTGACCAGCTCTGTGCTGACAGCTCGGAGCCTGGAGCCTGCTTCGGATTCTGTGTCTCTGTCTCTCTCTTCCCCCCACCCTGCTCGTGTTCTCTTTCTCTCTCTCTCTCTCTCTCTCTTTCGCTCTCTCAAAAATAAATAAACATTAAAAAAGTTGTTCAAAGTACAAGCTAGAACGGGGCACCTGGGTGGCTAAGTCAGGTAAGCATCCAACTCTTGACGTCGGCTCAGGTCGTGATCTCATGGTTCATGAGATTGAGCCCCACGTTGGGCTCTGCGCTGACGGTGCGGAGCCTGCTTGGGTTTCTCTCCCTCCCTCTCTCTCTGCTCCTCCCTGGCTCGCTCTCTCTTTCTGTCTCAAAATAAATACATAAACGTTTAAACACAACAAAAACCAGGTACAGGCTAGAGCAGTAGATTGCCACCTAGCACCATACGAGAAGCTCGCTGATACGCTTTCAGATTCCGCATTGCAACTAACTTGTTAGCAATAGCCACTTGTCAAAGTGCGTTGTGGTCTCAGAGAAGATTGTCCACAAGTATCAGAAAAAGGTCTTAAAATAATCTGCCCTTTTTCAATGATACACCCATGTAGCTTTTCTTCATATACCTCAAACAAAATGTGTTCTTGTTGAACGAAATTATTATTTGAATTCCAGTTAGTTAACACACGGTGTCGTATTGGTTTCCCATGCTTATCACCAACCAAAATGTGTCTTTAACAGAATGCCGAAGCAAATACGAGAAGCCAGCTGTCTTCGATGAAACCAGACATTAAATATAAAATGTAAACTTAGATGCCGAAATGTAAAACAATTCTACTCTTCACGCTCAATTTTTCCGCTTTGGGAAACGTGTTATCATAAACGTGGGTTTATTACTTCTAAATGATAAATTTCCATTTCCCAAAGTTGTCATTTTTTTTTAAAAATTTTTTTTTCAACGTTTATTTATTTTTGGGACAGAGAGAGACAGAGCATGAACGGGGGAGGGGCAGAGAGAGAGGGAGACACAGAATCGGAAACAGGCTCCAGGCTCTGAGCCATCAGCCCAGAGCCTGACGCGGGGCTCGAACTCACGGACCGCGAGATCGTGACCTGGCTGAAGTCGTACGCTCAACCGACTGCGCCACCCAGGCGCCCCCCAAAGTTGTCATTTTAACGACAACATTGAATGAGTAAATGTCAATTGACATAACCCACGCCACACAAACAAAGGTTCTTTGGGGTCCTCAAGGATTGTTAAGAGTGTCAAGCGGTCCTGAGACCAACAAGTTTGAGAAATGCGCCCAGCCAGATGAACAAAAAGTTTTCACCTGCATCAATTTGCCGTCATCGCCGTTCGCGGTGATCTCAACGGACGTTCGTGGACACCGTGCTGGTCGGGTTTTCCCTTTTACTTTGGCTGCTGAGAAGCTCAGAACCAAGAGTGCAGGCAATCTTCAGATAGCTGTACGGCCTTTGTGTCTAGTCTCACTTCAGAGTCCCCCAGATCCTTATTCCCTGATGTTCCTTCCTCTTTTTTTGTCTCCTGTATGGTTGCCAAGTTTGACGGTGTGCATTCAGCAACCCCCTTTACGTGTTTTGGTAAAACAGAGGAGGGGGCGGGTGGGAGGGAAAGGTGAAATCTGCACTATCACCCATAAAGAAACATGTGGAAGCTTCTCTGCTCATCTGAACGGCCTGGAGAGTCAATCTCCTCCGATTCACCGGGGGTGCAGACCAGGAGCGTTCAGCCAGGAAATCAGAAAGAACCATGGCAACAGGTTTTTTTTTTTCTTTTCTCTTTTTTTTTCCTGGGGAGGAGAGAGAGAGAAATGATTCTTTCTCCCCATAATGAATCACTTTTCTAAGAGAAGTTTATAAGCCTTTTCTGTTATGCCAAGGATGAGAAGGGGAAATCAGTGAATTGAAGGAGCCCCTTTGGAACTGTGTGTAAGTCTTCTCTGGGTCACGGACAAGATCTAGAAGGCAGGCACCGAAATGACCGAGATCCCAATGATTAGGAAGCCCTCCGGGGTTGCCGGACAGAAAACCCAGGTTCTAGTCCTCATTCTGTCCCTAACAAGCTATGTGACTTTAGGGAACCCCTTTCGAATCTCGGGCCTCTCTTTCTTTCATCTACAGAAAAAGGGATCATAATGTTTACCCTACCTAAAAGTTAAGGATCAAGGGAGACCACCGATGTGACTATAATCTTGAAAAGGGCAGATGATATTGAAATTTGCCATTCTATGCTTCAGATGATTTCACGGAGCACATACCCAATATGCACTGTGTCATTGCTGTGGCCTTTTGGACCTTTTTAATTCACTGGACTAGTTCAACTGGAAAATATAGTTACCCTCCAAAGAATGCAACAGCTAGGATATTTATCAGCCTGGTTAACCGAGTTGTGTTTAATGGAGCCCTATGTTTGTGCAGTGTGTTACAGGGCGTAAGCACCCAGTGCAGCGTTGACATAGCTCACACCCTTATCTAGAGCCAACAGTAGATCCCCACCCCTGTCATCTGTCACAGACATCACTTCAGAAACTCGCCCCTCTCTCCTGCTTGATTTTTTTTTTACTCTGGGCTGCATTAGTCCCCATCAGCATATAAGCGTGCGATGGCGTCCATTAACTGGATTTGTGGTTAACTATCCGCCCCCTCCCCCAATCTGTTCTCTCTGTAGCCCTCCCACACCTCACAAACTGCCACTCCAGTCTTCTGGCTGTTCGGAATCCCAGGGTCATCTCGTTCACACCATCGGCAAATCCTGGTGGCCCCGACCTCGAATCAAATCCAAAAATCTGACCTCTGTTCGCCATATAGTCCCGCCTGCCAGAGGAAGCCCTCTCGACCATAATCAGGTCATGTCTATTCCCTGCTCTTTTCCACCAGATGACTGGCACTAACATAACCTAACATAAAAGCCAGGTTGTGTCCATGGGTTTGTTTTTTTTTTTTTGTAAGTTAATTTATTTTGAGAGGGAGAGAGAGAGATAAGCAGGAAGGGCAGAGAGTGAGGGAGAGAGAGAGAATCCCAAGCAGGCTCTGCGCTGTCCCCGCAGAGCCCGATGTGGGGCGCGAACCCATGAACGGCAAGATGACGACCTGAGCCGAAACCGAGGGCCCGTCCTTTAACCGACTGAGCCACCCGGGCGCCCCTCTGTCCGTGGGTTTTTAACATTTGTGCATTTTTTTGAGAGTGCGAGAGGCAGAGCGTGAGCGGGGGAGGGGCAGAGAGGAAGGGAGACACAGAATCTGAAGCGGGTTCCAGGCTCTGAGCTGTCAGCCCAGAGCCCGGGGTTTTTAAGGCCCTACGACATCCGATCTCTTTTGCCACTTCTTCTACATCACTTCCCACCAGCCTCTTCGTCACTTGGTGTCCTCCATCCATATTGTGTCTACAGCCTGCTTCCTTACTTCCTTCGGGCTTCGCCAACAGGCCCTTGCTGGCCGCCCTGGTTAAAATAGTAACCCCAATCTATCTTTGTTTGCTCACGTTGGCCCGTCTCCCTTTATTCGATCTCTTCACATAACATGATGTATATTTACGCACCTCTATAACGTGCGTCTCCCATGCGCAGTGGAGAGTCTCTGAAGGGAGAGATCCGGCCTATTTTATTTTCTGTTATAACTCTCGCACCCCAGGCCCATGATGCATATTCAATAAGTATTTGGGGGAGGAATGCATAAATAAATGTACTGAACATCAGACAAATGCACATTCTTCTACATACCTTTACGGGCACCGTATTATATGCATATATTGTAGCAAGTATCATTTCCCTCAATTTATGATTGATCTGATGATTTTTTTTCTTGTATGGAGTCCCTGTGATGGTCCTAGGGATACAAGGACAGCAAAGACACTAGGGGGAAGGCTCCAGTCCAGCTGGAGGGTCCAGGGAAGTCTTTTTTTTTGCAAGAGATGACAGCTGAGCTAAGTCCTGAAGCGTAAGTCTAAATTAGCTTAGCAAAGAAAAAAGGGAATGAGGTCTCCCCCCGGAACAACACAGCTCACGAGGGACTCTCAAGCAATTTGGTAGCACTTAGGCTGTTACGGGGCGGGGCCGCGTGTAGAAAGACATGACCTTGAAGGAGGCAAGATGGAGGCAGACCTTGTGTCGCACGAGGATCACGAGAGCCATTTTTTCTCATAAATTATAGCGCCTGAGAGGTTTCCGGCAGGGAAACGACATGCCTAGATTCGCAATTATCGATATTGGAGCTGAAGTCAGAGTTTAAGAGATTGGCTCCCAATTATAAAGCTCATTGAAAAATCAGGATGTGGTCCAAATATTCTGACCTTGAATGCAAGTCTCCTCACTGCACTGCTCTGCTTTCTATCCCATCCCCAAGGGTATGTGTCCTTCTTAGCTTGGCAATGTCTAGAACGAGCTGCCCTCAGAGCAATAGGCATGCTCACAAAACTCGGAAGGTGTTAACCTTCGTTTTTCAAATTGCCCAAAGGCACATCCCCCAGAATAAAGGGAAGGGGGACGTGTTTTCACTGGCTCTCCCTTCTTCAGAATCACAGCGGAGCACATTTTGTTTTATCCATTCTCTTTAGTTTTTAACCTGCCTTATCTGATTCCGCATGACACGGTGTGTCCTCTGAGCCGTCGCTCTGTTTTTGATGGCAGTTGTTAAGCCCCCTTTTTCACCAATATTAGCAGGGGCGAGGATGCATTATTATGCCAATTTAAGGACCACGTTTCAGGGCCCCTGGTTGGCTCAGTCGGTTATGTGTCCTACCCTTGATTTTGGCTCAGGTCACGATCTCATGGTTCGCGAGTTGGAGCCCCAAGTCGGGCTCCAAGCTGACAGCACGAAGCCTGCTTGGGATTCTCTCTCTCCCTCTCTCTCTGTCCCTTCCCTGCATGTACTCGTGCACGCGCTCTCTCTCAAAATAAGTAAACTGAAGAAAAGACTTCTTTTCCTTCTTTCTCTTCAATCCCAATAGGTGTAGCGACGCTATTTTTAGCCCATTATTTTACTCCACAAGTAATGTTTTTCATGTTATTCTGTAGTCTCTACCCTCTATGTTTAATAATATTGGGCCTCTTCCCAAATTCTTGTGATATTTGAAATGCCAGGATTTAATGACATTAGCCTGTGCCACAGACAAGAGTCCCCTCAAGTTCTATGGTTTTTACATAAGTGTCTTAGCATGGGAATGAATACAGAATTACCCACATTTTTAGAAAAAAATTTTATGTTTATTTATTTTTGAGAGAGAGAGAGAGTGAGCACAAGAGGGGGAGGGGCAGAGAGAGAGGGAGACACAGAATCTGAAGCGGGCTCCAGGCTCCGGGCCGTCAGCACAGAGCCCGACACGGGGCTCGAACTCACAAATGGCGAGATCATGACCTGAGCCGAAGTCAGATGCTTAACCGACTGAGCCACCCAGGTGCCCCAGAAATTACCCACATTTCTAATAAAGGCCTCTTTAATTTTTTCACTATTGAGTTCACTATGTTTCACAGGCTAAAGCAGTACAGCGATCCTTCAACATGCCAAGGAAGTGAATATGAGTTGGGAAAATGCTGAAATATGTAGGACATGAAGTGTGATATAATAAGTGGATTTAATGGAGGGTGGAACTATTTGTTTACAGGAAGAAATCCTGATATAAATCCTCATAGAACTCACAAAAGATTTGCATCTGGACACTCGGTACATAGACAAGGTCAAAAGGATTGTTCTTGGGGTGCCTGGGTGGCTCAGTCGGTTAAGCGTCTGACTTTGGCTCAGGTCACGATCTTGCGGTCCATGAGTTCAGGCCCTGCGTGGGGCTCTGAAACCTGCTTCGGATTCTGTGCCTCCCTCTCTCTCTGCTCCTCCCTGCTTCGTGCTCTTTCTGTCTCTCAAAAATAAATAAACATTAAACAAAGGATTGTCTTTACCCGTTGTTTCCACTTCCTTTCCTCTAGTTTCTCTTGAACTTATTGGATTCCCCTTGCCACCCCTGGTCTTCAATAAGACACCTCCTGTTAACTTCACTCTGACCTCCATGTTGCCAGATACGTCGCTCAATTTTTACTCATTATCTCACCAGTCCCACCACCATCTTCACGTGGTTTCTATGTTATTTTCTCTCTGGGTTTCCCTCGTCTTACATTGGCACTTCATCCTGAGTGTCCTAGACCAACTCCTGTTCTTGCCTTCAAACTCTGCATATAGAGGAAAAGCTAGTCTGGAGCTAATTGGCTTTAAGCTTCAGGGGCCTGCACTTATACAAGCCCATTTGAAGACACTGGGAAAAGCCCTAGTGATGTAGTCACATAACCATCTAGTTGTGTAAAATTTGCAAAAAGTAAGTATTTTACCTTCAAGCAGTGAAAACCACTGGCTCTGTCCACTCCAACTTTTTCTCCATCATGCTTTCCCTTGGGTTGAGTGATGTGGAAGTAGCCCTGGGTAATTTCAATATCCAGCTAAAGTAGCCCTGGGTAATTTCGATATCCAGCTAAAGGGGCATTGAGTTGAGAACACATTTAGTTTGTGTAACGTTCATAGTTCCTTCCATACATACCTAAATTATTACCTGTAGCAATGGCTTCTAGGAAAACACCTACTGCCTACTATGCAGAGTCACCAGATATCTTGACATAAAGATGCAGCACCAGAGTTCATGTCAGGATATGAACTTATCTTTTTTATTTTATTTTTTAGAGAGCATGTGTGCACACATACAAGCAGAGGAGAGGGGTAGAGGGAGAAGCAGAGAGAGAGAGAAAGAGAGAGAGAGAGAGTGAGAGAGAGAGAAAAAGAGAGAGAGAGAGAGAAAGAGAGAGAGAGAGAGAATCTCAAGCAGGCTCCAAGCTCAGCATGGAACCCAACACAGGGCTTGATCCCATGACCCTGGGATCATGACCTGAGCCAAAACCAAGATTTGGACACTCAACCGACTGAGCCGCCCAGGAGCCCTGTAATTTTTTTTTAATGTTTACTTTTGACAGAGAGAGAGAGAGAGAGAGAAAGACAGAGCATGAGCGGGGGAGGGGCAGAGAGAGAGGGAGACACAGAATCCGAAGCAGGCTCCAGGCTCCGAGCGGTCAGCACAGAGCCCGATGCGGGGCTCGAACTCAAAGACCGTGAGATCACGACCTGAGCCAAAGTTGGACACTCAACCGACTGAGCCACCCAGGTGCCCCTGATTGTACTCTTGTAAACCATTGCCTTTTATCCCCATAATTGCTTTGATGTTTGTTGAACCTTTCAAGCATATTCCAACCTCAGGGTCCTTACTCGTGCATTCTCCCGAGCTGGACGCTGTTCTGCTAGAAAACTGAATGGCATATTCCCTCACTTCAGTTCAGGTCTCTTTTTATATGGCACGTTTTCAAGGACATCTTCGATCACGCTGTCCCAAGTAACATCCTACTCCATTACCTGCTATACGTTTACCTTGCTTTTCTTTCCTACACAGCACTTAAAACTCAAGACTTGCCGATACGTTTCTAAGCCTTCATTTGATCACCACCTGTCATATTAAGAAATTGAAGTCAAGCAAGTTTAAACCAAATTACCAGCAGACAGTGATGTTTTATGGATGACAGGCCAGAGGGAAGAGGCTTAAATAAATTTATTTATTTTCGTCTTTTCCCAGCTGGATATATGCTCTTTGAGAGCCAGGAATTTCTACGCTTTGATCACTGCTATATCCCTAGCTCTTGGTAGATTCTCAATAAATATTTGTTCAGGGAATGGACAAAGGAATAAGGAGGGCATCACTTTTCGGGTTTTTTTTTTTTTTTTTTAGTTTTGTCCATGATAAAAAATGTCAAATAATATATTTAGGGAAATAAGGTATACACCAGAGGCAGCTATAATTAGGAGAAGGAAGCCTTTAGTTCAATAGAGCTGTGGTTCAAATGGGCTCAAGAAGGCTTTGCCTCCAATGCCAAGCTTTACTCCACTTAATCTCCCCTAGAAATAAATATACAGGACTAATTTGCATTACTAAATTTATTTCTTAGCCACATTTTCCCAAAAGAAAAAAAATAAAAATGAGCAAATAAACAAAAACAGCGTTTTAAAACATTACAGAAACATGAACAAAATAGAAATAAAAGTGGAGAAACCTGGGGCGCCTGGGCGGCTCAGTCAGTTAAGTGTCTGACTTCAGCTCAGGTCATAATCTCATGGCTTGTGAGTTTGAGCCCCCCGTGTCGGGCTCTGTGCTGACAGCTCGGAGCCTGGAGCCTGCTTCGGATTCTGTGTCTCCCTCTCTCTCTGCCCCTCCCCCGTTTGCACACACTCTCTCTCTCTCTTTCTCTCTCAAATATAAATAAACATTAAAACATTTTTTTAAAAGTGTAGAAACTTGATTTAGGAAAAAAGAAAAAAAACTGATATATATATGGTGTATGTGTGTGTGTGGATCTGGATCGAAATCTCTAGAAGTCAAAATAAAGAGGAAAATGGGAGAAAGTACATGGTTATTTTTATCAGAAAGAAGTATTGATATCAACTGGAGGAATCCAAATTTCTCCTAATTCCAAAGGTGGAAGGATTATTATCTTTCCTCTCTGTCATGTATTTTTGCCATGCTTTCAACCAGAGGGTGAGCGGTAGAAAGTCTAAGTTACATTCTCCAACGAGAGACAAAAATCCTGCTATTCTGCTGTTTACGTGTAGATTTGTAAGCTCTGGGACAGGACAAACAGGTTTGATAGTTTATCCTGAACATTAACCACTATTTTTGCCACTAGAAGACCAGCCCCTCACCCCCCACGGAAGTGGGATAACTGTGAGAAATGCCAAAATATCCACGCACGACTATATTTAATTTCACAATACAGCCCTAAGAGTGATGCCAGCACACTAGTTTTCTACTACAGTCCCCCCAAATGGCACTGATTTTGACAACTGCTCAACACAAGAGTACTTTTGTGGGAGTCCGGGAGTCCAGAGGAGACGTTTCGGCACACTGTCGGAGCAAAGAAACCCAACACTGAAGACACTGGGGAGAGTAAAAGTAAGAGTTTCACTTTATCTGTGCTACTTCTCTGAGGCAGCATGGCCCACATTTCAGCATTAAGCACCCCTTCCCCAAGAAAAGGGAAGTGAGAGGCTGTCCGTACCTGGCCTGGCTTTGCAAGAATTGGAAGAAGCCATACAATCTTGAGAATATGCCCTAAGAGGAGCACAGAGCAGGTGCATCCATAGGAAAGGTTGAGAAGGGCTCAGAATCCCTAGCAGCACTGACGGAAGATGTTTCTCTCTCAAAGCCAGTCAGTAAAGACTGGAGAAGGTGGCTGTGTTTTCAAAGGTGGCTGTTTTTTCAAAGGCAAAGAAAGTAATGAAGACTTCAAGGAACACATACACACAGAATCAAGGAAACATAACACCACCGAAAGAACACAATGATTTCCCAGTAACAGACCTCCAAAGAAATGAAGATCCACAATTGGCCTGATAAAGAATTCAAAAACAGCTGTCTTAAGGAAGCTCAGGAAAATCAACAAAACAGTACACGGACAAAGCAAGAAGTCTTACAGAATGGTAGAAATCATTAAAAAAAAATTCTAGAGCTGAAGAATACAATGAATGCAACGAAAAAAAAAACGCAATAGGCAGCATCAGTAGACTTGATCAGGCAGAAGAAAGAATTTGTGAACTCAAAGACACATCATTTGAACTGATCCAGTCAGAGGAGAACCAAAAAAAAAAAAAAAAAAAAAAGAAAAGAAAAAGAAAAAGAGTAAAGAAAGCTTCCCCCCTCTGGTTTATCTTCCACGGAAATGGACAGCATGCTGTAATTTGATATAACCTTCCTCGATCTCAATACACTAGCATGAAAAATGGTGATCGACAGAAATATATTGGGGAAATGTGGTAGAATTTGGCAGGTGTTTAGTAAACCTGGTTAAAGAGCACAGGTATATGGAAGATGTTATCAACATCAGCTTGTCTAATGTTGTGTTTCACGCAACATGATTTACCTCATGATCTCTACCATTCACGGTCATTCAATCTCCATTGTGAAATGGTGTTGGCACTTCAGAATCACAACAGTGATATTCAAACTGAGGAGACTTGCTGTCTGAGAACGGAGACATTTTCAGGTTGTCTATGTAGCCAAAATTAGAAGCTAAATATTGTCTCATTGTGGGCTTTGGTTTGCATTCTCAAAGCTGATACTGAGACCAGGATTGCAGGGCAGGTAGTTTATTCCAGAGTGGTTGGGGGTACAAGGGACATTGGGAGGGAAGTGGAGAAATGATATTGGGAAGGAAAGATGGCCAAAAAGAAAGGGTACATTATTAATTTTTGAGAGAGAGAGAGAGAGAGAGAGAGAATGAATGCATGAGCGGGGGAGGGCAGAGAGAGAGGGAGACACAGAATCCGAAGCAGGCTCCAGGCTCCGAGCTGTCAGCACAGAGCCCGACACGGGGCTCGAACTCACGAACCGCGAGATCACGCCTTGAGCTAAAGTCGGATGCCTGACTGACTGAGCCACCCAAGAGCCCCAAGAAAGGGTGCGTTAGTAAGCTAGCTGCTGCAGTGGGAAATTGGAGTTTATCAGAGAGAAAACTTGGGAAAAAAATGTGTATAAAAACACATCTTATTTAGCCCCCTCTATGGAAAGAACAATGGAGGCCTTTATACACCAAACTCTACAAGTCATCGGTTGAAGGCTGCCGGGGCAGGGACGGTGTTAATTGCCTGGCATTTTTGCCCCGCCATATATGATGAGGCAGAGGCAGCAGCCTCTCAAACTTCTGGCAAAACGTCCTTGGACACAGGGTTGCAGATCCACGCACACTGGTGCAGCCACTCCGGAAAACAGTGTGGAGGCTCCTCAAAAAATTAAAAATAGAACTACCCTATGACCCAGCGATAGCACAGCTAGGAATCCATCAGCCAGAAGACACTGGGAGTCTGAGGGATCTGGGTGGGCCACTCATAGGGTTGGCTGAGCGTGGAGACATTAGGGGTTGACACCATAAGTCAGGATGACCAATCAGGCAGAAATAATCTGGTATCCATGGAGTCACTATGATTAACGGTGCAGTTTTGCACGGACACACGCACCGAACAGTATTTCATCTCCATTAAACGAAACCGACAAAGGTCAGCCCAACTTTTCCTATAAAGAAGCACAGAGTAAATATTTTAGGCTTTGAGGGTCAGCCGTAGACGAGAGTCAACAAATGAGTATGTGGCTGTGCCCCACCCCCCGGCCACGTCATTGATGGACACGAAAATTTGAATTCCGTGTAAGTTCCATCTGTCGTCCAATATTCTTTTTCTTCCGAGCTTTCCAAGTAACGGGTAATGTCAAGAACACCTTCAGAAAACCGGAATCCCAACAGTATCCTTTTTCACTCTCTAGCTACGTAGCTGAAACAGTTTTTAACCTATATAAGTTTCTTCATACGAAGTACTGAAAAATATAAAGTTTCGTTATTTCCAGGTATGGCGTGTTGATTCATTTCCAAGAATATGAGCTGCAGAAGAGGCCGTACAATTAAGAAACCAAGCATCAGATAAATGTTAAGTAACTATGAGTGGTCAAGGGTTGTAACACTAATTTATTTTATTCATTTGATGAAGAGTCTTAACTGCAAGCAGTATTTGCTCAGTTACTGTAATTACGCATAAAACTTTTTTGTGGTTGCTAACCCTTTGTGGTCGAAAGTTCTGCCAGGGAACTTATAGGCAGCAGGTCCCCAATGGTACAGTCTCTGAAAAGCCCGCAAGACTTGCAGGAAGGAAAGGCTTATAATTGTACATATGCCTCATCTAGAGGGACCAATATCAGAGGGCACCTGGGCCAAAAGCTCAAGACGGTGCCCTTTCCGCCCCCCGGTCTCTCTTGTTCCCAGGAACCAAATGACTAACGAATGGGAAGACGTGAGTAAGGGAGTTAAAAGCAGCTAATCACGCCCCCTCTCAAAACAGGAACATCCAAAACTCAAGTGGGCATGAACTGGGATGGTTTTGATTCTTATACTGATCGGTGGTTTGAAGTACGAAAATAAATGTATTCTTATAACTGAATGTGACAGGGGACTTTTTATTTTTGTATTTATTTTTTTAAAATGCTTATTTATTTTTGAGAGAGAGAGAGAGCACGCACAAAGGGGGAGGGACAAAGAGAGAGGGAGACAGGGGATCCGAAGCAGGCTCCGCGCTGAGAGCGTAGAGCCCGATATGGGGCTCAAACTCATGAACCGTGAGATCATGACCTGAGCTGAAGTCGCTCGCTTAACCGACTGAGCCACCCAGGTGCCCAGGAAGACTTTTTATTATACAACAACTAATTAGAAAAGCTAGGGGCCCAGCTAGGACTTCATTCAGTGGCAAGGAAAATATTATTTAACAAAAAAGTTCAAAAGGGTGTAGTGAAATAAATTGAGTTGTTTTGTCTGCATCCTAATTTGTTTGTTTCTTGCGGTCAAGCCAAAATTGTAAACAACAACCAGATTGGGATGGTGTTTAAAAATTTTTTTTTAACATTTATTCATTTTTGAAAGACAGAGACAGAGCGCAAACGGGGGAGGGCCAGAGAGAGAGGGAGACACAGAATCCGAAGCAGGCTCCAGGCTCCGAGCTATCAGCACAGAGTCCGACGTGGGGCTCAAAGTCACGGACCACGAGATCATGACCTGAGCCGAAGTCGGCCACTTAACCAACTGAGCCACTCAGGCGCCCCTGGGATGGTGTTTATAGGGGAGAAAACAAAGAGTTTTCCCTGGCCTTTTTAAGGTCCTTGGCTGGGTCTGAAAATGAAACTGACAAGGGCAGATTAACAGGAGAAATTTACACACATTTATTTAATCTAAGTATTTTTTTAAATTTCTTTTTAATGTTTATTCATTTTTTGAGAGAGAGAGAGAGTGAGAGAGAGAGAGAATGAGTGGGGGAGGGGCAGAGAGAGAGGGAGACACAGAATCGGAAGCAGGTTCTAGGCCCTGAGCTGTCAGCACAGAGCCCGACACGGGGCTCGGACCCACGAACTGAGAGATCATGACCCGAGTCAAAGTGGGATGCTTAACTGACTGAGCCTCGCAGGCGCCCCTATTTCATATACGTTTTATGTGACATGGGAGTCTTTATAAGGAAGTGAAAATACAAAGAAATGGTTAAACTGGAGTATTTTCATGGTAGGTTTGACGAAGAGTGGATGGCTGCGGAGAAATGTATTAGGTCAAGAAGAACAAAGTTAAGTGGGGGAAACTTAGCAGGGTCTGTTCTTTCAGATTCCCCTCAACATCCCTGTGTCTTCAATGCTAAGGATGCTCCTTTCCACTGGGGATAGGGAGTCCACCTCTCATATGAGAGTCTTATGACCCATTTCCGGAGAAAAGGAAGGGCCGATCAGAGTGAGCCCCCTGCTTCTGGCATTTTCTCGAACTCCTTCGGATGTTAACAGGGAGCACATCTATTCCTCTCCCGCCACTGCTGCTCAGAACTATTCTATTTTACCTCTTCTCTTCTAACTAGATGAGATTTGTAGAAAATCCAATTATTTTTTTTTTTTCAGCCGTTCTCTGACATCGGGAAAGTCACATTTGCAGGCATTAAAAAGTCAATACAAATTACGACTTCAGACTCTAATGAATTCAAAGCACCTTCCCGTTCCCGCAGCTCAGGCCTACCGCAGGCCCGGAACCGTGCGATGGCTATGCCTTTGTTTCCTTCCTCGGTCTTCATCCTGTTCTAATCACCAGCTGCTGCTTTGGGCTCGTCTAGGAATGATGTGGGACATGAAACATTGTAGCTATTACAATACTGAATGCTGTTCATCAGATGGTTTCAGTTCTTTCCCCTTTCGGGCGTAGGGAAAATTGCACTTCCCCGCCCCCTTAACAATAGTTATTGGTGTAAAATGTAATTGGTAAAATGTGATTGGTCTTGACAGGTAAAAAGGGGGCAGAAGTGGTGTATGTTACCTATATGCAGAAGCTTTAAGAGCCAGTAAACAAGTTACCGTATCCCGTTCTTACTGCTGTGATCATCACAGAAGGAGGTGAGACGTTAAGATAAAACTACAACGAAGGGGCTCAGTCGATTACGTGTCTGGTTCTTGGTTTCAGCTCAGGTGCAGTTCGTGAGTTTGAGCCCCGCGTCGGGCTCTGTGCTGGCAGCTCAGAGCCAGCTTGGGATTCTCTCTCTCCGTCTCTCTCTGCCCCCTCCCCTGCTTGCTCTCTGTCTCTGTCTCTCTCTCTCTCTCTCAAAATAAATAAACTTTAAAAAAATTAAAAAAAAATTCATGTTGCCTAAATAGCGTGATGTGAATGAAAAATAAATCTTTATTTTCATCGAGTATTGATTTGGGGGTTATCACTGCAGAATTACACAACCTGAGCCTGACACATCACACATCACACCAAGACACATTAAAATGAACAACGATATCACAGTTGGGAACTTGTAGCTACCTGATAACATATCCTTAAAATATAGAGAGTTGAAAAATATCAGGATTATCAGGAGAAACTGAGACATCTACAATCATGGGAGGAGAATTTAATACACCCTTACCGGCCAAGGAGAAAACAACGCTGGTAACAATTTTAAAACTTTGACCAGAAAAATTAACCTATATCTAATGGGTATGTATAGAACAGATAGAAAATATGCATTTTTTTCAGGTTCATTTGAAACATTTACAGCGATTTACCTCATGCTAGGCTGCAAAGTCGTGACCGGTATTTCAAAGAATCTGTATGGTATAGATAATGTTTGCTTGCCATCATGAAATTTAAATTAGAAATCAACAGGGGCGCCTGGGTGGCTCCGTCGGTTAAGCATCTGACTTCGGCTCAAGTCGTGATCTCACGGTCCGTGAGTTCGGGCCCCGAGTCGAGCTCTGTGCTGACAGCTCGGAGCCTGGAGCCTTGTTGCGGATTCTGGGTCTCCCTCTCTCTCTGCTCCCCCACTTGTGCTCTGTCTCTCTCTGTCTCAAAAACAAACATTAAAAAACAATTTAAATTAGAATTCAATAATAAAAAGAGAATGAAGGCAAGCAGACCTACAGATAAACAACATACAGATTTCAAAACTTAAAGCGCACCCCTAAGTGAAATGTATCATTTGGCACCCCTAAGTGAAATGTATCATTTGGAAAATTACGTGGCTTGTAGAAAAAAACAACGAAACTATTACCCATGAAAATCATGAGATGCAATTAAAGCAGTACTCAATGTTAATATTTGCTAAAGCAGGATGGTGGCATATGAGGCTCATTATATTGTTTCCTTAACTTTATTTATTTATTTTGAGAGAGAGAGAGAGAGAGAGAGAGAGAGAGAGCGAGCAGGGGAGGGGCAGAGAGAGAGGGAGACAGAATCCCATCCAGGCTCTGCACGTCTGCACGGAGTCCCATGTGGGGCTCAAACTCACGAACTGTGAGATCATGATCTGAGCAGAAGCCAAGAGCTGGACACTTAACTGACTGAGCCACCCAGGTGCCCCAAGACTCATCATATTATTTTCTCTTCAAATTTTATGCTTAGGGTAATTAACAATAACAAGTAATTTTTTTAAATGTTTATTTATTTTTGAGAGAGAGACAGCGTGTGAGCGGGGGGTGGGGTGGGGGGCCAGAGAGAGAGGGAGACACAGAATCCGAAGCAGGCTCCAGGCTCCAAGCTGTCAGCACAGAGTCCGATGCGGGGCTCGAACTCACAAACCGTGAGATCATGACCTGAGCCAAAGTCAGACGCTTAACCCACTGAGCCCCCCCGGGGGGGCCCCAGGATGTTTTCTGATAAAGAAGAGAGAATTTGAACAGACAGTTTGGAAAACAACCTATTGATCAATAAATGTATTTGCTTTTCTACGTACCTGGGTCATTCTGATTAAAAGTATGTGTGCGAAGAGATGATATAAGAAAAAAGGGCAGAGTAAGAAACTTCAAAAGTCTACCTCTCAATAAAAGCAATGAAAAAACTGGCAGAGTCTGTATTTCTGGAACTCTGGAAACGAACCAAAAGCTTGCAACAACCCAGGGAGCACTTAGTCAAGAAAAACAGCTGAATCTTGCTGATTATAAGCGAGCTTTTGGTGTTTGAACTCAGCGTATTCGGATTTTTTGCTCCCCAGCTCAGCCTTGACAATAACAGTCCTGGGAGGTAGAATGGACCCCACCTGCAAAGGTTGTCCTTCCTTGATCTGTCTGGTGGTTTCCCGGAAGACTAGCTCAAAAGATCTGTTTTGTCTAACCTAATTCAAAACTCAGCCAGCACTCAAGTCACTACCTGGGGCGGCGGGGAGGCGTTGGGAGTGGGAGAGCGGGGGTTGGGGGGCATTGATCAAAAACATTTCCAGGCAAACGTTTCTGTCACTTCTACATGAGGCAACGAATGACAACAGCTGGGGAAAACAATATGCTCACAAACGTGACTAAGAGGAGAGTCTGGGGACTAAGCTACTCTGGTGAATCAGGGCTTTGAAGGGCTCCCACGTATTCCGGGAATCTAGAAAGTTCCACATAGGGCTATCACACGGACAATTCGTCCCTAGCAGCACTCACTTCCAGCTTCTCATCCATGCTGTGGGGGCTCAGGCAATCTTACCGGCTTCCGTTTTGCATGCCTAAGTCACATTGCCTGAAGGGTGGAGGTGTCTTTTGTTTTATAAGACTAGGTAGGGAATACGTTCCCCAGTGAGACAGAATGTTCGTCCCCACGAAGCCTTCAGGTAAAAAAGACGTACCCAAATTGAGAGAAATAGAATCGCGCTTGTTTGCGGGCCCTGTAACAGTGGGGCACCAGCAGGAGCTTCCCTGCTTCGCCCAACCTTTGGTAGTACAGTGTTCCCCTCTTTGTTTTTGTTTTTTTTTAATTTTTTTTTCAACGTTTATTTATTTTTGGGGCAGAGAGAGACAGAGCACGAACGGGGGAGGGGCAGAGAGAGGGAGACACAGAATCGGAAACAGGCTCCAGGCTCTGAGCCATCAGCCCAGAGCCCGACGCGGGGCTCGAACTCCCGGACCGCGAGATCGTGACCTGGCTGAAGCCGGACGCCCAACCGACTGCGCCACCCAGGCGCCCCGCCCCTCTTTGTTTTTAACCCCATCAATGTCCACTTTATTCCTTCCATGTCTTCATAGCCATCGAAAGATGGCCACCCTGCTGGGCTGAGTCCTGTGACTCTCTTTTCTGTCTCCTCTTTGTTTTGCCCCTATCAGTATTTGCTTTGTTCACTCTGTTCCTTAAGAACCACTTAAAATTTCCCACCCTGCTAAGACGGGCCTCTTGATGCTTTCCTCTGCCTTTCCCCATTCTCTTGCTAAGCGACTCAGTATTTTTATCAGCATCTCCAGAGAGGAAACTGAGGCAGCAAACTCAGTCAGGCTTCCTGAACCCTCCTTTGGTTCTGCAAAAAGTTTACGTGGAGTGCCCATGTGAAAAGCCCCCCCCCCCCGTTTTTAAAAACTGTGTGTTTATTTTTGAGAGAGAGGGAGGGAGAGGGAGAGAACCAGTGGGGGAGGAGCAGAGAAAGAGGGAGACAGAGGATCCGAAGGAGGCTCCATGCTGACAGCAGAGAGCCCGATGCGGGGCTCGAACTCATGAACCATGAGATCATGACCTGAGCCGCAGTCAGATGCCTGACCGACTGAGCCACGCAGGCGCCCCTTAACCACAGCATTTACCATGACCTGGATAATGGGCATATTCGGCAGATGAATACCTCAGTCAACATAAAGCCGGTCCCACACGGTTGGCATAGGAAGCGTATCAGCTGCTGCATCCGGGGTGTTCCCATTTGGCATTCATCGGGGTTGAAGGCCAGTCCCCTTTCTAAGGATTAAAAAGCCTTCGGCTGGCTTGTGCCCGGTCCACCAAGCTGGCTGTTCCCTCGGGAGTGTCTGGATCACGTCACCTTCTTGGTTCTGTCCTCCCCCAACGCTGGCTACATTCTTGGTGATCAGAGGTCTTAGAAGTACTTTCTGTTGTCCCTGTGTAAGTTTTCTTTTTTTGTTGTTGTTGTTCAAATGTATTTATTTATTTTGAGAGGGACAGAGAACACGAGCAGGGGAGGGGCAGAGAGAGAGAGAGAGAGAGAGAGAGAGAGAGAGAGTCCCAAGCAGGCTCCACACTGTCAGCACGGACGGAGCCTGATGCGGGGCTCCAGCTATCGAACCGTGAGATCCTGGCCTGAGCCAAAGTGAAGAGTCAGACGCTTAACCGACTGAGCTCCCCCAGGTACCCCAGTTTTCTTTTGAGGGGAAGCTCGGAAGCTAGTGGCTGAAGCTCAGACTCACTGAAATCTGAATTCGGTCTAGTATCAAGTTCGACCCCAGCATCGTCTTTTATTTTTAGTTTAGTTGTTGCAAATAACAGCAGCCAAAGAATAGAATAGGACACTTTTCCTTATTAGTTTCCATTTCCTTATGCATCTATCCAGTGAACCAAATTCCCGAGAGTTAGATACATTTTGGGGCGCCCGGGTGGTTCAGTCAGTTAAGCATCTGACTTCAGCTCAGGTCGTGATCTCGCAGTCTGTAAGTTCGAGCCCTGGGTCAGGCTCTGTGCTGACAGCTCGGAGCCTGGAGCCTGCTTCGGATTCTGTGTCTCCCTCTCTCTCTGCCCCTCCCCTGCTTGCGCTCTGTCTCTCTCTCAAAAAATACCTAGAACATTAAAAAAAAAAAGCTTTAAAAGAAAAGAGTTGGACACATTTTTTAAATTCCATTCGTAACTTTTACCTTTCGTAACATTAGAGCACAGTTGCTGCTGGGGACCTCGGGTGACGACGTGGCCACCCAGGAATCAAAGGTGTCTCATCCTTTACCTTTTCATCCTCCCTTCTTCCCACACCACGTTTCCATGAGCCGGGACCATTCTAGCAAATCTCATTTCTCTGACACCAACTGATTCGGAAAAACCTACTCAGTTCTCTACCTACTGGGAGACTTTCATCTGTGTGTCTCCTTTACTCTTCATACTGTTACAGGATTTTTTTTGCCTCAATACCCGGGATTCGTTGCCTCGACGCTTGGAAGAATGAAGAGGTGGGCACAGAGAGAGCAGCGGAGAAAAGTCTATTCGAATAGAAGATTAGAAAGGAAGCAGAGTAGGAAAGCTGTCTTGGCAGGGAGGGGGCATTCGGAAGTGAATGCCCTCGATCATAGGCAAGGGTCCTTGCGGTAGAAGGTTCTGGTCAGCCCTCCCCCTTCCCTCTAGCTCCTTCTCGGGTCCCACCCTTATTGGCTGGACAGCTCTAGGTGCCGGATTGTCCATTCCCGATTGGCTCGTTTCTGTTGTGCGAGGGGTGATCTATGGCCACAGTTAGGTCTTTGGTCAAATTCCTGAGGGGAACCTGAGGGGCAGCAGGTGGGGTCTGTGACATTCTTAAGAGGGACCTTACGCCTGAGGGGGTTTGCTGTGGTCAAAGGCTCCCGGCATTGTTCCAAAATCCGTGTTTTTGCCCACCCAGAGACCTCAGGTCCGAACCTTTCCCTCTCTGCCTATTTTATCCTGTCTTTCCTGATCATAATACAAAACACTCACACAGAACACTCTCCTTCTGACACATTTGGTTACCAAGCGGGAGGGGCAGGGAGACACAGAATCCGAAACAGGTGCCACTCCCAAACCCAGGTTTACTCTGCTTCCTTGATTTCAATTACTTTGCTAGAGCAGCTCACAAAACTCAGTGAAACACTCACATTTACTAATTTACTGAAGGATATTCACTAAAGGATATAGCCTGGGTGGTTCAGTCGGTTAAGCATCTGACTTCAGCTCAGGTCGTGATCTCGCGGTCCGTGGGTTCAAGCCCCGCGTCCGGCTCTGTGCTGATGGCTCAGAGCCCGGAGCCTGCCTCGGATTCTGCGTCTCCCTCTCTCTCTGCCTCTCCCCCGCTCACGCTCCGTCTCTCAAAAATGAATAAATGCTAAAAATTTTTTTTTTAAAAATGAAGGATATGATAAAGGACACAGGTGAACCACCAGATGAAGAGATACATGAGTTCTGGGAGGGTCCAGAGCACAGGAGCTTCTGTCCTCATGGAGTTAGGGTGTGTCACATCCTGGGACGGATGTATTCTCCCACCTGTAAGTTCTCTGAATCCTGTACTATTGGGGTTTTTATGGAGGCTTCGTCACATAGGCACAATCGATCTTTAACTCCATTTTCAGCCCTTCTCTCTGGAGCCCTGGGGGGGGGGGCAGGGCTGAAAATCCCAAACTTCTAATCAGGGCTCCGTCTTTCTGGTGACCAGTTCTCATTCAGGAGCCTACCCAGAGTCGCCTCATTCGAATAAAAAAGACACTCCTATTCACCCAGGAAATTACAAGGGTTCCAAAAGGTCTGTGTCAGGAAGCAGGGTTAAAGACCAAACATTAGAACAACTGATGCTCTCAGTGCTCTTATCACTTAGGGAATTACAAGGGTTTAGGGAATCATTCGGGAGTTCTGAATGGTTACTCAGTTGTTCCAAAAACAATCAGAAAGCAATTAACAAAATGGTGATAGGAAGTCCTTACCTACCCATAATTACTCTATATGCGAATGTTTAAATTCCCCAATTAAAAACCAGAGTGGCTGGATGAGTGAAAAAAATAGATCCGGCTATATGCTGACTGCAAAAGACTCATTTAAGCTTTAAGGATATGCATAGGCTGAAAGCGAAGGGATGGAAAAGCAAATATGACATGCAAATGGAAACCAAAAAAGATCAGGGCTAGCTATGCTTCTATCAGAAAAAATAGACTTAAAAGCAAAAACAGCAACAAAAAACAAATAAGGTCACCATATAATGATAAAGGGGTCGGTTCACCAGGAGAATATAACAATTGTAAATATTGCACCCAATATTGGAGCACCTGAATATCTTATGCAATTCGTAACAAATATGAAGGCAAAAATAGACAAAGATGCAATCATAGTAGGAGCCTTCAATGCACACTGTCAGAAATGGATAGATCATCTAGACAGAAAATTAATGATGAACTCTACTTAGGACAAAACGGACCTAACAGACATATACAGAACATTCCATCCTACAGCAGCAGGATACACATTCTTCTCAAGCACACACAACATTCTCCAGGACAGAACATGTGCTAGGTTACAAAACAAGTCTTAACAAACTTAAGATTGCGAGCGCATCAGGTATTGTTTCTGACCACAATGCTATGAAACTAGAAATCAATAACAGTCAAACCAGAGAATTCACAAATGTGTCGAAATGAACACACTCCCGAACAATCAGTGGGTCAAAGAAGAAATCAAAAGGGAAGTCCAAAAATATTTTGAAACAAATGAAAATGGAAACAATATGCCCAAACTTATGAGATGTAGCAAAAGTGGTTCCAAGAGGGAAGATTATAGTGATAAATGCTTACATTAAGAAAAAAGGAAAGACACAATGTTTATAGCAGCACTATTGACAATAGCCAAAGTATGGAAAGAGTCCAAATGTCCATCGAATGACGAGTGGATAAAGAATAAAAAGAATGATAAATGGAATGCTCCTCGGCGATCAAAAAGAATGAAATCTTGCCATTTGCAGCAACATAAATGGAGCTAGAGTGTATTATGCTAAGCAACATAAGTCAGCCACAGAAAGACAAGTATCATGTGATGTCACTCATATGTGGCATTTAAGAAACAAAGCAGATGAACATAGGGGAAGGGAAGCAAAAATAAGATAAAGAGAGAGAGGGAGACGAACCATAAGAGAGTCTTAAGTACAGACGACAGACTGAGGGTTGCTGGACTGGAGGTGGGTGGGGGATGGGCTAAATGGGTGATGGGCATTAAGGAGGGCACTTGTTGGGAGGGGCACTGGGTGTTATATGTAAGTGACGAATCACTAAATTCTATTCCTGAAATCATTATGACACTATATGTTAATTAACCTTAAATTTTTAAAAAGTGAAAATAAAAATAAAAATAATGAAAAAAAAAAAAGAAAAGATCTTAAATAAACAACCCAACCTTACAACTCAAGGGACTACAAAAGTAAGAACAAACTAAGCCCAAAGTTAGCAGAGGAAGGAAATAAGGTTAGAGCAGAAATAAATGAAATAAAGACAAGAAAGGCAATAGAAAAAAAATCAACAACACTAAGAGTTGATTTTTTGAAAAGATAAAATTGAAACCCATGTCTAGATACATCGTAACAAACTTTTGACAACTAAAACAACAGTCAACCAAGGTGTTTATTTTTTATTAAGGCAAAACTCACCATCTTCACCACTCGAAAGCAGACGATTCAGTGGCTTTTAGGACAACGGCGATGTTGCGCACCATCACCACGATCTAATTCCAGAATATTTTCATCAACCCCAAGTGAAACTCTGCACCCACGAAGCAGTCGCACCTCACTCTTGCTTCTCCCCAGTCCCTGGCAACCACAGACGTGCTTTCTGTCTCTACGGATTTGTGTGTTCTTTGCACTTTTTTAGCTACTGTGAACGGCGCTGCTCTGTAAATTCATGTACATGATTGTGTTTGACCACTTTTGTTTTCAATTCTCTTGGCCCCACTTCACATTTCTATCAGCAATGTGCGATTGTTTCCATTTCTTCTCATCTATGCCAAAACTTACTTGATCAAAAAGCATTCTTTTATATTAAATATCATGTATTGTCACATTGGTTTCCATACGACACCCAGTGCTCATCCCAACAGGCTCCCTCCTCCATGCCCCTCACCCACTTTCCCCTCCCCCCCACCCCCCACCAATCCTCCTTTTGTTCTCAGTATTTAAGAGTCTCTTATGGTTTGCCTCCCTCCCTCTCTGCAACTTTTTAAAAAATTTTTTTCGGGGCACCTGGGTGGCTCAGTCGGTTGAGCGTCCGACTTTGGCTCAGGTCACGATCTCGTGGTCCGTGAGTTCGAGCCCCACGTTGGGCTCTGTGCTGACAGCTCAGAGCCTGGAGCCTGCTTCGGATTCTGTGTCTCCCTCTCTCTCTCTGCCCCTCTCCCCTGTTCATGCTCTGTCTCTCTCTGTCTCAAAAATAAATAAATATTGAAGAAAAAAAGAAATGTAGTTTCTTGGGCCCAACCTAGACCTACTAAAGCGAAGTCTGCATTTAAAAACAAAACAAAACAAAATACAACAATGGGGTTTACTGGAGCCATTATCTTTTAGATAGTGTCGTTCCTAAAGTCTAACAGATTATCCTGATAAAATATAGGAGATGCTATGGAGGAATCTATGGAGATTTCTCTGACGATTATGATTCATGCTTTAATCTTTATATGTAGGACTACCTGAGAAGAAGAATCCTTTGGAAATGATTCATTTGTCACTGGATCAAGTTGACTGGCAAGAAAAAATGCAGCGCTATTTAGCTATTTTTTTTCTAAAGCTTTTTTTTTTCTTTAAAGCAAAAACCTAGGTTTCCAAGGCTACTCTCGCTTGAGTATCTAATAACGATAGACCTTATTTCTGTGGTGCACAAAGCATTTATACGAAAAGTATCTGTTATGGTCCATATATTTTAATTTACATTTAGTAAGATAATCTCCTTTTTAAAAAATTTCTTCATGTTTATTTTTGAGAGAGAGAGACAGTGAGAGGGTGAGCTGGGGAGGGGCAGAGAGAGAGGGAGACAGAGTCCGAAGCAGGCTCCAGGCTCCGAGCCGTCAGCCCAGAGCCCGATGCGGGGCTCGAACCCACGAACTGCGAGATCATGACCTGAGCCGAAGTCTGGGCTTCACCGACTGAACCACCCAGGCGCCCTGATAATCTCCTCTTTTAGTGTACAATGAATTATATGAGTTTTGCCAAAACACAGAGAGCTGTGCAACTACCATTACGATCAGGATACACAATGGCCTCCGCACCACTAAATATTAGCTCACCCTACCTTTTTATAGCCAAACATTCCACTCTCCCAACCCCTGGCAACCACTTATCTGTTCTCCCTGCCTGAAGTTTTGTTTCCAGAATGCCAGAGATGAGATTATACCATGTGTGACCTTTTGAGTCTGGCTTCCTTCACTTTGAAAAATGCATTTGAGACCCACCCATGTTGTTGCTGCAGGTATCTCTAGTCTGCTCACGTTCATTGCCGAGTAGGATTTCACTTTATGGACGTAACACTGTCCATTTATCCATTTAGCCTATCGAAGGACGTTTGGGTTGTTTCCAGCTTGGTGCTATTGTGAACAAAGCTGCTGTAAACATCGATGTAGAGGTTTTGTGTGGGAACATAAGTTTTCAGTTCTCTAAAGTACATAGTTAACATGTAGGCGTGGAATTATAGGGTCATATGGTAAGTGTATTCATGGTAGGTATATTGTTTCCAATAATAGATTTTATTTGTTAGAGCACTTCGGGTTTACAGAAAAATTGAGCAGGAAGCCCACAGAGCTCCCATATATCCCCATGCCTCTCCCCTCCTCAGTTTGCCTTAATATTAACCTCTTGTAACGATGCAGTACATTCGTTACGATTGGAGAACCAATCTTGAGGTTCTTGAGGCATGACTGAGACGTTATCATTAATATTGAGACATTATCATTGATAAAGTCCATAGTTTACATTTGGGTCGACTCTGGGTTATACAGTTCTACGGGTTTAAAAAAATCCATCATGTTGTGTATATATGTATAGGTATGTGTATATATATGTATATACGTATTATATATACAATAGTTACACTGCTCTAAATATCCCCTGTGGTCCACCTCCCTCCTCCTGACCTTGAACCCTGTCAAAAACCTGTTTGTTACGGTAGCTACAGTTTTACTTTTCCAGGATGCAATAAAGTTGGGATTATACAGCTGGTAGCCTTTTCAGACTGGCTTCTTGTATTTCCCGACATGGATGTAAGGTTACTTCATGTCTTTAGTTGCTGGATAGATCCTTTCTTTTTTATCAGTAATATTCCATTATAATGATGTCTCACAGTTTGCTTATGCATTCACTTACTGAAGGACACCTTTATCACCTCCAAGTTTGGCAACTATGAATAAAAGTATAAACATTTATAGGTAGGTTTTTGGGTAAACCGAGGTTTTCAATTCATTTGGGTAAATAAGTAGGAGCATGGTTATTGGATCATATGGTAAGACTGTGTTTACCTTTTTAAGAGAGTGTCAAACTGCCTTCCAAAGTAGCTGCACCAATTTGCGTACATGATAGTTACACTGCCCTGTGTTTCTCCTGCAACCCTTGGCAACCACTGATGTGCTTACTGTCTCCATAGTTTGGTCGTTTCCAGAAATTCCTATCATTGGAGTCATCCAGTATATAGCTTTTCCAGATTGGCTTCTTTCACTTAGTAATATGCACTTAAAGTTCCTCGATGTCTTGGGGCGCCTGGGTGGCTCAGTCGGGTTAAGTGTCCTATTTCGGCTCAGGTCGTGATCTCGCGGTTCGTGGGTTCAAGTCCCGTGCCGGGCTTTGTGCTGACAGCTCAGAGCGTGGAGCCTGTTTCCGATTCTGTGTCTCCCTCTTTCTCTGCCCCTCCTCTGCTCGTGCGCCGTCTCTCAAAAATAAATAAGCATTAAGAAAATTCTTTAAAAAAATCTCCTCGATGTCTTTAGTGGCTTGATAGCTCATTTCTTTTTAGTGCTGAGTAAGATTCCATGGTCTAGATGTACCCGTTTATTTACCCCTTCGTCTACTGAAGAGTATTTTGGTCGCTTACGGCAATTATGGATAAAGCTGTCATAAATATCTGTGCGCAGGTTTTTGTGTGGACCTAAGTTGTCAACTCGTTTTGGTAAATACTAGGAGCGTGATTGTTGAATCGTATGGTGAAAGTATGTTTACTTTTATAAGAAGCTGCCAGACTATCTTCCAAAGTGGCTGTACCATTTTGTATTTCCACCAGCCACGACTAAGGATTGTTATCGCTCTACATACCTTCCAGAAGTTAGTTTTGACAGTGTTCTGAACTTGGCCATTCTAATAATAGGTGGGTGGGGGTAGCTCCTTGTTTGAATTTGCAATTCCCTAATGACGTTGAACATCTGTTCCTATGTTTATCTTCTTTGGTGAGTTGCCTCTTCAGACCTTTTGTCCATTTTTTAATCAGGTTCTTTGTTTTTTTCTTGTGGGGTTTTCAGAATTCTTTGCACATTTCGGATACAGATCCCTAATTTAACAGATACGCTTCTCTTTTCATTCCCTCCATTGTGTCTCTTGCAGAGCAGAAGCTTTTCATTTTAACAAAACCCAATTGAGCAATTTTTTTCCTTCACGGATTGTGCTTTTGCTGTTGAATCTAACAGGTCACTGTTAAATCTAAGGTCTGCTAGATTTTCTCCCATGCGATCTTCCAGCAGTTTTAAAGTTTTAAATTTACACATAGGTCAGTTATCCATTTTGACTGAATTTTTGCGACAGGTGTAAGGGAAAATGTCTAGATTTATTTTTTTGCATGTGGGTGTCCAGCACCATTTGTTGAAAAGATTATCTTTGCTCCGCTGAATTTCCTTTGCTCCTTTGTCAAAGATAAACAGACTAGATCTTAGAAGTCTATTTATGGCTCTCTTTTCTTTTTCTTGATCTATTTATCTATTCTTTTACTGATATCGTACAGTCTGAACGACCATGACTTCATAGTAAGTCCCTCCCCCGGGTTTATTGAGATATAATTGACATATAATTTCAATTTATTTTTTTTAAGTAGGCTCTACACCCAGCATGGAGCCCAACCCAGGGCTTGAACTCACAACCCTGAGATCAAGACCTGAGCTGAGATCAAGAGTCAGGTGCTTAACCAACTGAGCCACCTGGGTGCCCCAATTTTAAAGTGTATAAGGTATTTTTTTTAACTTTTCTTTATTTTTTTTTATTTTTTTAAATTTTTTTTTCAACGTTTATTTATTTTGGGGACAGAGAGAGACAGAGCATGAACGGGGGAGGGGCAGAGAGAGAGGGAGACACAGAATCGGAAACAGGCTCCAGGCTCTGAGCCATCAGCCCAGAGCCTGACGCGGGGCTCGAACTCCCGGACCGCGAGATCGTGACCTGGATGAAGTCGGACGCTTAACCGACTGCGCCACCCAGGCGCCCCTTAACTTTTCTTTAAATGTTTATTTATTTTTGAAACAGAGAGAGACAGAGCATGAATGCGGGAGGAGACACAGAATCCGAAACAGGCTTCAGGCTCTGAGCTGTCAGCACAGAGCCCGACGCGGGGCTCGAATGCACGAACCATGAGATCATGACCTGAGCCGAAGTCGAACGCTTAATGGACTGAGCCACCCAGGCGCCCCTAAAGTGTATAAGGTACTGATTTGATATAGTTATATATTCCAGAACAATTACCACCATAGCATTAGTTACTCGTTTTGCCATGTCACATAACTATCATTTCTCTTTTGTGGTGAAGACATTTAATATGTACTCCGTTAACACCTTTCAAGTATATAATACAGTATTATTGGCTATAATCACCATGCTGTACGTTAGCTCCCCAGCGGTTATTCATTTTATAACTGGAAGTTTGTACTCTTTGACCAGCATCTCTTCGTGTCCCCAACTTCGCAGCCCCTGGTAACCACCATTTTACTGTTCCTATGAGTTCAGCTCTTTTAGGTTCATCCAAGTTGTCGCAATGGCAAGATTTCCTTTTGTCTCACGGCTGAATAATATTCCATTGATCATGGTGAAGGATCCTTCCGATGCATTGTCGAATTTGGTTGGCTGATATTTTGTGGAGGATATTTTGCATCTATATTCATCGGAGATACTGGCCTGTAGTTTTCTTTTTTTTTTGTAGCGTCCTTGGTTTTAGTATCAGGGGAAAATTAACTTGAAGGTTCTCTTTCCTCTTCTATTTTTTGGAATAGTTTGCGAAGAACAGGAATTCTTTTTTAAATGTCTGGTAGAATTCACCTGTGAAGCCCTATGGTCCTTGACTTCTGTTTGTTGGGAGTTTTTTGTTGTTGTTGTTGTTGTTGTTGTTGTTACCAATTCAATTTCATGACAAGTAATTGGTCTGTTCAAATGTTCTCTTCCTTCCTGATTCAGTTTTGGAAGATTGTATGTGTCTAGGACTTTATCCATTTCTTGTAGGTTGTCAAATGTGTTGGCATATACTTTTTCATAATATTCTCTTACAATTATTTGTATTTCTGTGATGTCGGTTGCTATTTCTCTTCATTTATTTCTGATTTTATTTCTTTGAGTCCTCTTTCTTTCTTGACGAGCCTGTCTAAAGGTTTATCAATTTTGTTTATCTTTGCAAAGAACCGACCTTTGATTTTATTTGGTCTTTCTTATGGAAGGTTTTCTTTTTAAGTTTCTATTTGATTTATTTCCACTCTAATCTCTACTATTTCCTTCCTTTTACTAATTTTGGGCGTTATTTGTTCTTTTTCTAGTTCTTTCAGGTGTAAGGTTGCACTGTTTGAGATTTTTCTTGTTTCTTGAGGTAGGCCTGTATCTCTATGAACTTTCCTGTTAGAACCACTTTTGCCATATCCTAAGGATTTTGGACCCTTGTGTTTCCATTTTCATTTATCTCCTTGTATTTTTTTTAAATACAAAATTTATTGTCAAATTGGTTTCCATACAACACCCAGTGCTCATCCCAACAGGTGCCCTCCTCCATACCCATCACCCACCCTCCCCTCCCTCCCACCCCCCATCAACCCTCAGTTTGTTCTCAGTTTTTAAGAGTCCCTTATGGTTTGGCTCCCTCCCTCTCTAACTTTTTTTTCCCCTTCCCCTCCCTCATGTCTTCTGTTAAGTTTCTCAGGATCCACATAAGAGTGAAAACATATGGTATCTGTCTTTCTCTGCCTGACTTATTTCACTTAGCATCACACTCTCCAGTTCCATCCACGTGGCTACAAAAGGACATATTTCATTCTTTCTCATTGCCAAGTAGTATTCCATTGCGTATATAAACCACAATTTCTTTATCCACTCATCAGTTGATGGACATTTAGGCTCTTTCCACAATTTGGCTATTGTTGAAAGCGCTGCTATAAACATTGGGGTACAAGTGCCCCTATGCATCAGCACTCTGTATCCCTTAGGTAAATTCCTAGCAGTGCTATTGCTGGGTCATAGGGTAGGTCTATTTTTAATTTTTTGAGGAACCTCCACACTGTTTTCCAGAGCGGCTGTACCTGTTTGCATTCTGGCCGACAGTGCAAGAGGGTTCCCGTTTCTCCACATCCTCGCCAGCACCTATAGTCTCCTGATTTGCTCATTTTGGCCACTCTGACTGGCGTGAGGTGATATCTGAGTGTGGTTTTGATTTGTATTTCCCTGACGAGGAGCGACGTTGAGCATCTTTTCATGTGCCTGTTGGCCATCCGGATGTCTTCTTTGGAGAAGTGTCTATTCATGTTTTCTGCCCATTTCTTCACTGGATTATTTGTTTTTCGGGTGTGGAGTTTGGTGAGCTCTTTATAGATTTTGGATACCAACCCTTGTCTGATACGTCATTTGCAAATATCTTTTCCCATTCTGTTGGTTGCCTTTTAGTTTTGTTGATTGTTTCCTTTGCAGTGCAGAAGTTTTTATCTTCATGAGGTCCCAATAGTTCACTTTTGCTTTTAATTCCCTTGCCTTTGGAGATCTGTCAAGTAAGAAATTGCTGTGGCTGAGGTTCCGAGAGGTTTTTTCCTGCTTTCTCCTCTAGGGTCTGGATGGTTTCCTGTCTCACATTCAGGTCCTTTATCCATTTTGAGTTTATTTTTGTGTATTTTTTAAAAATTTCTGCTTTGATTTCTTCATTGACCCACTGGTTGTTGGGAAGCATGTTGTCTAACATCCATGTGTTTATGATTTTTTTGGGTTTTTTTCTTGTATGATTTCTAGTTTCATACTACTGAAAAGATGCTTGATATAATTTCAATCTTCTTAAATGTATTGAAACTTGGTTTGTAACCTAACTTGTGATCTATCCTGGAGAATGTTCCATGTGTACTTTGAAACAATATGTATTCTGCTGGTTTTTGGATGGGATGTTCTATAAATGTCTGTTAGGTCCATCTAGCCTAGTGTTTCATTCAAAGTCACTAGTTTCTTCTTGATTTTCTGTCTGGACAATGTATTCACTGATGCAAGTGGGGTGTTAAAGTCCCCTACTGTTATTACTGGCAGTAGTCGATTTCTGTCAATGTCTGTCCATTTCTCCCTTCATGTTTCTTAATATTTGCTTTATGCATTTAGGTGCTCCCATGCTGGGTACGCACATATTTACAATTGTTATATCCTTTTGTTGGATTGATCCCTTTATCATTATGAAATGCCCTTTTTTGTCTCTTGCTAATCTTTGCTTTAAAGTCTATTTTGTGAGTACTGCTACCCTGGTTTTTATTTTTTGCTTACATTTGCATGCAATATCTTTTTCCAACCCTTCACCTTCAATCTCTATGTGTCTTCAGGTCTGAAGTGAGTCTCTTGTAGGCAATATATAGATAAGTCTTGTTTTTCTTTTTATCCATTCAGTCCCCTTATGTCTTAAAAAAAATTTTTTTTGATGTTTATTTATTTTTGAGACAGAGGGAGACAGAGCACGAGTGGGAGAGGGGCAGAGAAAGAGAGGGAGACACAGAATCCGAAGCAGGCTCCAGGCTTTGAGCCGTCAGCACAGAGCCCGATGAAGAACTCGAACCCACGAACCCTCAGATCATGACCTGAGCCCAAGTTGGACGCTTAATCGACTGAACCACCCAGGCGCCCCTCCCCTTACGTCTTTTGATTGAGCCTTTAGCCCATTTTCATTTAAAGAGATTATTGATAGGTACGTATTTATTGCCATTTTGTTCATTGTTTTCTGGTTGTTTTTGTACTCCTTCTCTGTTCCTTTTCTTCTCTTCCTTTGTGCTTTGGTGGCTCTCTTTAGGGTTATGCTCGGGTTCTTTTCTGTTTATTTTTTTATGTATCTATGATAGGTTTTTGATGGTGGTTACTATTAGGTTCATATCTAACATCCTATGTGTATGGCAGTCTATATTAAGTTGATGGTTGCTTAAGTTCAAACACATTCTAAAAGTGCTGAATTTTGACTCCCCCATCCGCCATTTGTGTATATAATATCATGTCTAACATCTTGTATTTTGTGTATCCTTTCACTACCTTTGTAGACATAATTGTTTTTAACCTGCTAACTGGCTTTGTAAGTGAGGAATCTATTCCCTTTACTATACGTTTGTTTTTACCTGTGAATTTTTTTCCTTTCATCATATTGCTACTTCTAGTCATGGCTTTTTCCTTCCACTTAAGAAATTCCCTTTACCATTCCTTGTAAGTCTGGTTTGGTAGTGATAAACTCCTTGACCTTTTGTTTGTCTAGGAAACTCTTTAGCTCTCCTTCAATTCTGAACGATAGCCTCGCCAGATAAAGTATTCTTGCAACTTTTTTAGTCTCAGCACTTTGAATATATTATGCTACTCCTTTCTGGCCTGCACTTTCTGCTGAAAAGGCTAGTCAGCTAATAGCCTTATGGGATTTTCCCTTTTTTTTTTTTAATGTTTATTCATTTTTTTTTTGAGAGAGAGAGAGCATGATCAGGGGAGGGGTGGAGAGAGAGGGAGACACAGAATCCAAAGCAGGCTCCAGGCTCCGAGCTGTGAGCACAGAGCCCGACGCGGGGCTCGAACCCATGAACCGTGAGATCATGACCCGAGCCGAAGTCGGACGCTTAACTGACTGAGCCACCCGGGCGCCCCTCATTCTTTTGAATTCTTGAGTAATATTCCAGCAGTCACCGGTTGCAGACCACTGGTGGGGGTCAGGATAGGTAGCAAAGCCAAGGTCAGCTGTGGGCTCATTGGCAGGTTGGAGGGCTCTGTCTGTAGGCATGCCTTCCTGTGGCTGGCTACACTCTCTCTCCTTGGGCATGTGCGCCACAGAGGAGGCTGGTGATGGGGTCTGGGCTGGGAGCGTGAAGGTGCATAGCTGAAGGTTTTAGCTATGGGGAACTGTATTGGTGCGGGCCAGTGGCTGAAGGAAGGGCCCGTGGGGGTCCTAGATGGTGATGTGCTCTCCTATGACTGCTCACTCTCTCGGTGGGCATAGGTCCTGTGGTGGAGGCCACCGATGGCATTAGGATGGAGTGCACATGGCTCTGGGGGTCAGCTGGGGCATCTAGGCTGGCATCTTGCGCTCATGTGGCCACGGAGACCTGAGCTGGCTGCCAGTGTGTATCTCGGGCCCCAGCGGGGACAGGGAGGGACTCAGGCAGCCGGTGTCTTATACTCATGAAGCCACAGAGGCCGATGAGACTCTTGAACTCCAACAGGGGCCAGGGGGAGGGAGCCAGACAGCGGTGGCCACAAACGCAAACGCCTGTGGGGCGAGCGCTGGTGAAATCTACAGAGGGGGCTGTTGGTTTCTTCTTCGGTGGTAAAAACCGCGGAGTGTCTCTGCAGAGCCGGTCTCTGGACCGGACTGGAGTGACTGTGATCACTCCAGCTGCCTGTCTGCTATCAATCGCCCTGCTTTTCCTTCCCTGTTCTTAGCTGTCTCTATACCTTTCACCTTTGCGGGTCTGGGTGGGGTGGAATGGCAGCGGCAGCTTCCGGCCGTGCTCCAAAAGGGTGGGGAAGCTGGTCACCACTCGCCCTATTCTTCCATTCCTGGGGAGGGAAACTCCTTCTAGCTGGGTAGTTTCCACTTGGCATTGAAGTAGCCCTTGGGGGATGGAATGATGCAGGCAAAATGAGGCTGTCTTCTTTTCTTGTTGAGAATATTCTGTTTTTGTCTTTTTTCTGTTATGTTGCTAAAATTTCTTAAGGGAACCCTAGAGCTCTCTCAGAGCAGTTTTTATTCATGGACAGCTGTTTATTTTTTATTTTTGAGAGGGAGAGAGAGAGCAGGAGATAGGGGCAGAGGGGGAGAGAGAGAAAAATAATCTCAAGCAAGCTTCATGTTCAGCCCCTGGGATCGTGACCTGAGCCCAAATCAAGAGTCAGATGCTCAACAGACTGAGCCATCCAGACGCCCCCATGGATAGCTGTTTAATTTTTAAAATTTTTTTTTAGAGTTTCTTTATTTCAGAGAGAGAGAGAGAGAGTGCGCATGAGCAGGGGAGCAACAGAGAGAGAAACACACACACACAGAATCTGAAGCAGGCTCCAGGCTCTGAGCTGTCAGCACAGAGCCCCACACGGGGCCCGAACCCATGAACTGTGAGATCATGGCCTGAGCTGAAGTCGGACCGACTGAGCCACACAGGCACCCCGATCTTGGACATCTTTTTATATCTATGCCTACTTCTTTTTTTCTTTAGTGCTAATGTAAATGGTGTGTTTTTAATTTCAAATTCCAATTTGCTGGCATATAAGAAAGCAGTTGAAATTGTATATTGTTTTATCCTAAAACCATGCTATATTTGCTTATTGTTCCACAAGGGTTTTTTTGTTGATGATTTGGGATTTTCTACATTGACAATCATATCATCTGTGAACAAAGACAGTTTTATTTCTTCAATCCCAATCCGTATACCTTTTATTTCATTTTCTTGTCTGATTACATTAGCTAGGATTTCCAGTACAACGTCGAACAAGAGGGGTGGTCTTGATTTTAGGAGGGAAGCTCTGATTTCTCATCATTACGCATTAGAGGAAGTTTTCCTCTATTCGTATTTGTTGGAGAGTTTTTATCACGAATGGCTGTTGGATGTTGTCAAATAATATTTCTGCATCTATCGACAGGATTATATATTGTTTTCTTTAGACTATCAATAGTATGGATTATGTTAAGAAATTTTTAAATGTTGAACCAGCTTTGTATACCTGGAGGAAATCCCACTTAGTTTTGCTGCATAATTCTTTTTATGTGTTTCCACGCCCAACTTGCCGGTATTTTGTTAGGAATTCTTACATCTATGTTCGTGAGAGATACTGGTTCGTAGTTTTCCTTTATTATAGTGTTTTTGCCTGGATTTGGTATCAGAGGAAGCCTGGTCTCATGGAATGAATTAGGAAGTGTTCCTTCTGCTTCCATTATCTGGAAGCCATTGTAGAGAATCCATATAATTTCTGTCTTCCACATTTGGTACAGTTCACTAGTGAAACCGTCTGAGTCTGGTGCTTTCTCTTTGGACAGTTATTCTTGATTCAATTTTTTAAATCAAGAAAAGCCGACTCAGATTATTTATTCTTCCTTCCTTCATTTAAAAATAGCATAGCTTCTCTTGTGACTTCTTTGGCCTATTTATTTATTTATTTATTTTTTCTTCAACGTTTTTATTTTTGGGACAGAGAGACAGAGCATGAACGGGGGAGGGGCAGAGAGAGAGGGAGACACAGAATCGGAAACAGGCTCCAGGCTCCGAGCCATCAGCCCAGAGCCTGACGCGGGGCTCGAACTCCCGGACCGCTAGATCGTGACCTGGTTGAAGTCGGACGCTTAACCGACTGCACCACCCAGGCGCCCCAACTTTGGCTTATTTATTATTTAGAAGTTTGTTGTTTCATTTCCAGATATCTTTGAATGTTCCAGCTACGCTTGTGTTATTGATACATATTTTAATTCTATTGAGGCCTGAGAGCCTATTAGACACGTCTGCTCTTTTAAACTTGTTAAGGTGTATTTCGTGGCCCAGAATGTGGTCTGTCGTGGTGCATGTTCCATGTGAGCTTGAGAAGAAACGTGAATTCTCTCGTTCCTGGATGAAGTATTCTATAAATGTCAGAAGCAGTTGGTTGATGATGCTGTTCTGTTCAACTCTCTCATTACTGATTTTCTGCATGCTGGATCTGTCAATTACCGACTGAGGGATGTTGACATCTTCAAGTACAATAGTGCGTTCGTATATTTCCCCTCACAGTTCTATCAGTTTTGCCTCACATATTTTGATGCTCTGCTGTTAAGTGCACACACAGTAAAGATTGTTATGTCTTCTGGGAGAATTAATTCTTTTATCGTTATGCAATGCTTCTCTTTATCTCAGATCATTTTCCTTGCTCTGAAGTCGGCTGTGTCTGAAATTAATATAGCTACTCTAGCTTTCTTTTGATTAGTATCCTTGTTCATCCTTCTCCCCTACTCCCCACCCCCCTTTTTTTTGGGCTTAAAGAACAGAAATTTATTATCTCACAACCCTGTCCTTTTTAGCTATTTCTGTCTTTACATATTAGTAGGCTTCCTATAGACAGTCCTGGGTCTTCCGTTTTTCTCCACTCACAGTGTCTCTCTTAATTGGTATATTTTGATCCTTCACATTTAAAACGATTATTTATATGGTTAGATTAATATCTACCGTATTTGGGGTTGTTTTCTATTCATTGTCCTTGCTCTTTTTTTTTCTTTCTCCTCTTTTCCTGACTTCCTCAGTATTAATTGAATATAGCATATGATTGTTTTCTCTGTTAGAGTTACATTTTCATCCTAACCTTGAATTTAACACCATAGATTATTTTTTTAATTTATTTTTTTACATTTATTTATTTTTGAGAGACAGAGCGATCAGGGGAGGGGCAGAGAGAGGGGGAGACACAGAATCAGAAGTGGGCTCCAGGCTCTGAGCTGTCGGCCCAGAGCCCGACGCGGGGCTCGAACCCATGAACCGTGAGATCATGACCTGAGCCGAAGTCGGATGCTTGACCGACTGAGCCGCCCAGGCGCCCCAAACACCACAGATTATTTTACAAAGAAGCTGAGTATAACTTTTTCTGAACCCTCACAGCACGCCAGGTACCCTGAGTAGTTAGTCCAAGGACCCGATCTTTGAGGAGACGAATGAATCCATTGTTAGTCTTTCCTGGGTGGAAAACACATTTCGTGCTTCACTCCCAAGCTTGACTTCCAGGCTTGCTTGCCTCTTATTCCACCTTTACCTCCTCCAGTGGGTGTTACCTGTTGTATTTAGGATAAGGAGAACTTAGTCTTAACCAACGTCCAGCTTGAGGTGGAAACAGATATCTAAGCAGAGACATCAGATGATAAAAAGTAGGTAGTGAATATTCCGAGAAGAAGGTGATAGATCATCACCAAATTCTAAGCAATCAAGAAGTCTCTCATCTGGTAAATGCATAGAGAATTTTCGATCATGGTCTAGGGTATCCTTAAAACAAGGGTCAAAAAGATAGAGGATTCGCTGAGAATATTCTGTAGCAGTAATCAGGCATAATGCAGAGACTGGAGACAATCTTTACAGATGGGTTATCTTCTAAGGTGAAGATACTTTATTTTTTTTTCAACGTTTATTTATTTTGGGGACAGAGAGAGACAGAGCATGAACGGGGGAGGGGCAGAGAGAGAGGGAGACACAGAATCGGAAACAGGCTCTAGGCTCCGAGCCATCAGCCCAGAGCCTGACGCGGGGCTCGAACTCACGGACCGCGAGATCGTGACCTGGCTGAAGTCGGACGCTTAACCGACTGCACCACCCAGGCGCCCCATGGTGAAGATACTTTAAAATGGCCACGGTGTCACTCTTGCGAGTCAGATGATGCCTTAATCAGTATGGAAAACAAACCCCATATTGTGTTGAAATGTGACTCCAAAAGCTTTCTAGAAAACCTGCAGGCTTTGACCACTGCAAAGATAGGTACAGGTCTTGGAGAAGAAGAGAGGGCTTCCTTCACGCATGGTATATGAAGAAAAGGCACTGAGTCACGAACAAAGATTCAGGAGAAGACTTCTAGGACCCTTCATGTTTTTTTTTTTTTTTAAGTTCATTCATTTATTTTGAGAGAGCAAGAGAGAGCACAAGCAGGGGAGAGGGGCAGTGGGAGAGGGAGAGAGACACTCAAGCAGGTCCCATGCTCAGTGTAGAGCTCGGTGTGAGCCTCGATCCCACAACCCCGGGACCATAACCTGAGCTGAAATCGAGAGTCAGACGCTCAACTGACTGAGCCACCCAGACGCCCCAATGCACCTTCATTTTCAATACAGGAATTACAAAAGGAGATTCGTACTGGACCAAAGGAGTGGTCATCTTTTCCAGTGGGCATAAGGCAAAGGAAATCTTCTCTCAGACATGAAGGGAAAAGGAATCTGGAGACCATTCCTTTTTCTTTCCCTTATTATTTCTGATACTAAAAGTCTACAAGTTTTGAAAGTGGAAAGAGAGCCTCAAGTTCCATATAATTAAATCATTAAATGTCCCCAGCATCTGCGATTGCATGGTAACTGCTAGAAAGTCGATGGCATCCCAAACCTTTTTATAGATTATTTTTCTCATTATTTTCAGCTCGAACACTACAAATATCGCAAAAAACCTGCAATTACAGTAGTGCCATAAAAATATAAAGTTGACAAAGTCTTCTGTTAGAACAGATGGGCCTCTAGAGTTCCAACCAATGTAGATTAAAAGCTATTATAAAGTATAAAACCAGGCCATTGTGCATTTTAGTCATGATGATCCGAAGGGCCTGTAGCTCTGTATTGCGTGGAAATCAAACTTTAGTTTGTTGCTGTTTCAGTAGCTATGTGGTTTTGCACAGAAATGAAAAAGTGTATGTGATGCTCAGATAGAAGCTATCTTTTCATAGGTTCCCAGGGTATATACTACAGTAGATAGCCATTTTGTTTGGCAACCTTAAATCTGAATCCCCTGTCCACGTTTGGAAACTCAACAAATCATGAGCTTTGTTTAAAGGCAGAATGATCGGGGCGCCTGGGTGGCTCAGTCTGTTAAGCGTCCGACTTGGGCTCAGGTCATGATCTCACAGTGCGTGGGTTCCAGCCCCGCGTCGGGCTCTGTGCCGACAGCTCAGAGCCTGGAGCTTGTTTCAGATTCTGTGTCTCCCTTTCTCTCTGCCCCTCCCCAGCTCGCGCTCCGTCTCCCTCTGTCTCAAAAATAAATAAACATTAAAAAAAATTAAAGGCAGAATGATCTCTCCTTATAGGAGCTGAAAGTGCCAGATGCTTTTTTAGCTTCCCTTAAAGCTTTGATACAGGCATGTGATCTGGGCTCAGACAATCCTATGCAGCCACAGCGGATGTTAAATCCAGGATAAATGATGCCAAGAATCAGACTCAGGTAGGTTTCCAATTAAAATTCCTCAACGACGCTTTGCTTTTAGTATCTTTTCTGATCTAAACACATAGCAATAATGCATCAGATAGAAGAAGTACATTTTTTTAAAAAATGTAGTGGCTAGCAACTACAAGAGACCTATATCCATGACCCGGAAATGGGCTGAACTACAGGCTTACTGAACTCATAGCCCAAGAACAGGCAGTGATAGCCAGCAATTTAGTTCTTGCATGGCCAAGGGTATTGCCGCGATTTAGGTAATTCAGGGAAAAAGGCAGGTTTGCAATGCGAAGCCAGAAACCAGGGTGTGGTTCCCAACTCAACCCCTTAAAAGGAGCCTAAGGAAATTACCCCAAATGTTGCCTGAGGCTAGAGCTAGAATAAAGCCGGAGGCCTAGGAAAGTAAAAGGACAGACAACCTCCACTTGAACCCAGCCACCTGCTAGACTATATCTATCAGGTCCACCGAGATCACTGTGAGACAGAAGACTGAAGATGTCATTATTAGACCCAGTTTTGGACTGGGAGCCCAGAGGACGTAAAGAAGCAGCTACAAAACTGGTAAAGAGAAGAATGCAGAGGTGAATAGGAGGAAGGGGGAAAGAATGAGGCTACCCATGAAAATTCCAAAATGCAAAAAAAAAAAAAAAAAAACAAACCCACAAAAAACCAAAAACCAACCCTAATGCTGTGAAAGACAGCTAACAAAGTAAACAGTTGAGACAAAAATTAACTCCACAAGAAATTATTTTCATATGATAGAAAAAGATTTAGGGGCGCCTGGGTGGCTCAGTCGGTTAAGCATCCAACTTCGGCTCAGGTCATGATCTCGCAGGTCAGGGGTTCGAGCCCCACATTGGGCTCTGGGATGACAGCTCAGAGTCTGGAACCTGCTTCGGGTTCTGTATCTCCCTCTCCCTCTGGCCCTCCCCTGCTCAGGCTGTGTCTCTCTTTCTCTCTTTCTCTCAAAACCAAATAAACGTCAAGTAATTTTTTTTAAAAAAGAAAAAGATTTAGAAGAAAGGTATTGAAAATTTTCCAAGACATCAATGAAAGTATAACTTTGATTAAAGAACTAAAATAAAAATACAAAGGCACTTTTAAAGAACTGGTATATATATATTTTTTAATTTTTTTTCAACGTTTTTATTTATTTTTGGGACAGAGAGAGACAGAGCATGAACGGGGGAGGGGCAGAGAGAGAGGGAGACACAGAATCGGAAACAGGCTCCAGGCTCTGAGCCATCAGCCCAGAGCCCGACGCGGGGCTCGAACTCACGGACCGCGAGATCGTGACCTGGCTGAAGTCGGACGCTTAACCGACTGCGCCACCCAGGCGCCCCAAGAACTGGTATATTTGAAAATAAACCCATTGAAATCTTGGCAATGAGACCTCGAATCAGAGAATTAAAAACAGAATTATCTAAATACTAGAGCAAAAAAGCAAGTTAGTGAATTCTTTAAAAATCCAGAGAAATAAGAAAGAGAAGATAAAAGATACAGAAAATTGATTGAGATGCTTCCACATTTGTAAAACAGGATTTTCAGAGGAAACAAATGGAAGGAACGGTGAGATGCGATAATTTGAGGATATAATTATTGATAATTTTTTTAGTTAAGAAAAGCTTGACTGTGGAGAATAAAACACATACATTTGAACAAATAGACATCTAGACATTCCATAGTATAGACGCAGAATTTCAGAGATGAAAAGATCATAGTAGAAGTTATAAAAGACAAGTTAATAACAATTCCACTGAGGGGGGCTTGGGTGGCTCAGTCGGTTAAACTTCTGACTTCGGCTCAGGTCATGATCTCACGGTTTGTGAGTTCGAGCCCTGCTTCGGGCTCTGTGCTGACAGCTCTGAGCCTGGAGCCTGCTTCTGACTCTGTGTCTCCCTCTCTCTCTGCCCCTCCCCCACTCGTGCTCTGTCTCCCCCTCTCTCTTAAAGATAAATAAGGGGTGCCTGGGTGGCTCAGTCCGTTGAGCGTCCGACTTCGGCTCAGGTCACGATCTCGCGGTCCGTGACTTCGAGCCCCGCGTCAGGCTCTGGGCTGATGGCTCAGAGCCTGGAGCCTGTTTCCGATTCTGTGTCTCCCTCTCTCTCTGCCCCTCCCCCATTCATGCTCTGTCTCTCTCTGTCTCAAAAATAAATAAACGTTTAAAAATTTTTTTTAATAAAAAAGAGATAAATAATAAAACATTTTTAAAAAATTCAAAAAAAAAAATCCACTGAGAGCAGACTTCTTACCACCAGCACTTAATGACAAAGAAGAAGTAAGATCTTCAACGGGGAAAAAAATAACTGTTGATTTCTCATTTTCAATCCACCTATGCTTATAATTTAAGCTTGGGGCGGGGGAGACGGATGAAGAAATATAAGGCATAAAAATACAGAGAGATTTCATATGTATAAACAAATACCAGTTAGAAGATCGAGTGGGAGATAGGACTTTCTTGGTAACAGTAAAAAATAAAATGAAATACTTGGACATAAACTGAAGAGATATTCAAGATATATGTGAGCAACGTTCTACAACACCCTCCAAGTGCAAAGACAGAAGTGAGTAAATGGAAACAGGTACCATATTCTTGTATTGGGAGAATCAACATAAAAAGGCTTCGAATGTCCTTAAATTTATTTATAAATTTAACACAATCCCAACCGTCTTAGTTTGTTCAGGCTGCTGCGGCAAAAATACCTGACACTGGGTGGCTTATGAAGAACAGAAATTTTTTTTTTTCTCACAGTTCTAGAGGCTGGGAAGTTGAAGATCAAGGCTTTGGCAAATTAGGTGTCCAGAGAGGGCCCATTTCTTTTTTTTTATTATTTTATTATTTTTTTTTAAATTTTTTTTTTCAACGTTTATTTATTTTTGGGACAGAGAGAGACAGAGCATGAACGGGAGAGGGGCAGAGAGAGAGGGAGACACAGAATGGGAAACAGGCTCCAGGCTCTGAGCCATCAGCCCAGAGCCCGACGCGGGGCTCGAACTCCCGGACCGTGAGATCGTGACCTGGCTGAAGTCGGACGCTTAACCGACTGCGCCACCCAGGCGCCCCTTTTTTTTTTTATTATTTAAAAAAAAATTTTTTTTTCAACGTTTTTATTTATTTTTGGGACAGAGAGAGACAGAGCATGAGCGGGGGAGGGGCAGAGAGAGAGGGAGACACAGAATCGGAAACAGGCTCCAGGCTCCCAGCCATCAGCCCAGAGCCCGATGCGGGGCTCGAACTCCCGGACCGCGAGATCGTGACCTGGGTGAAGTCAGACGCTTAACCGACTGCGCCACCCAGGCGCCCCAAGAGAGGGCCCATTTCTTAGATGGCCATCTCCTTGCTAGGTCCTCACATGGTGGAAGGGACAAAGGACATGTTTCTTTCTCTCTTTCTTTCTTTCTTTTCTCTCTTTCTTCCTTCCTTCCTTCCTTCCTTTCCTTCCTTTCCTTCTTTCTTTCTTTCTTTCTTTCCTTCATTTCTTTCTTTCCTTCCTTCTTCCTTCCTTCCTTTCCTTCCTTCCTTCCTTCCCTCCTTCCTTCCTTCTTCTTTCTTTCCTTCATCCCTTCTTTCTTTCTTTTTTCTTTCTTTTCTTTCTTTCTTTCTTTCTTTCCTTCATTTCTTTCTTTCCTTCCTTCTTTCTTTCTTTCCTCCTTCCTTCCTTCCTTCCTTCTTTTCCTTCCTTCCTTGTTCTTTCTTTATTTATTTCCTCCTTCCTTCTTCCCTTCTTTCTTCTTTCGTTCTTTCTTTCTTTCTTTCTTTCTTCTTTCTTCTTTCCTTTTTTTTTAAAGTAAGCTTCACACCCAGCACAGAGCCCAATGTGGGGCTTGATCTCACGACCCTGAGATCAAGACCTGAGCCGAGATCAAGTCAGATGCTTAACCAACTGAGCCACCCAGGTTCCCCAAAGAATCTTTCTGATGTCTCTTTTATCAGGGCACACATCCTATTCATGAAGGCTCTATCCTCAGGACCAAATCACCTCGCAGAGGCCCCACCTCCTGATAGTATCACTTTAGGGGTTAGGATTTCAACATAGGCATTTGGGGGTAATATTGACATTTAGTCCATTGCACCAACCAACAGGAAAAAAAATGCAACAATTATTGTTTTGGAGCTTGACAAGTTGATTACATAGTTCACTTGGAATCACAAATAGGTAAAAATAGCTAGGAAAACCTGAAAAAGAAAAGTAATGGTAATGGTAACCTAGTAATACCAGATACTAAAGCATACCAGATACACTTTAAAATTTTTTTTTCAACATTTTGTATTTATTTTGGGACAGAGAGAGACAGAGCATGAACGGGGGAGGGGCAGAGAGAGAGGGAGACACAGAACCGGAAACAGGCTCCAGGCTCCGAGCCATCAGCCCAGAGCCCGACGCGAGGCTCGAACTCACGGACCGTGAGATCGTGACCTGGCTGAAGTCGGACGCTTAACCGACTGCGCCACCCAGGCGCCCCCAGATACACTTTAAAATTAAAACATTTTGATATTGGGGCACCTGGGTGGCTCAGTCGGCTAAGCGTCTGACTTTGGCTCAGGTCATGATCTCATGGCTCATGAGTTCGAACGCCATGAGTAAAGTAAAAAAAAGAAAAAAAAAGAAGGAAAAACTAGGAAAAACACGGAACTTCTAAAAATAGAGGAGAACAAGACTATTCTTCCCAGAGAAAACTGGGATAGAGAGATATATATAGACAATTCACACACACACACACACAAAAACCTGCAATCAGACCTTAATGCCGAGATGGTCAATTCAAGATAAAAGAAATACAAAGTGTGCAGAAAAAGCATTTCGCACTGAACCAGAGTGGCTGAAGCGATTCAGTCACATTGCCGGTGCTAGTGGAAAATCAAAGTCTCTCTGGGGGAAAATTTGGCATTGTCTTGCCAAATCTTATATGCATTTACCCTGTGACCCAGTGATCTCTACTTCTAAGTATCCATTTCAAAGATACACTGCCAAACATGCAAAAATATATATGTACAAGGTTATCCAAGGAAACATTATTTATAATGATAGGGAAAGCAAGAAATGGTCCCAAGTGTCTACCAAGAGGGAACTGGTTAAATAAATGTGGATTAGAAAAGAGAAGTGCTATGTAGGAGCAGAAAGGAATAAGAAATATCTCTGTATTATACTATGGAGTAATCATAGGATATGTTTAGAGAAAAAAAAGCGAGAAGGGGAAAACAGGGTAGATGGCGTTTTTTTCTCTAGATAAGGGGAAGCAATTATAAACGTGTGTGTAATTATCTTCATGTGTACATTTAAAATGAGATGACAATTCCTAACATTAAAAAATGGGGGGTGTCTGGGTGGCTCAGTCGGGTTAAACGTCCGACTTCGGCTCAGGTCATGATCTCACGGCTCATGAGTTCCAGCCCCACATCAGACTCTGCTGACAGCGCTGAGCCTGCTTCAGATCCTCTGTCCCCCTCTCTCTCTGTCCCTCCCCTGCTCTCTCTCTCTCTCTCTCTCAGAAAAATAAACATTAAAAAATGGTTTTATGGAAAGAGTAGGGTAAAACCCATAAGCCTGATTTTGAATTGGAAATATCATTAAGAAGTCAAGATGTATTTTCTTTTTTTTTTTACTTTTTATTAAAAAAAATTTTTTTTAATCTTTATTTTTGAGAGAGAGGGACAGCGTGTGAGCAGGGGAAGAGCAGAGAGAGAGGGAGACACAGAATCCAAAGCAGGCTCCAGGCTCCTAGCTGTCAGCACAGGGCCAGACGCGGGGCTCGAACTCACGAACCGTGAGATCGTGACCCCAGCCGAAGTCGGACGCTCAAACGACTGAGCCACCCAGGCGCCCCAAGACGTATTTTCCTTTACAAAAGAAAGTATTTCTTAGTTTTGTCTACTAAAAATTCCTAGAGACAAAAAATCAACAAACCAGAAGTAATAAGCAGCCACTAGAGCCCAGATTGTGGTCTCTAATTTCCCATTAATAGAAACAGAGCTTCTGGACAGGAAATGTACAAGATGAGCTTAAGCATCATGTGACATCATAAAAGCAAGAAGCTGTCAAATACTATTAGGGTCGTGTCTTTAGGACACGGGAACCAATGTGATTAGGCTTCCGTTGATCAAAGATGGGTCTGTCTAAATATCATGAAGGATAAAAACGCAATGGATTGAAATCCATAAGTTTATAAGGATATTTTTTAAAAATGCTCTTTGGTCATCCTCAGAGGATACTAAAGAGCTGATGTATTATTTTGAATTGAAAACTAAAGCGGCAGGTGGGGGATTAAACTTTAATTATGCCTTTCCTATATGAACTGTACCTCAGGGTAAGCAATTACTTGATAAGTACAAGTTTCCATCTATATAAGTGTTTCAACTAATAAGTGAAGAAGGAATAGCAAAAATACAATGTCACCGTTTTATAACCCCTATTTAATGAATGGATATATGTAATGATCGTCAGTAGCTGTTAATGGCTCAAGAAGAGAGACAACTAGCCATTATGTGCTTCCTAATGGAGGTCTACGGTACCACCTACGATACAATACATGAGCACATTTAATTAACTATTAATTTAAAATAATTATAACTACAGGGGCTCCTGGGTGGCTCAGTCGGTTAAGCATCCAACTTCAGCTCAGGTCACGATCTCACGGTTTGCAGGTTCGAGCCCCGTGTCGGGCTGTGTGCTGACAACTCAGAGCCTGGAGCCTGCTTAGGACTCTGTGTCTCCTTCTCTCCCTGTCCCTCCCCTACTCACGATCTGTCTCTCTTTGTCTCAAAAATAAATAAAACATTAAAACCAGGACTTGTCATGGTTGGGATAAGGGTATAGATATTGAATAACTTTAATTTTTGTTTAAAACTTAAAGAAGAATATGTATTTTAAAATTTGAAGGTAACAAGGGCTCGAACAAGGGCTCCTGGATGTCTCAGTCAGTTAAGCGTCCGACTTTGGCTCAGGTCATGATCTCACGGTTCATGAGTTCGAGCCCCGCGTCAGGCTCTCTGCTGTCAGCACGGAACCTGCTTTGGATCCTCTGTTCCCCCCCCCCAGTCTCTCTGCTTGTGCTCTCTCTCTCTCAAAAATAAATAAACACTTTCAAAATGAAAAAAAATTGAAGACAATCAATTAATTACGAATATGATATATAGCCTCCAAATCAGCACATGTAAAATTTCACCTATCAAACAGAGGGCATGAAAAAAGTAACAAAAACAGTTGGATTATACCCTATGACCCATCAATCGCACTACTAGGTATTTATCCAAAGGATACAAAAATGCTGACTCAAGGGGGCATATGCACACCAATGTTTATAGCCAAAGTATGGAAAGAGCCCAAATGTCCGTTGACTGAGAGATGAATGGATAAAGAAGATGTGGTGTATATATACAATGGAATATTACCTGGCAATTAAAAAGAATAAAATCTTGCCATTTGCAACAGCATGGATGGAACCAGAGGGTATTATGCTAAGTGTAGCAAGTCAGTCAGAGAAAGACAGATACACGATTCCACTCATATGTAGAATTTAAGAAACCAGATGAACATGGGGGAAAGGAAGGAAAAATAAAATAAGATAAAAACAGAGAGGGAGGCAAACCATAAGAGACTCTCTTAAATACAGAGAATATACTGAGGGTTGCTGGAGGGGAGGCGGGTAGGGGGGTGGGCTAAATGGGTGATGGGTATTAAGGAGGGCACTTGTGGGGGATGAGCCCTGGGTGTTATATGTAAGTGACAAATTTTACTCCTGAAACCAATACTATACTATATGTTAACTAACTTGAATTTTAAATTAAAAAATAAAAATAAAATATAAAATAAGTGAAAATACATTGGTAATCAAAATAAATGAGATTATACTCTTTTATTAAAATAGTAGAGTCTTTAAAAACTCACCTGTATAAGGCAAAACTAAAAAAGCATCTCACAAATATGTTGAAAATAAAGGAACGGAAAAATATATATCATGTAAATACTAACGACAAAAAGGTGCTAAAACTCTGTTAATATGTCAAATTAGAATTTGAAGCAAAAAGCACTAACTGGAATAAAGAGAAAGAATATGCAATAATATAATGCGAATTCTATCATAAAGATATAGTAGTCCTCAACTGTAACTGACAATATTGTCTCAAGACATATATACAACAATCCATAATCACAATGGGAAAATTTTTTATTTTTTAAACTTTTATTTATTTATTTTGAGAAAGAGAAAGAGAGAGAGAATGAGTTGGGGAGGAGCAGAGAGAGAGGGAGAGAGAGAATCCCAAGCAGGCTTCATGCTCAGTGGAGAGCCCGACGCAGGGCTTGATCCCACGAACTGCAAGATCATGACCGGAGCCAAAATCAAGAGTCAGATGCTTAACTGACTGAGCCACCCAGGCACCCCTACAATGGGAAATTTAAAAACACATCTATTATGTACCGATAGAGCGAGCAGACAAAAAATTATCAAGGGTATAGAATGTTTGAACAACAAAATTAGCAGCCAATAAATATAAGATATACAGTTTTTCCAAATATACATGGAATGTTTGCAAAAATAAATCACTTACTAGAACTTACAAGAAGTAAAAAAAAGTATAAAAGATCTGTTGTTATACTGACCATGTGCTTCTCTGATCACAATAAACTGAATTAGAAATCGAGCACCAAAGAGCTGGTTAAAGATACAAAAATGTTTGCAAACTTAAAAATGCTTTCAGAAGTAACTCATGGCTAATAAGAAAAGAACAGTAGAAATCGCAAAATAGAAATTTAGCGCCGAATGGCAACGAAGGTACTACATTTTAAAACTGGTAATTTGCAGCTAAAACAGCAAGTAGAAAGAATTTACAGTCTAAAACGTATTTGTTTAAAAACGAAAAGATTGGGGGCACCTGGGTGGCTCAGCTGGTTAAGCATCTGACTTCAACTCAGGTCATGCTCTCACAGTTGGTGGGTTCGAGCCCTGCGTTGGGCTCTGTGCTGACAGCTCAGAGCCTGGAGCCTGTTTAGGACTCGGTGACTCCCTCTCGTTCTGCCCCGCCCCCACTCGTGCTCTATCTCTGTCTCTCAAAAAAAAAAAAAAAAAGAAAAAAGAAAACGTTAAAAAAGAAAAAAAAATTAAATGAGAAAGTTGAAAATAAAGTCAATTGAAAACAAAGGAGTTAAGTGTTATCTTCCAGAAAATAGAAAAGAAATGACAGACTTCCAGTTAATATGGAAGAAACAGACTTTATGGGACTAGAAAATCTTAAAAACAGACAAAAAGCTTCCATGAAACAAGAACAGAAGGCATTTTTTTTTTAAAAAAAAGACATTCTCAGGAAGTAACACTAAGAACAAAGAAATAAAAACAAGCAAAAACCTCAATAAAATGGTTGCAGTACAAGGTTGAGAAAAATCTGCTATGAAACAGAGAGAGATGATAAATTGAAGACAATGGGAGAGAAAAGATAAGAGAATTAGAGAACCTGTTGAGAATACCTAACATTAAAATAGTGAGAATTCACAAGAGAGATAAAGAGGCAAAGAGAACCGAGAAGAGAGAGGAGAAGAAATCATCACTGAAATGACTCAAGAATGTTTCCCACATCAGTTATGACCCAAGTTTCACAACTAAATGGACCAACTGCACAGGGAGAGAACAGCCAGCTGTTTCCAGAAGATTTCTTTAAGAAGATGCAATTGACAGACGTTAATATGTATTAATATATTATGAAGCTCTTTACATAATGGAGCAGGATTTGGGAGGGAAGCACTTATAAGAAAGACAAGACAAAAAGATGTTAACGTTAGGAAAACAAAACAAAACAAAATTATGCGGGAAAGATATTCGAAGATAAATAGCATTTATATAGGTCCAATAATGGTTTATGATTATGGTTGAATTATTAGGATTTAACCAAAGTAACCATACCACTTCCCAGGGAAGGAATAACAACATAAGCCTGTTTTTAAAGTTTATTTATTTATTTTGAAAGAGAAAGAGTGCAAGCGGCGAAGGGGCAGAGAGAGAGAGAGAGAGAGAGAGAGAGGGTGGGGGGACAGAGGATCCCAAGCGGGTTCCACACTACCGGTGCAGAGTCCCACACGGGGCTCTGACTCATGCACCGCAAGATCATGACCTGAGCTGAAGTCGGCCGTTTAACCGACCGAGCCACCCAGACGCCGCGATATAAGCATGCTTTTGACACACACCAATCATAAGAATTAGCTAAAAGACACTTTCAACAATAGCCAAATTATGGAAAGAGCCTCAATGTCCATCAACTGATGAATGGATAAAGAAATTGTGGTTTATATACACAATGGAGTACTACGTGGCAATGAGAAAGAACGAAATATGGCCCTTTGTAGCAACGTGGATGGAACTGGAGAGTGTGATGCTAAGTGAAATAAGCCATACAGAGAAAGACAGATACCATATGGTTTCACTCTTATGTGGATCCTGAGAAACTTAACAGAAGACCATGGGGGAGGGGAAGGGGAAAAAAAAGTTACAGAGAGAGAGGGAGGCAAACCATAAGAGACTCTTAAGTGCTGAGAACAAACTGAGGGTTGATGGGGGCGGGGGAGAGGGGAAAGTGGGTGAGGGGCACGGAGGAGGGAGCCTGTTGGGATGAGCACTGGGTGTCATATGGAAACCAATTTGATAATAAATTATATTTAATATATTTTTTAAAAAAATTTTTAACGTTTATTTTTGAGACAGAGAGAGACAGAGCATGAACGGGGGAGGGTCAGAGAGAGAGGGAGACACAGAATCCGAAACAGGCTCCAGGCTCTGAGCTGTCAGCACAGAGCCCGACGCGGGGCTCCAACTCACGAACCACGAGATCATGACCTGATCCGAAGTCGGCCGCTCAATATGAAAAAGATAAAATAAATAAAATTACAAAAATTTAAAAAATAAAAATTAGTAATTCAATCTGAAAAAAAAAATAAAAAAACTACATACAGTTTAACTCCAATTGTCTATCTCTACATATTTATATGAAAATGTCAGAATAAAATATTAGTATATGAACGGGGATCATCTACTAATTATAGAATAAATGAGTTTTGAATTGTAAACAAAACCAAGAATTAGTTAAAATTGTTGAAAATGGTTGCTGCTAGGGAGCAGAAGTACATGACTTCTCCAAATATATGCATATATAACTTTTATAAAAATAAATACTGAATAAAAACCATAAATGGACTAACACTGTACAATAAGTCGGAATAAAAGGCACAAGAGCAGTAAAAGTGAAGTGGAAAACAAAAAAGGAAAAAGGCAGAAAGAGGTAGGACCTGACACACAGAAATTTCTAACATGCAGAGAAAATATAAGGAAAAACGGATAGAAATTTATTTCAAAACCTCGATGAAATAAGTAATTCCCAGGAAAACACAAATGATAAAAAATGACTCAAGAAGAAGATACGAATTAAGCAGTACAAATTTTGAAACATGGAACTAGTAATAAGATGTCTTAGAAGCCATCATGCCTAGTTAATTCTTTTTTTTTTTTATGAAATTTATTGACAAATTGGTTTCCATACAACACCCAGTGCTCATCCCAAAAGGTGCCCTCCTCAATACCCATCACCCACCCTCTCCTCCCTCCCACCCCCCATCAACCCTCAGTTTGTTCTCAGTTTTTAACAGTCTCTTATGCTTTGGCTCTCTCCCACTCTAACCTCTTTTTTTTTTTTTTAGTTAATTCTATAGGTAAGTTGGAATCAACTCTCAAGTAACATATTCTCCCTATCCTATGCAAACTATTTTAGAGGACGTAAGAGGGAATGCTATTGGACTCCTTTTTGAGGTTAATAAAAACCATGATACCAAAATTGGATAAGGGTAGTTCAAAAAAATTAAACTTCTAGACCATTTTCACTTATAAACACAGGTATTAAGGTTCTAAACGCTTATTCGCGAAGTTCTTAACTTCGTGACAGTGCATATTAAGACACGCATTATACCAAAGTCTTAGTTTTCTATTCTTGTGTAACAAATACCCACAAAACTTGTTGGTCTGAAATGCCACCCGTTTATTCTATTTTTTTTTTTAATCTTTATTTGTTATTTTTGAGACAGGGTAAGCAGGTACAGGGGAGGGGTGGAGAGAGAGAGGGAAACAGGGGATCCAAATCGGGCTGACAGCCGGGAGCCTCACGCAGGGCTTGAACCCACGAACGGCGAGATCATGACCTGAGCCGAAGTCGGAAGCTTAACCGACCGACTGAGCCAACCAGGCGCCCCAAAGTGACACCCATTTATTATCTCACAGTTTCCGTAGGTCAGAAGTTCAGACACAGCTTAAATGAATCAAGTTGTCAGCCTGAGCTGGGGTCTCATTTAAGTCTTGGGGTCCTCTTCCAAGCTCACATGATTGTTGGCAGAATTCATTTCCTTGCAGCTGTGGAACTTATAATGGCTTGTTTCTTCAAGGCCAGCTGGGGAATCTCTAACCACCAGACCCTCTTTTAAAGAGAGAGCTTAATTAGGTCAGGTTCATCCAGGATAACCTACCTCTCTTTTGATTAAGTTAAAAGTCAACTGACTAAGGGACTTTAATTGCACCTGAAAAAATCCCTTCGCTGTGCCATTTTCTATTGATTAGAAACAAGTTCAGGTTTTAGAGACACCCCCAGGGGAGGGGATTATACGAAGGCATGGATTCCAGGAGGCGAGTCACAGAGTACATCTTAGAATTCTGCCTACCATAATCAAATAGTGCGTATCCCAGGAACGCGAAGATGATTGAACACAGGGGGAAAAAATCGATCAATGTAATAAATATGCTATGTTAATAAATGAAAAATATATGATTACATAGAGAAATAATAAAAACACACTCAATAAACGTTAACATTCAGGAAAAAAAATCCACCAGCGGATTCAGAAGAGACCTTCTTCAACCTATAAAAGCATCTAGCAAAATTTATGGAAAACGTTTTCCAGTCCAGCATGTGAGGAAGCTCGAAGGTCACCTCCCCAACAAGTAAAAAGTTGAACGAGCTGAGAAATCCACAACTGTCATTAGCTCTATCAGAGAATGGATGTCATAGAGGAAAGCACTGTCCACACACCTGGTGAGGCACAGAGATGAATAGGGAGAATCGAAACGTACAGGAGCGGAAAGCCACCAGGAGACGCCTCTGAGGGAACCCGTTCAGGGGTAGGGAACACTGACCTGTAATTGACAAATTGCTGGAGGCTCATTGTGCACGAGTCAGAGAGGTAAAAACGCCACAGAGACCCAGTTATCAAGGGAGTCACGCTCACATTGTGAGTTTTGCCTCCTGGAGCTCTGCGAGGTTCTCATAGTGAATATCAGAAAAATTTCCCTTCTTCTTAACAAGGTCTGCTGCCTCAGGAGACAGTATTTAACCAGAGGTTAACCTGCTGGGGTTTTATCAGAGCCTAACTGACCTGGGGCAAGGGAAATACCGTACTCGGTCCCCTCCAGCCATCCTGTCCCACCAAAAGGGAGGAAAACCGAAAAAGCACAGGTGAAGTTCACGGTCCAGAGGCAGAAGCTCAAGAACAAAGACAAAAAACCTGAAACCTAATCATAGAACTATATGCACGATGTTGCGCCCTCCTCCCACACCACACTAACGCCTTGCTGAAGGTCTGTTTACGCTCATTCCTTTTACCCAGGACATCGCGTGTGGCTATCTAGAAAAAATTACAGGAGATACTAAAAGGCAAACAACACAGTTTGAAGAGACAGAGCAAGCATCAGAACCAGAATCAGATATGACGAGGATGTTGGCATTATCAGACCAGTAATTCCGAACAGTTGTGGGGCGCCTGGGTGGCTCAGTCGGTTGAGCGTCCCTCTCGATTTTGGCTCCAGTCACAATCTCACAGTTCATGGGATGGAGCCCCACATGGGGCTCTGCGCTGACAGCACGGAGCCTGCTTGGGATTCTCTCTCCCTCTCTCTCTGCCTCTTCCCTGCTTGCACACCCTCTCTCTCTCAAAAAAAAAAAAAAAAACAAACAAACCACATTTAAAGCAATTATGATTAATATGCTAAGGGTTCTAATGGATAAAGTAGAGAGTGTACGTGAACAGACAGACAATGTAAGCAGGGAGGTGGAAATTCAAAGAATGAATCAAAAGAAACGCTATAGCTAAAAAAAAAAAAAAAGTGAAGAATGCATTTGATGGGCTTATTAGTAGGCTGGACAAGGCTAAGGAAAAAATCTCTGAGCTTGAGGCTATCTCAATAGAAACTTCCACAACTGAAAGGCAAAGAGAAAAAGGGGTGGAAAAACCCAGAGCAGGACAACTACAAAAGTATAACATGCACGTAATGGGAATACCAGAAGGAAAAGAAAAGAAGAAAAGAAAAAAATATTTAAAAGCAATAACGACTGAGAATTTTCCCCCAAATGAATGTTGGACACCAAACCACAAATCCAGGAGGCTCAGAGAACATTAAGCAGGATAAATGCCTTCCTTATGTATGATTATATGTAAGCAAAAGAAATAGCAGCAATGATACAAGAGGGGAAGAGGGCAGAATTAGGATTATTTTGTTACAGGAAAGTACTTGTATTACCTGCGAAGTGGAATAGTGTTGTTTCACAGTGGACTTAGACTTACTCTAAATGTATATTGCAGACTCTAGGGCAAACACTGAAAAAAAGATGTACAATTCGCTCTAAATGTAAACTGTAAACTGTAGGGCAAACACTGAAAAAAAAAAAGAGGTATAAATAATATGCTAAGGAGAGAAAACGGAATCATATAAAATGCTCACTTAAAGCCACAAGAAAACCAGAAAAAGAGTGGAAGACAAGAATAGGAACAAAGAGGGGCACCTGGGTGGCTCACTGGGTTAAGTGTCTGACTTTGGCCTCAGGTCATGATCTCAGGGTTCATGAGCTCGAGCCCCGTGTCAGGCTCTGTGCTGACAGCTCAGGGCCTGGAGCCTGCTTCGGATTCTGTGTCTCTCTCTCTCTCTGGTCCTCCCCCGCTCGCACTCTCTCTCTTTCTCTCAAAAAAAAAAAAAAAAATCACACACTCTCTCTCTCAAAAATATTTTAAAAATTAAAAAAAAATAGGAACAAAGAACAAGGGAACAAATTCAAAACAATAACGAATAGAGTACATGTTAATCCAACTACAGAAGTCATCACTTTGAAGGTCAAGGGTCTAAATGTACCAACTAAAAGACAGATTGTCAGAGTAAAACAGAAAACATGCACGACCCAACTGTATGCTGTCTACAAGAAAGCCACTTTACTTTTTATTGAGTTATACTCAACATGCACCCTTGTGCACGTTTAAGGCGCACAACGCTGATTTGATACATTTATCAGACAGTTATTGATATATTTATATTGCAATGATTGCCATAGTCGCATTAGCTAACATCTTTATGGTGTTAGCTAATAAAGTTATAACCACCATTTCTTCTAGTGTGGGTAATGCTTCAAATCGAGTCTCTTCGCAAGTTTAATGTTTACAATACGGTTTTGTTTATAATCACTGTGCTACGTCTATAAGCTCTGTACTGTTACCTCCAGGACGTATTTATTTACGAGTAGCAGGCATGTATCCAAAAATAGTGTCTCTCCCGTTCCCACACCCCTGCCCCAGCCCCTGGTAGTCACCGTTTTATTCTCTGCTTTTACAATTTTGGATTTTTTAAAAAAATTCCGTATCTAAGAGAAATCAGAGAGTATGTGTTTTTCTCTGTTTGACTTCTCTCCTTCAGCATAATGTCCTCAAGCTCCATCCATGTTGTTGCCGGTGACAGAATTTCCTTTTTTCTCATGTCTGAATGGTATTCCGTTGTACAGTTAACCCTCGAACAACCCAGGGGTTGGGGCACTAACCACCCCCCCCCACATAGTCAAAAAACCGCATATAACATTTGACTTCCCCCGAACTTCACTACTAATAGCCTATTGTTCACCGGAAGCCTTACCAATAACATACACAGCTGACTAACACATATTTTGTATATTATATGTGTATATATATGCTGTATTTTTACCATAAAGTGAGCTACAGAAAAAATATTATTAAGAAAATCATAAGGAAGAGAAACACATTTACAGTACTATACTGTATCAAAAAAAATCCGTGTATAAGTGGACCCCTCAGCTCAAACCTGTTGTTCAAGTGCCAACTGTGTGTGTGTGTGTGTGTGTGTGTGTGTGTGTGTTTCATTTTCTTTATCCGTTCATTTATTGATAGGTTGTTCCTATACCTTGGCTATTGTGAATAATGCTGCGATAAACATGGGGGTGCCCGTGTCTCTTCAGTAATCTGTTTTCATTTCCTTTGGTTATATACCCAGAAATGGGACTGCTGAAACGTATGGTAACCCTAGTTTTAATTTTTGGAGAAACATCCATGCCATTCTGCACGGTGGCTGAACCAGTTTATAACCCTAACTACACACAAGGGTTCTCTTCTCTCCGTACCTTCACTAATACTTGTCTTCGTGATAATCGCCATTCTGAGAAGTGTGCGGTGATATCTCATCATGGTTTTGATTTGCGTTTCCCTGAAGATGAAGGACGTTGAGCAACTTTTCATGTACCTGTTCGCCATGTGGATGCCTTCTTTGGAAATATGTCTAGGTAAGTTTCTCTGCTCATTAAAAATTTTTTTTAATATTTGCTTATTTTTGAGAGAGAGGGGGCGTGGCATGAACGGGGGTGGGGCAGACAGAAAGGGAGACACAGAATCCGAAGCAGGCTCCAGGCTCTGAGCTGTCAGCACAGAGCCCGACGCGGGGCTCAAACCCACGAAACGTGAGATCATGACCTGAGCTGAAGTCGGCTGCTTTAACCCGCTGAGCCGCCCAGGGGTCCCATCGCTGCTCATTTTTAAAACAGATTATTTGGATTTTGTTATTGAGTTGTAGCGGTTCTTTATAAATTTTTTTGTTAACCCCTCATCCAATACATTGTTTGCAAAAGTTTTCTCCCACTCTGGAGGTTACCTTTACATTTTGTTGATTGTTGATTTTGCTGTGATAAAACTTTTAAGTCTGATGCGGTTTCACTTGTTGATTTTTCCTCTCTTTTTTTTTTTTTTTTTTTTTTGTCCTTTTGGTGTCATGTCCAAAAAAATCATTGCCAAAACCAACGTCGAGGAGTTTCTTACCTGTTTTCCTCTAGGAGTTTTACAGAAGAAACCCACTTTAGATCTAAAGACCCACACAGATTACAATTAAACGAATAGAGAAAGACATACCATGCTAAGAGTATTCACAGAAAGGAAGAGTAGCCGTCCTAATTTCAGACGGAACAGACTTCAGAGCAATGTATTTTCAGGGACAGAGAGGGGCATTACATAATGATCAGGGGGTCAAGTCTCCAAACAGACAGGTCTTTTGTGTGTTTGCCTAACAACAAAGGGTCAAAATATATGAGGCAAAAACTGACAGAAGTGCAAGGAGAAATGGACGAATCCACCGTTGTCGTTGGAGACCTCGACACCCTCTATGAGAGATGGACAGATCCAGTGGGCAGAAAATCAGGAAGAGTGTGGTGCAACTCAACAACACCATTAATCAACTGGGTGTAATTGACATCTATAGATGACTTCATGCAAGACAACAGAGTACTATGCCTTCTTCTCAAACTCGGGCGAAGCATTCAGCAAGACAGACCACATGCTAGGCCACAAAGTACCCCATAACAGGTTTTGTTTTTAATGGTTATTTTTGTAAAAATTTTTTTTCAACGTTTTTATTTCTTTTTGGGACAGAGAGAGACAGAGCATGAACGGGGGGAGGGGCAGAGAGAGAGGGAGACACAGAATCGGAAGCGGGCTCCAGGCTCTGAGCCATCAGCCCAGAGCCCGACGCGGGGCTCGAACTCACGGACCGCGAGATCGTGACCTGGCTGAAGTCGGACGCTTAACCGACTGCGCCACCCAGGCGCCCCTTTAATGGTTATTTTTGAAAGAGAGAGGGAGAGACACCAAGACGGAGACAGAGCTTGAGCAGAGAAGGGGCAGAGCGAGAGGGAGACACAGAATCCGAAGCGGGCTCCAGGCTCCGAGCTGTCAGTACAGGGTCCAACATGGGGCTCGAACTCACGAACTGCGAGGTCATGACCTGAGCCCAAGTCAGATGCTCAACCGACTGAGCCACCCAGGCGCACCCCCCCCCCCATAACAAATTTAAAAGTCTAGAAATCATATGGTATCTCCACTCAGGCCACAGTGGAATTAAACTAGAAATCAGTAACAAAAAGATAACTAGAAAATCCCCAAATACTTGGAGATCACACAATATACTTGTACATAACAAAAACAGAAACAGTGGTTGGAGGGAAATTTAGAGCGTTGAACAAATATATTAGAACAAGAAAGATCTAAAACCATTGATGGCAGTTGTATTCATATATGCCAGAGCCAGAAAATGATGGAAATTAAACGTGGTTCATTCAGATAATGGAATATTATTCAGCTCTAAAAAGAATTGAGCTATCAAGCCATGAAAAGCCATGGAAGGACCTTAAACGCGTACAACTAAGTGAAAGAAGCCGATCTGAAAAGGCTACATATTGTATGATTCCAAGTATATGACATTCTGCAAAAGGCAAAATGAATGAGACAGTAAAAAGATCAGTGGTTGTCAGGGGTGGGAGGGGGCAGGAGCGAAGCTGAATAGACAGAACAATATGACTGTTAGGGCCACGAAAATACTCTGTGTGGATACTATAATGATAAATAGATGTCATTATACGTTTGTCCTAACCCATACAATGTGCCGTAAGGTAAGCAATGGGCTCTGAATGATTCTGATGTGTCGTTGATTTGTAACAAATCCAATGGTAGCCGAATCTTGGGGTGAGGGTAGGATTTGTCCATCTGTTTCAAAAATCACATCTCTGACGTGATTCTAATAAGCAGCCAAGGTTGAGAATTGCTGATCTGGAGGATGATTAAGCTTCCTCAAATATTCATCTTTCACCTTTAATATGATCTTAACTCAAGATTCAGTGTTCTGGTGAGTTCTGAAATACAGGCACTCCATTAACGTTGACGAGACCTTTGTTATGTTTATTCATGATATTTTCACGTGTTTGTGTCTTACTTCCTCATGCATACACTTTTTTTAAAAAAAATCTTTAACGTTTATTTATTTTTGAGAGAGGCAGAGAGAGACAGTGCATGAGCGGGGAAGGGACAGAGAGAGAGGGAGACACAGAATCCGAAGCAGGCTCCAGGCTCGAAGCTGTCAACACAGAGCCCGACACGGGGCTCAAATCCATGAACGGTGAGATCATGACCTGAGCTGAAGTCAGACGCTTAACCAACCGAGCCACCCAGGCGCCCCAGAGGCCAACCCTGTGCCCGCTTGTATATCCTGCAGTGCTCAGCACAGTGCTTATTGGTGGACTAATTTAATATTTCTCTACGGTATCCCCCCAAACTGCCTACCAAACTCAGTTCAGAGAGCTGAGTACTGGGGGAAAAACTGAGGGGAGCAAGTAGGAAGAGGAATGAAATGGGGGAAACGGTGTTTTAGGAAGTTGTGCTCTCTTCTGCCAACTCCCTCCTCCCTTTTGAATAGACATTTGGAACCCTACCCCTGGGGGTGGGGGGGGGGGACAATCTCTGCCAGCTTCTATTAAACAGGGTTTCATGCTCCCAGCTTTTCCCCTGAATCGAAATTATGCCTAAGGACAGGGAAATGCAAAGGGACTCAGAGATGCACGATTCCAAGAGAAAGGCCTTAAGCTTCTAGCCAAGTGAGGTAGCATCCTATTCAAAAGCTCATCACTGCAATTGTTAGAAGCAAAGCTGACCACGGTCTACAGGTCTATGCCTAGGGGATGCTTTGAAGAGATCTCTTTTCCATATCCTGAAGCATCTTGTGGCCCCGAATAAAACTGGCCAAACTCTGAAGGGGCTTCTGGACTGGGGGATCCCTTCAGATGAAGTACTTCCTATTTGGGGAAACTGATCCATTAACGGAACTGAGATGTTAATGACCCATAAGGCCATCTAACTTACTCTTTTTATTTTTATTTTTTAATTTATGTTTTATTAATTTTATTTTTTAAATTTACATCCAAATTAGTTAGCACATAGGGCCACAATGATTTCAGGAGTAGATTCCTCAATGCTCCTTACCCATTTAGCCCATCCCCCCTCCCACAACCCCTCCAGTAACCCTCTGTTTGTTCTCCATACTTAAGAGTCTCTTATGCTTTGTCCCCCTCCCTGTGTTTTATATTATTTTTGCTTCCCTTTCCTTGTGTTCATCTGTTCTGTGTAAACCCATGAAATATTTTGTGGGAAAGAGGTTAGAACTCCCTCAACCCACGTTGTGTATCTCTGGACTCCTAGGGACTGATATCACACTTGCAAAGCAAGTGGGGACACAGCTATAGCTCCTTCCTTGGCAACTTGTACACAAATGGCCTACCTCTTAGTCCCTATCATGATGTCAATTGAAGTCTTTGCTCCCAACTACGCTGGACCTTCCAACTATCCTGGATGACTATGTCATCCCATCCCTGTCCATGTCTTTCCTCCCCTGTGCCCTGGCCCCGTTCGAATATCTTCAGTGCCTAATTGCTGCCTTCCTCTTTCACCGTTGTTTGGTTCATTAACTCCAAAAATATTTCCTAAGTGCTCTAGAGACCCGTGTGGTAGAGATTTAAGTACTTCACCGTCCCGTTGTGGAGGAAGCCACATTTACGCTGCATTTGCACATTCGTTTGACTACTCCTGATCTGTATACGCGTCCGTTCCTTGCATTCTCTTTGAATGGGTTCTAACAGCTGCCCAGTTCTCTCATTATAAGTTACATAAAATCTTTAACGCATGTTCCTTTGTACATCTCCGTATGAGTCAAAACATTGCCATCAAAAAACGATCTTCAGCGGGCCAGATGTCATTCTGGAATGGAAACAGACGTGGGGTACAAGACTGAAATAGGGCACAGTTTTGGTGTGGCTAATTCTCTTCGAGCTCCATCAGAAGAGTAAATTCCTGAAGGCCAGAAACACCTTGGGTCTCCTTTAGTGAGGATTTGCTGGTTAATTGCTTATTGGATTAATTTCCTTCCAGAGAGCTTTTTTTTTCTTGTTCTGCGCTAAACCGAATGGCTGCTGTGCTGTGATGAGAAGGTAAAAGAGTTTTATTTTAAATATAGTTAGCAGAGCTTTGGGGGAACTCAGAAAAACTGTTCCTCCAACAAGGGCTTAACATTACTGGAACCATGAACATTTTTGGCCTTGGAGGAAATGAATATCGCATTCTTGCCCGCTCAGATGTACAAAATTAAACCTTGTGGTTTTATCTATTTTTTAAGTTTTCCAGAAAGAACAAAAGGCTGACTAAACCTCCTTTTCGTCTTTGCCAACAAAAATTCTTTATGCTTATATAGTGTATTACCTTTCAGCTGAAGGGCTTTTAAATGTCTGAAAAATGTTTAACCTCATCACCACCTTGGGATCTCCATTGGAATCATTTCTCCCCATTTTGAAGACAAAGAAACTGAGGAGTGAGGTGACAAGACTTTTCCAGGACAGCAGAGAAGGATGTAGAAAGGCAGACAGAATTTGTAAGTCCTGGATTAGTCCTCTAAACTCAGGCCAGCAAGTACTGTAACCCTTAATGTTCTTTACAACCATTGGAAAAAGCTAAGGTTGTTGCCAGTGGACTTGGAAAAAAGACAACCTAAACATTTTCAGAAAACCCCAAATTGTCATAAAATCCTTGGGAATTTATACAAATTTTGATATTAACTGGCATTCTGATCATCAACAGTTTTGTATAGTTGCCATTTACTGTGTAAATATCACAGCTCCTCCCGCCCCCCCCCCGCCCCGCATCGCTCCCCTAATGATGAGGTTCTGGTTGAAGAGGAGGGTCTAAGCTGAGCTTTAATCCACCTTCGCTATGTTTAATATAAATTGCTATGTCCACAAGGAGTCTTGCGTGTTAATGTTCATATCGGCATTAGCCATAATAGCCCAAATGTGGAAACGACCCAAATGGAAACGTCCAGAAAAGGCAAATCTCTAGGGACAGAAAGTAGATTGGGGGTTGCCTAGGGCTGGGTGTGCCAACGGGGAGTGACGGCTAATGGGCACTGCTTTCTTTTAAGGGTGATGGAAAGGCTCCAGAATTGGGTTGTGGTGATGGTTACGCAACTCTGCGACTATGCTAACAATCGTCGGATTGTACATTTAAAATGGGTTGAATTTTATGGTGTGTAAAATACACCTCAATAAAGTTGTTAGTAGATAAATTCACAATGACTCTCCCCCATATACCTCTCCCCTTAACTGCTCCCCCAAGAACACCAAGGAAACAAATTGCCATTGCAAAGACAAAAGGAATCATTTTATATCATTTTAAGTCTGATTTGCAGGCCGATGATCTATATGCGTGTCATGGGATTCAAAGCTTCCATATCGTGATCTGAGGGTAATTCACCACAGGTATGCGGCTTAACAGGGTGTTAATTGGGAAGCCCGTGAACACCTCCTCCACAGGCAGCCCAGAAAGCTGTGCCAGGATTTGCCAGTGAATAGAATAGTTCAGGAGCCAAACCCATGATCAAAAATAAAAAGAAATGTAACTTGTTTTTATACTGCAGCCATTACCACACAAAATGACTTAGAGCCCCTCTTAATTGGAGCTGAAGGCTTTTTGACTTCACCACTAATCAGAACCACTTTAGGTTTTGGAACTGTTTCTCTACTGTGGAAGGAAAATAAAAGAGCCAAATTAAGGGCCGAGCTTTTATAAGAGAAGTAACTTCCCCACGTTCGGCAGGTTGGCTTATTTCGCGAGGGTGAGAAACAGTCTGGCGGATTCCCTGGGGAATCAGACACCCAAGGTTGCTGCATATAATAGAGGCATGGCCAGCTGATAATAGACTTTGCTTCTCTGATAATGCATACTGCTTCTCCCAAACCCTGAGCCCCCAGCTGCTAGGGTAGGAGACGCCGCTTTTAGGGGAAAATGGTTGGAAATGAAAATCTTCTGATGACATTATTAACTACAGATAGCTTTCCGAAAGTCCGGGTCCCATCCAAAGAGTACTGGATAGCAATCTTACTCTTTTTAAACCCTCCTAGCACATAAGTACATCATATGCCTAAGGAAAACGGAAATTCTCTTTCTTATATCTGACCAGATTCGTAGGAAACATGACATCTGACACAAAACGTGAAACGAAAAAGGTATGGCTGTCTGTCCCAAAGCACCCAACTTGCCTTCTGGGACCGGCAATATTTTCCCACAAACATTTCCATAAAGGCAGTAAGTCTCAAATCTCTGCAACCAACCAAGCTCTCTGAAAACAGAAAAATTGCCTTGTCCTTGGCCTAATGCCGAGTACAATGTGACATATTAAAACGTGCTAAAACAGTCTCTAAGCATTTGCCATGAGTGATTTGAACCACATAATTTAATGAGATCCACAAAACAAAAATCTCATTTCAGGCATAAGAAATGAAATACAGATGCTTCCTGGTGTCCAGATTGCAGTAAACTCTTTGGTTTTCAACTTGACCTAAACATGTTTTCTTTCTTTTTTTTTTTTTAAAGTTTTTTTTTTGTTTATTTTGTTTTTAATGTTTATTTTTGAGAGAGACAGAAACAGAGAATGAGCAGGGGAGGGGCAGAGAAAGAGGGAGCCACAGAATTTGAAGCAGGCTCCAGGCTCTGAGCTGTCAGCACAGAGCCCGACGCGGGGCTCGAACTCACTAACCGTGAGATCATGACCTGAGCCGAAATCAGACGCTCAACCGACTGAGGCACCCAGGTGCCCCTAAACATGTTTTCTGGGTACAGGACGCTAAGAACCTTCAATATTAATTTATTAAAAAAATTTTTTTTAAGTTTATTTATTTTGAGAGACAGAGAGAGCGAGCTGGGGAGGGGAAGAGAGAGGGGGAAGGAGAGAAAAATCCCAAGCAGCCTCTGCACTGTCAGCACGGAACCCGACGTGGGGCTCGTAACTCTGGCTCCTCCTGTAGAAAATCTTACACAGTAACATTCTAAGGACCACACTCTAAGGAATATAGTGGAATGATCACAAGGAACTTGGGCTCCCAGTCTGCCCACAGACACCTAAGATTGCAAAGGTAAAGCCATTTGACTTTTTCGGTTCCCTTATTTCCTCCTTTCAAAGCCTGGTCTCCTTCTTATGGACTTTCCAGGATTTCTATAGAATTGAACGACAGAGACATGAAAGTGTTTTGAGACGTTAACAATGGAACCCAAATGGGAGGCATTCTTTTTTTTTTAATTTTTTTTTAATGTTTATTTATTTTTGAGACAGAGAGAGACAGAGCATGAATGGGGGAGGGTCAGAGAGAGGGAGACACAGGATCTGAAACAGGCTCCAGGCTCTGAGCTGTCAGCACAGAGCCCGACACGGGGCTCGAACTCAAGGACCGCGAGATCGTGACCTGAGCCGAAGTCGGCCACTCAACCGACTGAGCCACCCAGGCGCCCCGGGAGGCATTCTTTCAATATCTGCTACCCCATGCTGCTAACACCCACCCTCATTGCGCATTCTTAAAAGTGGTAAGAATTCAAAATGACATCAAAGTAATGCAATTAGAATTCAAACCCCAATGTGATTTAAGCATCAGGTGAGTTTGTGTTTATAGCAGTTTTAAAAATTACAGTTCAAAAAGAAAGTCAAGAGAGCCTGAAGTTCGTCTTGTGTTTCAGTGTGTAAACTTTTGTATTTTGACATGACTTTTATTGGGACATTAGGTAAATACAGGAAAACCTTGGTTTGTGGGCATAATCTGCTCCGGAAACATGCTCGTAATCCAAAGCACTTGCATATCAAAGCAAATTTCCCCATGAGAAATAACGGAAACTCAGATGATTCGTTCCACAACCCTGTAATGCGATACAGAATAATAAATAAAACGCAAAACATAAAGACAAATGAGCAAATTAACCTGCACTTACCTTGGAAAACCTTCGTGACTGGTATGAGGGAGACAAGAGACAGGAGGGTTATTGTGTAGAACGGCTTTGACTATCACTCACGGAGTCACTGCTCTCTAATGGCTCAACGGAATCTTTTTCTGCGTGGGGGCCATTGTATACGCTTGCACGGATGTTGACTACAGTCCAGTATTAATAAACTCTTGTCACAGGCTGTATTTAATGGAACTGGCAATAAGGCAGCGGAGGAAAGGGTCTATATCTGCAGGCAGCCTGACCTGGAATGAAAGAAAGCATTCCTAAGCTTACTCTTGCATAGAAAAGCAAAGGACTGGCCATAGGTGCTTTGAGGTGACAAAAATACACTGGTGCCCGTTGTGGGCACCTTCCAACGTTCTGAAAAATCACTGATCTCTGCCAAACACCATGGCCCGAGACCGAGCATCCAAGCATGGGAGACGACCACCCACAAACCCGAAGTGAGGGAGAGAGAGAGAGAGAGAGAACCATGGGCTCCGTTGTGATCATGTGACATTCAGCATCACGTACTACTCGTATTGCAAGACATCGCTCATTTATCAAGGTAAAATGTATCAGAAATGTTTGCTCGTCTTGCGAAAACACTCGCAGAACAAGTGACTCACCATCCAAGGTTTTACTGTGCTTGTTTGGGAACCATCGAGACATAGGTCACGGCCTAGATTGAGGTCTCTTTGCCTGTTGGTGTAAATACTTTGTTTCAAGGCCCTTAAAATAACAAGTCAGATCTATTAATGTCGACTAATTAATGTTGGTGTCGTGGTTGTACTTGAAAATTGCCAAGCTGTGCCGGTTTCTTCTTTAGGATAACACTGCAGACCAGAAGCCGCGTGTCACTAGAGACTGTCTTCCTCAACCAAAGATATTTGCCCTTTAGTCCCTTGTTATTTCAGCTCCCCCAACTGCCTAAAATGAATAGCGTTCCAAGTCTTGACATGGAGCGAAGTGGAGAGGCCTGAATTTGCCCATTTTCATCTTCCTCTCCTCTTATTTCCTTTGCGCTTTCCCTTGCCTTTTCTCAATATCCTCCTGAATACGTATCAAATTCTCCCCTCCCTGCCCCCGTTTTTTCCCTTGGTCTAAATTCTATGCAGTGCAACACTCAGAAGCCAAAAAAGAGGACACCGGACTTTCTACTTCTATTAACCCCTACATCTTTGGCTACACATATTACTACAAATCCATGACTCCTCCACCCAAAGCCCGTCCGGTTGAATTATTCAGACCCCGGGGGGAGAACCTCGCATTTATTCTCGTTGCATTTCATTCCCTCCAGCTCAGCTCAATCACCCCAACTTTTTGAGATCATTTGTGATTCTTTTCCTGTCATGCAAGCTATTACCTGTGCGCTGATCATCCAGAAATCCCTGTAAGTGTGGATTAAAAATGTCAGATAGGGGCGCCTGAGTGGCGGAGTCGGTTAAGCGTCCGACTTGGGCCCAGGTCATGATCTCACGGTTTGTGAGTTCGAGCCCCCGCGTCGGGCTCTGGGCTGACAGCTCGGAGCCTGGAGCCTGCTTCGGATTCTGTGTCTCCCTCTGTTGCTTGCACTCTGTCTCTTGCATTGACTCAAAAATAAATAAACGTTTAAAAAAATTTTTTTAAAAATGTCAGCTAAGACGAGACAAGGGCAGAGTTTGGGCGGGGGAGAGGGCTGAGGTAGTCTACGCGGTGATCTAGTCTGTGAACTGTAAATCACTATACTCCAAAGATATTGCTATGAGGACAAAGAGGATGTAGAAAGCGTGGTGTGGTTTTCTACAGAGAAAAACCCACCGGATTAGGTTCCCCAAACCCCACACTCTGATGTTATTTTACAATCTCAGAATAAACATCTCTCAACGCTTGTGAGTCCTCATCTGTTAGTGGAGGAAGTTTCTTTACTATCAAGTGGTTTGAGCAGAATTTCATCCAAGACCCAACTGATCAGTCATCCATCTTGTAACTGATCTCTGAACCATTAAGGACAATGCCTGCTTTCAAATAACCTGAGCCGCAGGTAAATACCTGTTTGCCTGATAGAGAGAGAAATGGTAAGTAATAATGGAGAGACTAGATAAAGAGCAACGGGGTAAGACTGAGTTTCTGAAAGATTTTTAAAATCGAAAAGCCCTTTTTTTGCTAACCAAACTTCTGCTCTGACGTCAAATATAAATTTTGGAGTTACTCGGAACAGGAAAGTAGACAGGTGCAGTTTCTACATAAAAGCCTGTTGTCCACATCTTTCTTTCCTGATCAGTGTGAAAACAATATAACTAAACATTACATTTTCTGATTCTTTTTAAAATTTTTAAAAAATGTTTTATTTTCGAGAGAGAGAGAGAGAGAGAGAGAGAGAGCATGAGCCTGGGAGAGGCAGAGAGAGAGGGAGACACAGAATCCAGAGCAGGCTCCAGGCTCCGAGCTGTCAGCACAGAGCCCGACGCGGGGCTCGAACTCACGAATTGTAATATCATGCATGACCTGAGCCGAAGTCAGAGGCCCAAGCAACTGAGCTACCCAGGTGTCCCTCATGTTCTGATTCTTAAAACCACGCAAGAACCCGGAACATGAAAAATGAGAATGAATTCAATAGACTTGGCCCAGTTATTTTTTATTATGCTAATGTCGCTTCATTTTAGGGGTATGGAGGGAGGGAGCATTGCCATGAATTTCTGTTGGTGTAAAAAGGGATTTTTAAAAAATTTGTCCCACCTAAACAGAAAGAAAGTACTGGATTCCTGTGGATCAGTTAGCTTAGTCACACAGATTGTTTTTTCCAAACCATAAGCCAATGATGGCGATCTTTCAATTGATTCAGAATAAAAAGAAGCCTCATACCTCACACCCTATACTTTATATTGGCTTATCCGTCAAGCACCCTGTATCACAGCAGGCGTTCCATAGAACAGATCTTTTTACAGATGGGAGAGTGGGAGAATCCCCTGTAAATTCTAACCTTTCTTCGAAAAGAAAAGTCCTTAAACATGGGTGGGCTTTTGGGGGTGTTCTGTGGGTTTTCTTGGATACCATTTAACTTATTGTAGGTGGTCAGCAAATGTTTTTTGAAATGATTTGTTATTGTGTTACATAAAGGGTCACTTAGTAATAATAATTTCAAGCTAATTAAAAAGCTTAGCAAAGATGCTGACAATCTACTGTGATGAGATAATCAGCCTCTGTTAGCACTGTTAATTTAGCAAATGTAGTTCTTTAGAAACACATTTTCTAAACTAACAGTTTAGAAAGATGAGAGAGACAAAGAAACGACTTCTCAATTCTAGAATCATGTTAGAAAAGAGGCCAAGGGAAACTGGCCAGAAAGAAACGATATGGGAGGCTAAGGTTGGCCTTTGATGCTTTGTGTTTTGTTTTTTTGTTTGTTTTTTTGCATCGCCAAAGTTTTATAAATCAGAGAATACTTGCAAGTGTCAGACTTTTGGAGCTAGGAGGGTCCTTGTAATACAATCAAAAGAGTACATGCTTTGAAATTAGACAGATGCACTTTCTTTTTTTTTTTTAATTTTTTTTAACGTTTATTTATTTTTGGGACAGAGAGAGACAGAGCATGAACGGGGGAGGGGCAGAGAGAGAGGGAGACACAGAATCGGAAGCAGGCTCCAGGCTCTGAGCCGTCAGCCCAGAGCCCGACGCGGGGCTCCAACTCACGGACCGCGAGATCGTGACCTGAGCTGAAGTCGGCCGCTTAACCGACTGAGCCACCCAGGCGCCCCCAGATGCACTTTCAAGTCCCAGCTTACCACTTACCCATTGTGACCTTAGTGGGGTTACTTAGGCTGTTTGAACTTCAGTCTCTTCACCTGTAACCTAAGGATGTCATGAGGCAAGAATTAGCTGAGCTAACATTGGTACATATAGATTTGCACCTTTCCTGGCTCAATAAATGTTAGTTATTATTTCAGTATTTTATTTTTAAGCACGGATAGTGTGACAATTTGACAGATGGGAGCTGAAGACGGTGACGGTTAATGTTTATTGAGTGTCTGTTATATGCTAGGTATTGTGCTAAGTAGGTTCTGAATCTTACTTCATCTGCTTATATATTTTTTTGATAACAGCCCCTCAGGTAAATGAACCCACCAGGTCTATTATTAACTCTGACTCTACAGATGAAGCGACCGAGGCTAATAGAAGGTAAGTAATTGGCCCAAGTTCTCATAGCTAGTGAAGGTCAGTCATCCAAGGTGTGTAGGAATAAGAGTCCCAATCGGAGTCCCAAGACTAAAGAGAGATGTTCAAGGTCATCCCGATGGATAAAGTCAGAGCAAGATTAGCACTGAGAGCTCCTACTTATTTCTCTCCAAGCCTCGGTGTCCATTTGCCTTGTGAGGATAATCATCCTATCGCAAAGGATTAGGAGATGATACGGGAAGGAGACATAGGCTAGAATTCGTGAGGACGGAATAGCACCAAGAAAAGGAGATGAGACAAGATCAAAGACAAAGACTTCTGACTTCAGAATTTGGCCTGCAGCCTGCCCTTCAGGCAGGCGGGAGGACCGCAGATCCCCCAAGAAGGCAGAAGTTGATTTCTATTCATTCATTCAGGCATGCATTTGTTCATTGACTCCTTCCTCCGTCCAACGTGTTATTTATTAACTACTTATAACGCGCTCTCCTCTTCCAGGACTCAAACAAAGAGCTCATTCTAGCACCAGGCAGGGATGTGTGTATCTCCAACAGAGCCGATCCCTCTGCTGTATTCGATGATTAGCCCACATGGTAATGGCTTAGTGCAAACAAGGTCAAGTTACTTTGCCAGTGGCCGGCTTTGGTTTCATAGTTCTCAGAGCGTACTAACTCGATTTAAAACTGTTAAAGGGGCGCCTGGGTGGCTCAGTCGGTTAAGTGTCCAACTCCGGCTCAGGTCATGATCTCGAGACCCATGAGTTCGAGCCCTGCGTGGGGCTCTGTGCTGACAGCTCAGAGCCTGGAGCCTGTTTCGGATTCTGTAATCTCGGGCTCTCTCTGCCCCCTCCCCCATTCATGCTCGCTCGCTCGCTCGCTCTCTTTCTCTCAAAAATAAATAAACATTAAAAAAATCTGTTACAGACACTGTATCACAGAAAAGGGTGATTTTTTGGGTTACCACTAGCAGCTTGGTTCATTTGCCTCTTGAAAATTTCATGACATTCGATAAAATTAATTTGAATTTACTACATGAGAAATAATATTTACACATACTAATTTCTCAAGGCTTATTTTCTGATAGTGATAAATATGATTATCTTTTATTTGTTTTTTTAAAGTTTATTTATTTTGAGAGAGAGAGAGAGAGAGAGAGAGCAAGAATGAGCTGAGGAAGGGCAGAGAGAGGAGACAAAGGATCCGAAGAGGGCTCCCCACTAACAGCAGAGAACCCCACACAGGGCTTGAACTCACCAGCTGTGAGATCATGACCTGAACCGAAGTCAGATGCTCAACCAACTGAGCCACCCAAGCACTCCAATATGATTGTCCTTTTTTTTTTTTTTTTTTTTTTTTAACTCCAGGCTCTGAGCCATCAGCCCAGAGCCCGACGCGGGGCTCGAACTCACGAACCGCGAGATCATGACCTGAGCTGAAGTCGGACGCCCAACCGACCGAGCCACCCAGGCGCCCCAATATGATTGTCTTTTAAGGGAAAGTACTAGAATTAAAAAATAATAAATCTATATTCATTCATTAATATCCTGAGGAAGGATAAAATATATATTATTAAGAACAATTTTTTAATGTTTCTTTACTTTTGAGAGAGAGAGAGAGAGAGAAAGAGAGAGACAGAGAGAGACAGAGTGAGCAGGGAGGAGCAGAGAGAGAGGCAGACACAGAATCCCTAGCAGGCTCCAGGCTCTGATCTGTCAGCACAGAGACCGATGTGGGGCTTAAACCTGCGAACTGTGAGATCATGACCTGAGCCGAAGTTGGACGCTTAACTGACTCAGCCACCCAGGCACCCCATATATTATTAAAATTCAACAGTAACCACAGCTTTGGTTTAGGCCTTAGATGTACATTGTCCAATATGGCAGCCATTAGCTAACTACATGTAGCTATTGAACCCTTGATATGTGGTTAGTTCAAATTGAGATATGCAGTCAGTATAAAATCCACACCATATTTCAAAGACTTGGTACAAGAAAAAGAACATAAAGTTACTCATTAATATTTTTATATTAACTACATGTTGAAGTCACAGTAATAAAGTTATATAAGTATATTACTTCAGTTCAATTCCCTTGTTTCTTTTTCTCGCTGTTTCTTTTTACTTTTTAAAATGTGACTACAAGAGGGGCGCCTGGGTGGCTCAGTCGGTTAAGCATCCGACTTAGGCTCAGGTCATGATCTCGCCGTTTGTGGGTTCGGGCCCCGCGTCGGGCTCTGTGCTGACAGCTCGGAACCTGGAGCCTGCTTCGGGTTCTGTGTTTCTCCCTCTCTCTCTGCCCCTCCCCCACTTGTGCTCTGTCTCTCTCTGCCTATCAAAAATAAATAAATGTAAAAAAAAAAAGACATTTAAAAAAAGTAAAATGTGACCACAAGGAATGATAACCTTCCAAAAAAGAAATCTCTGGGTCCAGATGGTTTTACCAATGAATTCTACCAAACATTTAAGGAAGGAATGATTCCAGTTCTCCACAACCTCTTCCAAAACAACAGAAAAAGAGGAAACACTGCCTAACACATTCTGTGAGACCAGAATGAACAGAGAAATAAATATCCTCAACAAAATATTAACCAACAAAATCCCACAATGTATATAAAGAACTGTATGCCGTAATCAAGTGAACTTTATAACAGGTATGCAAGGCTGGTTCAACATTCAAAACACAATCAGTCTAATCTACATCAACAATGTAAAGAAGAAAAAGCAGTTGACAAAGTTCAATACCAATTCATGATGAAAATGCTCAGCAAACTAGGAATAGAGGGAAATTTCCTTAATTAGATAAAGAACATCTACAAAAATCCCACAGCTAACATCATGCTCAATAATGAGAAACTGGGCGCTTTCCCCTAATATCGGGAACAACGCAAGGGTGTCTTGTCTCACCCTTCCTGTTCAACACAGGTCTAATGAATTCAATAAGGTGAGAAAAGGAAATGAAAGATACACAGACCAAAAAGGAAGAAATAAAACTCTATTCACAGATGACATGATTGTCTATGTAGAAAATCCCAAAGAATCAACAAAAATCTCCTGGAATTAAGAGATGAGTATAACAAAGGTGCAATATACAAAAGCGAATTATTTTCCTTACATCCTGGCGGTGAACAAACGGAATTTTCAATGTAAAAGAACGCAAAAATACCATTTATAATAACAACTTAAAAAAACTAAATGCTTAGGGATAAATACAACAAAATATGTACAGGACCTGTGTGCAGATGACTACAAAGCACTGATGAAAAACACTCAAGGAAGATCCAAATAAAGGGAAACATGGCTCACGTTCATGGGTTGGAACACTCAAGTATTAAGATGTAAATTCTTCCCAACTTGCTCTATAGATTCGACACAATCCTAATCAACACTTCAGCAAACTGTTTGTGGATAGCAACAAACTAATTGTACAGCTTATATGGGAGGACGAAAGACCAAGAACAATTCTGAAAAAGAACAAAATTGGAGAACTCCTAGTACCCTACTTGAGACTTATTATAATAAGTCTGTAGTAATCAAGACAGAGTCATATTGGCAAAAGAGGAGACACATAGACAAATGTAACAGAAGAGGAGACACATAGACAAATGTAACAGAACAGAGAGCCCAGAAGCAGATGCGTGCAAAGTCAACTCATCTTTGACAACGAAACAAAGGCAGTTCAAAGGACAAAGGATAGTCTCTTCAACAAATGGCTCTAGTACAAGCGGACGTCTATGTGTGAAAAAAGGACTCTAGGTACAGACTTTACACAAAAAATAACTCAAAATAGATCATAGATCTAAATTTAATATACAAAGTATGAGACTTCTTAGAGAAAGCAGAGCAGAGGGGTGCCTCGCTGGCTCAGTTGGAAGAGCGTGTGGTTCTTGATCTTGGGGTTGTGTGTTCGAGCCCCACGTTGGGTGTCGAGATTACTTAAATATATAAAAATAAATAATAAAATTTATTATAACCGTGGACTTGATAAATTTTTAAATACGACGATAAAGAAAAAATGGATAAGCTGGTTGATGCTTTATAAAAACTAAAATTTTATGCTCTGCAAATGACAACGAAAAGACAAGCCACAGACTGGGGGAAATATTTTCACATACCTGAAAAAGGAGGTGTATCCAAAATACACAAACAACTCTTAAAATTCAACAGTATGAAAAGAAACAACCAATTAAAAAGTGAGCAGAAGATCTAAACAGACACTTCATCCAGAAGGATACACGTATAGCAGATAAGCATATGAAAAGATACCCAACGTCACTTGCCATTAGGGAGTTACAAATTAAACAATAATGAATGAGGCGTCTGGGTGGCTCAGTGGATTGAGCGACCAACTCTTGACTTTGGCTCAGGTCATGATCCCAGGGTCGTGGGATTGAGCCCCATGTCGGGTTCTGTGCTGAGAGTGGAGCCTGCTTAAGATTCTCTCTCTGCCCCTCTCCCCCGTGCATGCTCTCTCTCTCTCTAAAAAACAAACAAAAAACCAATAATGGGATACAACTACATATCTATTAGAAAAGCTGAAATCAAAATCCATACTATATCGATTGATGTCTTTGGAAGACAGTTTGGCAGTTTCTTACAAAATTAAATCTAGGATTCCCATGCGATTGGTAATTGTGCTACTAGGTTTTTACCCAACGCATTTGCAAATCGGTGTTACCTAAAAGCTTGCACGTGAATGCTCATAGCATCTTTATTCGTAATCACCCCAACTGGAAGCAACTGTCTTTCAATAGGCGAATGCAGAAACAAACTGTCGCACCTTTATATAATGAAATATTATTCGGTGAGAAAACAAAATGAATTCTCAAGTCACAAAAACACATGGATGAATCTTAAATGCAAATCGCTGAGTACAAGAAACTGGTCTGAAACGCCCACATATTGTGCGGTTCCAATTATATATGGTATTTTGGAAAAGGAAAAGCTTTAAAGACAGTAAACAGACCAACGGTTGCTGGAGGCAGGGGGTGGGGTGGGGGGAGGATTGGATAGGGGAGGCACAGAGGATTATTTCGCTCAGTAAATCTGTTCTGCGTGGTACTATAATGGTGAATATAAGACATGACGTATTTGTCAAGCCCCCATAGAACTTTCCAGTATAAAGGGTGAACCTTCATGTAGGCAGATTTTTAAAAATCACTTAGAAAGTTAGGGGATGCCAGGGTTGAATGTATAATGTGACAAGGCAGTCTAACCGTATTACAAATGTATGACACAACCTCACCGAAGGGAGCCGGGGAATAAGATGCTGACCTAAGTTATTTTGGAAGTAAGCAGAGTCTCTAAGGCTAAAGGCAAAAAGAACTGTGCATAAGCACTATTCTAGTTGATAAAGTTTCACCCTTCCCCCACCAGGGGGGACTGGGGTGATAATCCCAAAGCCACTACACATCCGTCTATACTGGAATTAAGCAACTAGGTAAATGGATAGTGGATCGTGAGAGCGAGGCTTCTCACTGTAGGAATAAATGGTTCCAGATGCACAAGGGGGAAGAGGCTAGAATGGTCCACGTGTTAATGAGTCAATTTTGGAGACAGCAGCAGCAACTCATGACTAGCTTCATATAAATATAAATAATTGCGCATAGAAATGTTGGTAGATACGTATGCATACATGGGTTTATGTACACGCATATGACATCTTGCTCTGTCATCTGAGAGGGCCTGAAGGAAGGGCACCCTACTAGCCATGAGTGTATCTAGTACTGTTCTCCAACAAAAGGCATTCAGCCCCCTTGAAGAAATGGCAGGTTCCCAAGAGTACAGTATGGGGAGGGAAGACTAAAAGAGGAGCCTTACAGTGGAGAAATCTGACAAGCACCTCAGCCACGTAATCAAGGTTAACATTGACAGAGGCGCCTGGCTGGCTCAGTCGGAAGGGTTTGTGAGTCTCGAGCTTGGGGTTGTGGGTTCGAGCCCCACGTTGGGTGCAGAGATTACTTAAAAAAATTTTTTTAAAAAAGATTAATGTCAACAGCGATCAGTCACGTTGATGATATGGACTTTTTTTTTCTTTGGAGAGAGAGAGAGAGTGAGCAGGGAAGGGGCAGAGAAAGGGAGAGAGAGAGAAAGAGAGAATCCCAAGCAGGATCCACGCTGTCAGCGCAGAGCCTGATGAGGGGCCTGAACCCACAAACCGTGAGACCGTGACCTGAGCTGAAACCAAGAGTCAGACCCTTAACCGACTGAGCCACACAGGTACCCAGGTAGTATGGACTCTCGATACGGTGTGATGAGAATGGCACTTTACGTCTGTGATTTTCCTGGCCAAACTCACAAACCCAGTCTGTCTTATAACGAGAACGGCAGACAAATCCCATTTGATGGATATTCTACAAAATATCTGACCAGTCCACCTCCAAACTGTCAACGTCACCAAAAACATGGAAGGTTCGAGAAATTGTCACAGCCAGGAGGAGTGTAAGGAACATAATGGTTAAATGTAAGGTAGTGTCCTGGATGAATCTTGGAACAGGAAGAGGAAACTGGTGAAAAGCTAAAATAATCTGAATAAAGTATAGACCGTAGTAAGAATAACGTTATCAGTATCGATTCATTAATTGTGACAAGTGCACCATACTAATGTTGGATATTAGGGAAACTAGGTAGTTTCCTTAGTTTCTCCTGACTAAGATGATCGGGATAACAGGAAAACCGGGTCGGAAGTGTGGGGGAACTCTCTGGACTGTCTTTGCAATAATTCCGTAAATCTAAAAGATTCCAAAACAAAAAGTTTATTAAAAAAAAAATGTATGTTGATCCCATCTATTCCTGGAGCAGTTATTTCCTAGAAGGAAGGACGGAAAGAAGGACGGATGAGCTGGAAACATTTCACGATCTTGAGCAAGTACTAATTGCTATAATGCTAAGCATCTTAGGCATACTTATCTGCGGATTATGGATTAAAATTACACGCCTTTATTTTCCTAGCAAGTACAGTGTTACTAATGAGGCTCACAGAGTTTGCGTTGTTCTCTTAGGAAGTAGAAGGAACACAGAGCTCATTAACTAGTTGGATCTTTTAAACATAGTGCTCAAAGGAGGTAAATGTGGGAGAGCAGTAGGGATTTGGGGAGGCGTTTACAATTTACAGCTCAATGAGATGCAAACATATTCATCGTTAATAGCTTCTGCTGGGAGTTCGGCAACCCCAAGAAGAAAAAGAGTATTGACTTGTTGGTCCGGGGAGGCCACCTGCCTGCTTCTTAATTGTTTTGAAGGGCCAGCAAGTGCCGCATGGTGATATCTCGGACGAGCTACGTTAAAGAGAACATGAAAGTGGTCAACCTTACGCGGGTTTTTTTTTAAAGTTGCCTAGGATGGGTAAATGACAGAAAAGGGAAATCTGGGTGAAAGAAGAACATTGAAGGCTTTATTTTAACAGACCCTTGTCAACATGAGGTTCCCATGAGACTCGGTCTTCGAAATTCAACGTAGCTCTTTGGCTCCTACCGCCTTCCTTCTCTTCTTACCTTTTCCCTTCGTGACATGTACCACCAGCATCACAAACGTGCTACGCCAGAAGCTTCCTCGGTGTGGCGCGAAGTCATGAAATAATTGTGCATTGTGTGGTCCTGGAACCTTGTTCTTTCACTGTCCTGATGCTAAATGATGCTCTTGGCCTCCACAAAGCCTGCCGGGGCTACCCTTAGAAGGCACATATTATAATTCAGCTAGGGTTCGTGGCAGAGTGATTTCCTCTGCATGTTTTCTTTTTTAGTTTATTTATTTTGAGAGAGAGAGAGAGAGAGAGAGAGAGAGCATAAGTGGGGGAGGGACAGAGACAGAGGGAGAGAGAGGAGGAATACCAAGCAGGCTCCTCGTTATGAGCACAGAGCCCGATGTGGGGCTCGAACTCATGAACTGTGAGATCGTGACCTAAGCCAAAGTCGGAAGCCCAACCAACTGAGCCACCCAGGCGCCCCCTCCTCTGCGCGGTTTTCACAGATGACCTCCTTGTGATCATGAAGGTATCATTATCCCCGTTGTATAGATGAGGAAACTGAGGCACAAAGGCTGTTGTTGAGACTTTCGCAGGTTGACTCCTCCCTCACCCGTGCCACACAAGCCCCGCCTAAGCCTTGGATTTGTCCTTAAGGACGGTGATTTGGTTTGTTTATGTGTGTTTGTCCCACTCTCCCCTGCTTCTTTTCCTACCGCTGGCATTTGTGACCTGTGAAGTCTCGGGATGCGTGAAATCCATTCCGTTTCCATGTAAAGTTGGGTCCCTTTTGGCATCAGCCATGCTGGCATTTTCTTCCATCTGCATGTGCCTACGTCCTTCTTGCCTGCACACATCGACCAGCACCTCAGTCTTTCCCTTCAGCACCTGCTGACTTCCCTCTCCTGACAGACCCACCCCGCCTTCACCCTGCGTTTCTGGATGCGTTTCTGTGTTTTGTTGAGCACAGTAGCTCCCCACCCCCCCAAAGCCCCCTCCCCCCCTACTCCTGCCTTCACTATCTGGTTTTCCCACTTACAAGGGGGCAGTCTTTCTTTATGTCCTTAACCTGGCTTCTTTCCGGCCTCTGAGACCTTGATACTTGGCTTCTGCAATCAGCTCCCAACTGGGCTGAAACCAGTTCAATTACTGGCTACTTTCCTTCTTATTGAGGGATACCTCACTGCCTTTTTGCTTAGGCTCAGTAACACATTTGGATAACACAGACCGAAATGAGCCTAGATCGTGGACATTAAAAATAAGAATGTGTCGGGGCTCCTGGGGGGCTCAGTCGGTTGGGCGTCCGCTTCTCAGTTTCAGCTCAGGTCAGGAGCTGGTGGTTCGTGAGTTCGAGCCCCACGTCGGGCTCTGTGCCGGCAGCTCGGAGCCTGGAGCCTGTTTCGGATTCTGTGTCTCCCCCTCTCTCTGCCCCTCCCTGACTCGCGCTCTATCTCTCTCTCTCAAAAATAAACATTAAAAAAAAAGAATGTGCCACAAAGGCACTCCTATTATTCTTAAGCATAAGTATACACTTACGCATAGGTATATTCTAACACAGTATTTATTTTTAAAAAATGTTCTGACAGCACATATTGTATTCAGAAACTTTACCACTCTTGGGGCAAGTAACGTAAGAGGCATGGAGATGTATTTAACAGTATCAGCGAGGACTAAAATTCATGTCAAAGCAAAATAAATGATTTTATTTTTTAATTTCAAATAATACATCGGTAACTCCATACCAATTAATACGATGTAAAGTGTCGTGGAAAGCTGAAAATATTGTTGCTGAGTGGTGAAAGGGGCAAAATCACCCTAGCCTGAAATTCTTTTTATTTATTTATGTATGTATGTATGTATTTATTTTTTTATTAAAATTTTTTTTAACATTTATTTATTTTTGAGACAGAGAGAAACAGAGCGTGAATAGGGGAGGAGGGGCAGAGAGAAAGGGAGACACGGAATCTGAAACAGGCTCCAGGCTCCGAGCTGTCAGCACAGAGCCCGACACGGGGCTCGAACTCACGGGCCGGGAGATCATGACCTGAGCCGAAGTCGGACGCTTCACCGACTGAGCCACCCAGGCGCCCCAACCCCGAAATTCTTTGAACTGAGCACAGTTTGTTTTATTCTACATAAACGATAAAATATTTACTTGAGAATGCTGCTTGCAATCAGAGACTTAATCAAAAGGTGTAAATAATTTCCTGTTTTGACGGCAAAAAGGGTTTTTTAATAAGGAAAGGAGAAGAAATGAAGGAAGTGTGTATATTGCCCATGGGGAGTTATTGAGACGGAGGTAAGAGAGTCACCAAGGAGGGGAAAAGGGGAGGAGAAAATGAAGTCAGATTTTGCAGCGTTGCCCAGGGAGGTCCTGCGTCTGCTGCATCCCTCGCTGAAGCAACCACCTTTCTCTGAAGTTCTTGCTGTGTGCTACAGATTTTGCAATATTTTCAATAACTTCACAACGACCGCTATATATTTTTCTTTGAGAGAAGGAGAGAGAGTGAGCAAGGGAGGGGCAACGCACGCAAGTAATCCCAAGCAGGCTCCTCGCTGTTGGCCCAGGGCCCACCGTGGGGCTCGAACTCACAAACTGTGAGGTCGTGACCTGAGCCGAAACACTGTTTTAGCCTAGTACGTCATAGTAAAATAAAACTTCGTTATTGGAAATCTGGTAGCCGAAGTATCACTGAATTGTAGTCAGTCTATGATATCTCTGAGATTGCCATCTGCAGAAAATCACACGGTCTTATCCTCTGCGTGTTTTGCTTCCATAGCAACTGGGTAGAATCTATGATGAAGGAAAGGAGCACCTTTATGATGGCGACAGCATCATTAAAAAAGCACAGTACTGTGTTGGCCAAGAACTGCTCGCAATTAGTGTGAATAATCACTGAAACCACTTTCCTTTTTATTCTCAAGTTAGCCAACGTACAGCATAGCCTTGGCTCTAGGAATAGAACCCAGTGATTCATCCCTTACATTCGACACCCAGTGCTCATCCCAACAGGCGCCCTCCTCAACGCCCGTCTCCCATCTTCCCCAGCCCCCGACCCCCTCCCACCCCAATCAACCCTCGGTTTGTTCTCTGTACTTAAGAGTCTAAGTACACAAGAGAACAAACGGGAAAAACGACCCGTGCTCTTGAGTGGGAAGACGCAATTTGCAAAAGATACAAATTCGCTCTGAGTTTATTCATAAATTCAATGTGAGAGCGATAAGAATTGCAGATTTTGTTTACATTTTCTATTGTGATGATGTGGGCAGGAGGAAGACAACGTCACTCTGAAGCTCATAGGGAGAAAGGGAAAGTGACATGATTTAGTGCATGAATATCAACGCAGACAAACGGAAGGGAGGACAAAACACAGAAGTGGGCTGAAATGCAGGCAATAATGTCAGAGATGGGGCAGGTGGTCTCTCAGATCCATGCGAAGAGGGTAGAGATTTGAGACGTTGGTTTGGACAAACTCGGTCACCCCCTGGCAAACAACACATTTGGATCTGTGCCCCATACCATCCACCGGCATCAATTCCAAGTAGATCAAAGATACCAATGAGACCCTCGCGGCGCTAAAACGAAAATGGAGACGTTCTCTGATGGCCTCGGACGTGGGAGGGCCTTCGACATTTCACAATCTTGAATCTATCACATTGGGAATCGATAGGCTCCACCTACCCGGAAGTAACCTCTGCTTCAAAAAAATCGTGGAGTCAAGGGGCATCTGAAAAAAAAAAAAAACAAGAAAAAGGTGCAACTTCTTTCACACAGGGTGAATCCATCATTTCAGCTGTTCACGCGAACCCCTGAACAATCCCTACTCCGCCAGGGGTCAGGTACAGAAAGCAAATATAGAAGTGGCAAAACAAAAATTTTTTGGCCTGTTTCAGAAGGTAGAATAACGTATGATTGGACGATCATTTGGCAGACGAGCCCGGCATTGCATCCAGCTAAAGAACTCCTATTAACGAAACCAACAACTTTGAAGATCACTTAACAGGGACACAAAATAGCCTCGCTCTCTCTACAAACATTAAATACTTCAGTTCTTTTTTTTTTTTTTTTTATTTTTTAACGTTTATTTATTTTTGGGACAGAGAGAGACAGAGCATGAACGGGGGAGGGGCAGAGAGAGAAGGAGACACAGAATGTGAAACAGGCTCCAGGCTCCGAGCTGTCAGCACAGAGCCCGACGCGGGGCTCGAACTCCCGGACCGCGAGATCGTGACCCGGCTGAAGTCGGACGCTTAACCGACCGCGCCACCCAGGCGCCCCAATACTTCAGTTCTAAATAACTCTGTTTTCACTGTGGTTGTGGCTTTCCTCTCCCCTGGCTCTCTCACCTAGAATTATGGTACACTTCAATGAAAGCTCTTCGGACATACTCAGAACTTGGCTAAAATTCTAGGCCGCAATTTATTCTTGTGGACAGAGCCTGCAACGGACCGCACCCCCCTTATTTCACTGCCATCAGGCCCTTTTCTGTACCTGCTGCAGCCTGGTTAAGCTTTGCCAAATCGCTCGGAAAAGGGTCACGAAGCAGCAAGGCTTAACTGGTCTCAAGGGGTAAAGGACCACAGGTTTCAGGCTGTTATCTGAAAAACCTTACCACAGCTAGGATGGTAAGTCAGCTCCGTTGCCAGTTGAGGAAAATTTCATTAAATTGTGTTCACCAGAATATGTACATATTATTTGGCTTCTTGTAATTGGCTTTGCTCTTCAGCGCATGTAAATTAATTTTCCAGAGAATGTACAGCTCTTGTCTACATACATTTTGGAGAGCGAGAGAGAGAGAGAGAGAGAGAGAGTGCATGAGCAGGGGACGGGCAGAGGGAGAGGGAGAGAGAGTCACTCTTAAGCAGGCTCCCCACCCAGCATGCCGAGGTGGGGCTCAGTCCCATGACCCTGAGATCATGACCTGAGCCGAAAGCAAGAGTCAGAGGCTTAACCGACTGAGCCACCCAAATGTCCCTAAATACATTTTGATTAAATGTTTAAGTTAAATTGACACTAATTCAGCAAGCATGAGAGGTTTCATTTTTTTGGATATAATCTGTGAATGCAAGTAGCCTTTAGTGGACAAAAGGAAGGAAGGAAGGAAGGAAGGAAGGAAGGAAGGAAGGAAGGAAAAGAACAAAAGAATAGGAGAAAATGAAAACAGGAGAAACATGCAACCTAGCGAGGCATTCAGCACAAAGAGATTTTTCTAATAAATTGCCACGGTAAACTTGCTTCTGCCTCTGGCAAAACTTATTGATCAAACCTTTAGTTTGTCACTGCTGGTTTAGAAATCAAATACTGTTGTGTTGCTGCCTCTAGCCTAAGCTGAAATGGATACTCAAAGCTCCACTGCTCAGGCTTGTGAGCTACAGCCAGGCGTGACTGCTGGGGCACAGTGCCGAAGGATGCTATCCTTCTGCGCATCTGGGAACATTCAGTTTTCTATCCAAAGACATATCTAAGAAGTCACCTATGTTTACCCTAACGATGATTTTTAGTAGATGTATTTTAAAGGGTATAAATGATGGGACAAAACAAGTCAATGGAAAAATAGGACCTTGGTGATTTCAGTCTCCCGGACCGCTCCCTATCCCCCTTGGGAGTTTCTAGAGTCCTGGCGACATCCCCCCATCACTTTCATTCTTCTCCTCAATCCATACATGAGATTAGATGCTTCAAGAACGTGAAGATGCAAATAACCAAAGATGAGGTAGATTCGTAGCTCCCTGGGGGACTGCATTTCATGTGGGATCACAGGCTACAAGTAGACAAATAAAACTGGGTCAGTTCCTTATGAAAAAGAACTATTTTGAGCAAGAGACCTGAAATCCCAACTTATAGTTGGTTGACCTTATTCACTTATTTATGCTTAGGTTCATTCATTCATCTGATAAATACATAGAATGAATAATGTACCAGGCATTCTAGCATGTTCTGAGATTCAAAGACAAGCCAGTAGGCAAAGCCCTCCTAGATATGACATAATATGAAATCATGGCTGAAAACGTCCCAAGTTTGGCAAAAGACACAAACAAGTTGAGTGAATCCCAAAGAAATCTGTAACTTGACACATTGTAATTAAACTTTCAAAAACTAAAGACAAAGAAAAAAAGTCTTGAAAGCAGCCAGAGAAAAAATGACACATCTACCTGGGCAGAAACACCAATTCAAATGACAGGGGATTTCTCATTTTAAGCCATGGAGGCCAGAAAGCACTGTTAAAAGAAAAAAGCTGTCAACCATGAATTCTACATCTGGCAAAGTGATCCTTCGGGAATGAAGGGAAAATAAAAACAGTTTCAGCTTAAAAAAAAAAAAACAACTAAAAGAATTTGTTGCTAGAAGGTCTATCCTTAAAAATTGGCTAGCGGAAGTCATTCAAAAAGAAAGGAAACGATCAAAAAGGAATCTTCCAGCATCAGGAACAACAGAAGAGCAGGAATATGGGTAATACGGGGCGCCTGGGTGGCTCAGTCGGTTGAGCGTCCGACTTCGGCTCAGGTCATGATCTCATTGTTCGTGAGTTTGAGCCCTGCGTCGGGCTCTGTGTCGACAGCTCGGAGCCTGGAGCCTGCTTCGGATTCTGTGTCTCCCTCTCTCTCTGCCTTCCTCTGCTCATGCTCTGTCTCTCTCTCTCACTCTCTTAAAAATATATAATAAACATTAAAAAATAAGAAAAAAAGAGTATGGGTAATAATCATAGAGTATGATTTCCCTCATGGGTTTTATAAATCATATTTGACGATTAAGACAAAAATTATAGCGCCATATGATACTCAAGACAATGATATTTAAAAGTCGTGAAAGTAAAGGGACCTAAATTGAAGTGAGGATTCCATACTGCACTCAAAGTGGTAAAATGTTAATACGAGTAGACTGTTAACAAGTCACATATACATGTCATAATACCCAGAGCAATCACCACAAACACTATAAAGAAAGATACACCCCAAAACGTGATAAACAAATCAAGATGGACTCCTAAAAATTACTCAAGTAACCCACCCCCCCAAAAAGCAAAACAAATAAGCAGAGGAATAAAACCCGGGGGAAACAAATAGAAAACAAATTTTAAAATGGCAAATTTAACTAAGCACTAACATGATAATCATCTTACACATAGAAGTGGAAATACGCCAATGATATGAGCATTGAGGAGGGCACCTGTTGGGATGAACACTGGGTGTTGTATGGAAACCAATTTGACAATAAATTATATATATATATATACTTATTTATATATATTTATATTATATATTTATATTTATTTATATATTATATATTTAAATATATACTTATTTATATACATTTATATATTCTATATTTAAATACATATATACATATATATATATATATATATATATATATATATATAAGAAATACACCAATGAAAGAACAGAGATAGAGGAGATTAAAAAAGAAGAAAATATAGGCAGTAATTTCTTTGACATTGAACACAGAAACATTTTTCTAGATATGTCTCTTCTGGCAAGGGAAGCAAAAGTGAAGGATTGTGATTACATCAAAATAAAAAGTTTCTGCACTGTGAAGGAAACAGTCAACAAAACTAAAAGGCACCCTACAGCGTGACAGAAGGTATTTCCAAATGAAATATCTGATAAAAGGTTAATATCCAAAAAATAGAAAGAACTTACACAACTCAACACAGAAGAAAGCAAATAATCCAGTTACAAATGGGCAGGAGACCTGAATAGACATTTCTCCAAAGAGGACATAGAGGTGGTCAACACACACATGACAAGATGCTTGACGGCATTAATCATCACTAATTTAATGCAAATTAAAACCACAATGGGATATCACTTTACACCTGTCAGAATGGCCAAAATTAAAAACACAAGAAATGGTGGGAATGCAAATTGGTGCAGCCTCATTGGAAGACAGTATGGAGGTAAAAAGATAAACCACGCAAACATTAATGTGAGAAAACAGAAGGGGCTGTATGAATATCTGATAAAGTGACCTCAGATCAGATCAAAATTATTAAAGACAGGGGCCTGGCTGGTTCCGTTGGTGGAGCATGGGACTCTTGATCTCGGGGTTGTGAGTTTGAGCCCTATGTTGGGTGTGGAGCCTACTTAAAAAAATTAAAAAAATTACTAGAGATAAGGGGCGCTTGGGTGGCTCAGGTGGTTGAGCACCTGACTCTTGATTTCAGCAAAAGTCATGATCTCACGGTTCATGGGATCGAGTCCCACGTTGGGCTCTGTACTGACAGCAGGGGGCCTGCTTGGGATTCTCTCTCTCCCTCTCTCTCTCTGCTCTCTCTTTCCCTGTCTGTCAAAAAAAAATAAATAAACATTTGGGGCGCCTGGGTGGCTCAGTTAAGCATCTGACTTTGGCTCAGGTCATGATCTTACAGTCTGTGGGTTCGAGCCCTGCGTTGGACTCTGTGCTGACAGCTCAGAGCCTGGAGCCTGCTTCGGATTCTGTGTGTGTCTCTCTCTCTCTGCCCCTCCCCCTGCTTACATTCTGTCTCCCTCTCTCAAAAATAAATAAACGTTAAAATAAATAAATAAATAAACATTAAAAAAATGACTAGAGACAAAGAGCAACATTACCTAATAATAAGAGGATCAATCCACCAGGAAGGTAACAAATTTAAATGTGTATGCACCCAACAAGAAGGTTTCAATATATATAAAGCAAAAAGTGATAGAGCTGAAAGAAACAGACAAATTCACAATTATAATTGGAGACTTTGGCACCCATCTCAATAACTGATAGAACAACCACACAGAAAATCAGAAAATATATATATATTAAAAAAAATTTTTTTTACTCTTTATTTTTAAGAGACAGAGAGACAGAGTGTGAGCAGGGGAGGGGCAGAGAGAGAGGGAGACACAGAATCGGAAGCAGACTCCAGGCTCTGAGCCATCAGCACAGAGCCCGATGCGGGGCTCGAACTCACAGACCGAAAGGTCATGACCTGAGCCGAAGTTGGATGCTTAACCCACTGAGCCCCCCAGGTGCCCCCAGAAAATCAGAAAATATATTAAAAAACTCAACAACCCTATCAATCAACAGAATCTAGTGGACATTTATAGAGCACTCCACCCGACAACAACAGAAAACACAGTCTTTTTAAGTGCCAGTAGGATATCTATGAAGATAGACCACATCCTGGGTGATAAAACAAACATCAACAAATTGAAAAGAATTGAAATCACATAGAGTGTTTTCTCTGACCATGATGGAATTAAATTAGAATTCACAGAAAGATAAAAGAAATGTCTCCAAACACTTAGAAATTAAATAATGCCCCTTCTGAATAATCCATGGACCAAAGAGGAAGTCACAGGGATATTGGAAAATATACTGAACTGAATGAAAATATAAATAAAACATGCCAAAATTTGAGAGGCACACTTAAAGCAGTGGAAAGGGAAATTTATAGCACTAAATGCTTGCATTCAAAAATAAGAAAAAAAAATTTTTTTAAATAAGAAAAGTCTTAAGTCAATAATCTAAACTCCCATCTCGAGAACCTAGAAGAAGAACAGGAAAATAATCCCAAAGTAAGCAGAGGGAAGGAAATAATAAATATAAGAAGAGAAACCAATAAAATTGAGAACAACAGAGAGAACAAGACAAAGAACCTGTTCTTTTAAAAGATCAGTAAAATTGACAAACATCTAGCAAGATTCACAAAGAAACATAAAAGAGAAGACATCTGTTCCTAATTTCAGGAATAAAACAAGGGATATAGCTACAGACCCTATAGACGTCAAAAGGATAATATGAGAATACTATGAAAACTTCAGAGGCATAAATTTGATAAATGAAACGGACCAATTTCTCGAGAAACACAAGCTATCACAGCTCACCCATATGAAAAATATTGTTGAATGCCTCTACAGCTATTTAGGAAATTGGATCTGTTGTATTAAAATTCCCATAAATCAATGTCCAAGCCTAGATGCCTTCACTGCAGAATTCTACCAAATAGTTAAAAGAAAAATTAAGATCAATTCTACATAGTTTCTTCTGAGAAATAAAAGAGAAGGAAACACTTCCAATTCATTTTATGTAGCTATAGTATTACCATGATGTCAAAACCATAAAATGACTTAAGAAAGAAAACTCTAGGCACGCCTGTGTGGCTCAGTCGTCTGAGTGTCCGACTTCGGCTCAGGCCATGATCTCATGGTTTGTGAGTTTGAGCCCTGAGTTGGGTCTATGCTGTCAGCGCAGAGCCCGCTTCGGATCCTCTGCCCCCCACTCTCTCTGCCCCTCCCCCGTTCACACTCCGTCGCTCAAAAATGAATGAACATTAAAAAAAAAACAAAACCCAGGGGCGCCTGGGTGGCGCAGTCGGTTAAGCGCCGACTTCAGCCAGGTCACGATCTCGCGGTCCGGGAGTTCGAGCCCCGCGTCAGGCTCTGGGCTGATGGCTCAGAGCCTGGAGCTTGTTTCCGATTCTGTGTCTCCCTCTCTCTCTGCCCCTCCCCCGTTCATGCTCTGTCTCTCTCTGTCCTAAAAATAAATAAACGTTGAAAAAAAAATTAAAAAAAAAAAAACCAGAAAACTACAGACTAAAGCTCTCATAAATACAGATACAAAAATCCTCAACACAATATTAACATACAGAATTCAGCAATATATAAAAGGAATCACAATATTAACATACAGAGTTCAGCAATATATAAAAGGAATCACATCACGACAAAGTGGGGTGTGTTTTCAGGTATATGCCAGGCTGGTTCAAACACCAAGGTAATCATTGTAATCTGTCACATCGAAAAAATACAGAAGAAAAATCATATGATCCTATCAAGTGAAAAAATCCACCACACATTAATGATAAAAAGCTGTTAGAAAAATAACAATAGAAGGACCTTCCTCAACTTCATAAAAAGCAAAACAAAAACACCCCCAGCGAACATTTTATTTAATGGTGAAAGGTTGAATGTATTCCTCCTAAGGCCAAGAACAAGGTGAGGGTGTCTGCTCACACCAGAGATATTTAACACAGTGCTGGAGGAAGGAAGCAAACAGTTCCCATTCGCAAATTGCACGATCTGTGTAGAAAATCTCAAGGAATCTGAAAAAGAAAACAAAAGGCAAAACTCCTAGAACTAATGAGTTCAAGAAGATTGCAGAACACAAGGTACCTTTATACGCTATCGACAAAGATATGACCACTGAAATCAAAAATATAATACCATGTGTCATTGCTCAGAAGAAAATTGAATATTTAGGTACGGCTCTAAAAAATGTACAGGCATTACATGCTGAAAATTACAAAATGCTGATGAAAGACATGGAAAAAAGACCTAAATAAATGGAGAGGTCATGGACTGGAAGACTTACATACTAACAAGACGGTGGTTCTCCCCAGAGCGATATACAAGTTTAATATAATTTCTTTAAAAATCCCAGCCGGATTTTTTTTCTAGATACTGACAAGACTACTGGAAAATTTATATGGAGGTGCAGAGGAGCCAGAATGGTGAAAACAATTTTGAAAAAGAAGAATAACTTATTTCAAGACCCATTATATAGCGAAAGTCATCAAGGCTGCGGGGTATAGAATCGGCTAGAGAAAAGAATGAAATCTTGCCATTCACAACAACACGGGTGGACACAGAAGATATTTTGCTAAGTGAAATAAGCCAGAGAAAGACAAATACTGTATGTTTTCGCTCATATGTAGAATCGAAAAAACAAGACAAATGAACAAACAAACAGAAGCAGACGCAGACACAGGGGAAGGGGCAGGGGGTTGGGCAAAGTAGGTAAAGGGGGTTAAGAGGTACAAACTTCCAGTTATAAAATAAATACGTCGGGGCGCCCGGGGTGGCTCAGTCGGTTGGGCGTCCGACTTCGGCTCAGGTCATGACCTCACGGTGCGTGGGTTCGAGCCCCGCGTCGGGCTCTGTGCTGATGGCTCGGAGCCTGGAGCCTGCTTCGGATTCTGTGTCTCCCTCTCTCGGCCCCTTCCCCACTCACACTGACTCTCTCTGTCTCAAAAATGAATAAACGTTAAAAACAAACAAACAAATAAATACGTCATGAGGATGGCTGAAAGGCGCAGCATAGGGAATATGGTCAATAATATTGTAATAATGTCGTACGGCGACAGATGGTCACTGTGCTTATCCTGGCGAGCATTTTGTAACGTTTATGACCTGCTGAGTCACTGGGCTGTACACCTGAAGCCAATATAATATGTCAATTGCAATCCAATTGAAGAAAGAAGACTGTGTGATATTGGCAGAGGGATGCGCACACAGAACAACTGAACAGAATAGAGAATCCACAAATAGCCCTCCACCAATATGTCAGACTGACTTTTGGCAGAGGCGCAAAAGTAATTCGATGAAGAGATAATAGCCTTTTCGGCAAATAGGGATGCTGAAGCACTTGGACACCCGTCGGCAACGAAATAAAACGTTGTATCTTACACCCCTTCTACAAAAATTAAGTCCAAATGGACACAGACTTAAATGTACGGTGTCAAAGCACAGGAGTTTTGGAGGAAAACATGGGAGGCAATCTTTGGAATCTGCAGAGCTATTCTTAAGCTGGGCAACGTGTGCTTACACTTGATGGCCAAAGAATGAGCCGCGGAAGGAAAACTTGACACGTTGGACGTCAGCACATTTGAAACCTTTGCCGTGCAACAGACCCCGATGAGAGGATGAAAAGACAACGAGGAGAAAATATGTGCAAGCTATGCATTCGATAGAGGACGCGTATCGTAAATATATAAAGAACCCTCAAAAGCCAACAGTAAAAAGCAACAATCCCAAAAAGTGGGTCAAAACCATGACCAGACATTTCCCGGAAGTGGATATATATATAGGTGGCTAATAAGCCCGTGAAGGCATGTTCAACCTGATCAGCCAGCAGGGAAATGAAACTTCAAATGACAATGAGATATCCCTACACATCTATCAAAATGGCTAAAATAAATGACAAGGACAACACCAAACACCGAGAAGGATGTGGAGAAACTGGAACACTCAGACATTGCTGATTTGAGTGTAAAATGATATACTCCTTCCGAAAACAGTTGGGCAGTTTCTTAAACAAACAAACAGACAAACAAACATGGGGCACCTGGGTGGCTCAGTTGGTTGAGCGTCTGCCACCTGATTTCAGCTCAGGTTGTGATCCCGGGGTTGTGGGATGGAGCCCCATGTTGGGCTTGGTGCTGAGCATGGAACCTGCTTAAGATTTTCTCTCTCCCTCTGCCCCTCTCCCCCGCTCACATGCACTCTCTCTCTCTCAAATAAGAAAAAAAAAAGCCTTAAACGTGCGGTTACCGTATTTCCTTAATAATTGCGCTAGTAGGCACTTATCCCAGAGAAATCACTTATATTCACATGAAACCTGTTTATGAATGTTCGTAGTAGCTTTATTTATCAGCCCATATGGTCTTCAGTAGGTGAATAGTTAAATCAACGGTGGTATATCCGTGCCGTGGAATACTACTTAGCAATACAAAGGAAAGAACTGTTGATAACCTACAACTTTGATGAATCTTCAAGAAATCGTGCTGGTGAAAAAAATCAATCCTGAAAGGTTATGTACGGTATTATTCCACGTATGTAACTTTTTGAAACGACAACATTTTAAAAACAAAGGACAGATTAGTGATTGCCGGAAGTTAGAGTCAAGAAGGGTGGGGGAAGAGTGGGTGTGGGTTATAATAAAAGTGTAACATGAGAGATCTTTGTAGCGTTGGGAGTGTTTGGCATCTTTTTTTTTTTTAATTTTTGTTTTTAACGTTTATTTATTTTTGAGACTGAGAGAGACAGAGCATGAACAGGGGAGGGGCAGAGAGAGAGGGATACACAGAATCTGACACAGGCTCCAGGCTCTGAGCTGTCAGCACAGAGCCCGACGCGGGGCTTGAACTCACGGACCTCGAGATCATGACCTGAGCCAAAGTCGGATGCTTAACCGACCAAGCCACCCAGGCGCCCCTGGCATCTTTTTTAAAAACAATTTTTAATGCTTATTTATTTTTGACAGAGAGAGAGAGAGAGAGAGAGAGACCGAGCGTGAGAGTGGGGGAGCAGAGAGAGAGGGAGAGACACAGACTCCGAAGCAGGCTCTAGGCTCTGAGCTGTCGGCACAGAGCCTGACGCAGGGCTCGAACCCACGAACGGTGACATCATGACCTGAGCCGAAGTTGGACGCTTAACCAACTGAGCCACCCAGGCAGCCCCGGAAATGTTTGGCATCTTGACTGTGGTGGTAGAGATATGAAACCACATGGATGATGTAATTGTGTGAGATGTAATATGGAGACACAAACGTGGACACACATGCACAAACAGATACACGAACACAAACGAGTGTGAGTAGCACTGGGGAAATTGGAAGAAGATGATTGCATTGTATCACTGTCAATGTCCCGGTGTGATACATTATGGTTTTGAAAAATATTATCATTGAATGAAACTGGGGAAAATGCACAAGGGAGCTCTCTATTTTTTTCTTACAACCGCATGTAAATCTACAAATAACTCAATAAAACTTTCTTTTTAAAAAAAAAATTTTTTAACGTTGATTTACTTTTGAGACAGGGAGAGACAGCATGAACAGGGGAGGGTCAGAGAGAGGGAGACACAGAATCTGAAACAGGCTCCAGGCTCTGAGCTGTCAGCACAGAGCCCGACACGGGGCTCGAACTCCCGGACCATGAGATCGTGACCTGAGCTGAAGTCGGATGCTTAAGCGACTGAGCCACCCAGGCACCCCACTCAATAAAAGTTTCAAATAAACAATACCATAGACCGTAGGTTCCCAGCTTCATTTAAAATACACACAGAGGGGCGCCTGGGTGGCTCAGTCAGTTGAGCGTCCGACTTTGGCTCAGGTCATGATCTCGAGGTCCGTGAGTTCGAGCCCCGTGTCGGGCTCTGTGCTGACAACTCAGAGCCTGGAGCCCGTTTTGGATTCTGTGTCTCCCTCTCTCTGACCCTCCCCCGTTCATGCTCTGTCTCTCTCTGTCTCAAAAATAAATAAACGTTAAAAAAAAATAATAACAGTGGTGACATTGGGTATCCCTGTTCCTGACCATAGAGAAAAGCTCTCAGAAAAAGCCGGAGGATGATTCAATGATATGCTGCTAACGATGATTGTTTCAGGGTTGTGGGCTTATGGATGATGTTTATTTCTTCTTTATATGATTCTGAACTTTCAAAAATATTCATGGTGAAGATCCATAGGTGGTGCTGTCAGAAAAATGAGCTATTTGATTCGAGCATCAATCGAACAGTGTTTTCGAGAAATCTACAAAGAGAAAGTTTGCAGCTAGGGAGACAAACTGATTCTGGTAATATTTACATTTCAGCAAAGATGGAAAGGAGAGGATTTGGGAGGGGTTCCGATATCATTTCTGCCACCCTGTAGGTATGTGTTTTTTCTGGGTTTTCAGTTTCTTTTAAAACAATTTTTTTTTGTTTTAATGTTTATTTTTGAGAGAGAGAGAGAGAGAGACTGAGCGTGAGTGGGAGAGATGCAGAGAGAGAGGGAGACCCAGAATCCGAAGCAGGCTCCGGGCTCTGAGCCATCAGCACGGAGCCCGACGCGGGACTCGAACCCACAGACTGGGAGATCATGACCTGAGCCGAAGTCGGACGCTCAACCGACTGAACCACCGAGGCGCTCTGGTTTTCAGTTTCTAAAGATACCTTCTCTCCTGAGCGGAAGACACAATCCCCCAGGTCCTACTGTTAAAAGGCCTCGTTTTTAAACACAAGATTATTGATGGACTTACCTTTCTGAAAGTTATTCTTGTTTGAGGCATAGGAGAAGAAACCGAAGACATGGAGCCTGCTCATGAAAGTTAAGAAAGGGGCGGAGAGGTGGCGGAGTGGAAGTTGAAGGCGAGACTGACAGCCCTGGCGAAAAGTGGTGACAACCTGATGTATGTAAGACTGTGGTTGTAAGCAGTGGACAGAAGAGGACAGCCACAAGACGTGTTAAGGACTAGGAATCTGATTGTGTCCGTTGGGGAGGTGAAGGCAGGGAGTCGAATGCACAAATGAGAGAGAAGCTGGGAGCCAAACGGCCTCGTGGGGGACCCCAGAGATGGCCAACCGCGAGAAGCTGCCACCCTTTGCTATCAGACACAGAAGTACTAAAAGATGTCCCCATGAATCTCCTAAGTTTCAGATACAGTCCCCCCGTCCCCATTGTACAGCAGCAAACCCATTTCTCCCATTGTCAATCAGGATCAGTCATCTCAGCCAACGTAATCATCCCTTCTCTGCCATTCCCACCTCTCCCCCCTTAATTCTTGGTCCCATGTGTTTTGTGTAAGGAAGAAAGAAACACACCGTATATCGGTCACCGTATATCGGTTCAAAGAATACGCATCATCCTCAGGGAGAACATGCCAACCTCACAGAATATGACCTTTCAGTCGATACCATAACTGGATCTTTATGGAGCCATTCCACGATTTCATCAGGCCAACAGCTCCTCAGCGGTGGGGTACACGCCAGTATCAGCCAATTGTAGCATTATTATTTATTACCGCACTTTCCTTGCCATGGAATGTGTCCACAACAAGCATTGTTGTGTGCGATAGCATGGTGGTGAATTAGGCATTCTCTAAGCCCACGGATGGTGGTGTTGAGAAGGCAAATCCATACTTAAAATTGCAAGATCAAAGCGTGGGCCCTCTGTGATAGGAAAGAATCACATGTAGTCAACTTGTTACCAAGGAGCTGGCTGGTCTCCCGGGAGAATGGTGCCATATTGGAAGCTCAGTGGTGCCAAACTGGCCCCAGATTTGGTGGGCGGGGCACCCAGCCGCCATCCTGGCAGATCAGCTTCGGTCAGGAAAAATTCACATTATGGAATCTTGTCAGTCTCTCCTTGGTTACCAATCCAGTCAGAACCTTCAGGATATCAGTCCTCCTGAGTAGAGAGGAGAAGGGCAGGGAGTGATTCTGAAGGAAAATGGGCCCCGCTGACTGAAGACAGAAAGTGATTTCCGTGTTTTCTAGCTTGAATGACTGAGGGGATAATTCACTGAGCTGAGGACACAGGAGTTTGGGAAATGAGTTGAGGTTAAGGCGCCTAAGAGATATCACAGTAAAGCCGCCAGAGATGTAGTCTGAAGTTCAGGAAAGAAGTCTGTGGTAGAGACATATAACTGGGAGTCAGTAGAACATCATGAGTCTTTGGAATAATGGGAGTGGGTGAGTTTACTCAAGGTTGGGGTAGGATGATCGAAGAAGAGGTACAAAGACAAAGCTTAGACATCACCAGCATTCAAGTGATGGTCGTAGAAGAGAAGGTTGTGGAGAAGTCAGAGTGGTGTCTCATAAGCCAAGGGAGAAAGAGCTACCAAGAAAAAGGGAGTGGTCAGAAAGATGTAACTTGACCTGAGAGGTCAAGGAGGCTAAACCTGAAAAGATCTGGAAAAACGGAGCAATAGAAGGTCAATGATGACTGTTGCCTGGCTGAAAGTGAAAATGGATGACCCCTTAACCAAATCTTTTCTTTTCCTTCCTTCCTTCCTTCCTTCCTTCCTTCCTTCCTTCCTTCCTTCCTTCCTTCTTTCCTCCCTTCCTTCTTTCCTTCCTTCCTTCCTTCCTTCCTTCCTTCCTTCTTTCCTTCCTTCCTTCCTTCCTTCCTTCCTTCCTTCCTCAGAACATCTGTCCTGAAAATTGGATCAATTTGAGGGAAAATGACTTCTGACCCAAAGGTTAAGCATACATGTTTAAGCAAGAAAAATGTTGCTCTTGATGGGGAATCTGGGCAGCACATGTGACAGGGAGGGAAGGCCATGGGAGACAAGGATCTTGTTCACCATCCTCTCTACTGCCTACTAGAGAATGGAAAAGGCTAAACCAGCAATGAATTTCTTCTTGTTTCTGGGAGCTGTGAAAATTGTGGTCCTGTTGACCTGGCACCATTTTGTGTTAAGTAGAAAAATTGAAATATGGACTTTATTTGAAATAAAAATGATACCTGCCATATAAGGCAAAATCAGGGGAAAACTCTCAGTTCAGATTACAATGTTTGTTTTATAATTTTACTTCTGACTTCTCAACATTGCCTAAAATGCAGCACGAAATAGATAACTCAGTTTTCAGATATTATTTCACAGGTAGGATGTCTTTTTTTACGTTTTTATTTGAATTCTAGTCAGTTAATATATAGTGTAATGTTGGTTTCAGGAGCAGAATTTAGTGATCCATCACTCACATATAATACCCAGTGCTCATCACAGCAAGTGCCCTCCTTAATGCCCATCACCCATTTAACCCATCCCCTCGCCTATGTCCCTCCATCAACCCTCAGTCTGTTCTCTATAGTTGAGTCTCTTATGGTTTGCCTCTCTCTCTTTTTCCCCTTCCCCTAGGTGCATGTATTTTGTTTCTTAAATTCCACCTGTGAGTGAAATCATATGATGTTTGCCTTCTCTGACTTATTTCACTTAGCATAATACATTCTAGTTCCATCCATGTCATGGCAAATAGCAAGATTTCATTCTTTTTGATGGGTGAGTAATATGTCACCGTATATCTCTATACCACATCTTTATCCATTCATCAGTTGATGGACATTTGGGCTGTTTCCATACTTTGGCTGTTGTTGATAGTGCTGCTATAAACATTGGGGTGCATGTATCCCTTCGAATCAGTATTTTTGTATCCTTTGGGTAAATACCTAGTAGTGCAATTGCTGGGTCGTAGGGAAGTTCTATTTTTAACTTTTTGAGGAACCTCCATACTGTTTTCCATGGTGGCTGCACCAGCTGGCATTCCCACCAACAGTGCAAGAGGGTTCCCCTTTCTCCATATTCTCGCCAAAATCTGTTATTTCCTGTGTTGTTAATTTTAGCCATTTGGACAGGTGTGAGGTGGTATCTCATGGTGGTTTGGATTTGTCTTTCCCTGATGATGAGTGATGTTGAGCATCTTTTCATGTGTCTGTTGGCCATCTGGATGTCTTCTTTGGAAAAATGTCTATTCACGTCTCCCTGGCAAAACTGTTTTCATTGGAAATAGTGTGCGGAAAGGATTTATTCTTTTTTACTGAAGAGTCAATGTAGTAATGACATTTTAAAATCTGTTAAAATAATTTTTGAAAACCATAATCCTACCATTGATTTTTAAATATTTTCTTTTATAAGTATACTTTGTACATGCTTGTTATCACAGCATATGATTTTTTTTCCAAATTTGAGTCATAATTTTTTTTCTAATTTTACCGAGAGAGAGAGTGTGTGAGTCAGGGAGAGGGGCAGAGGAAAAGACTCTTAAGCAGGCTCCACACTCAGCACAGAGCCTGACACAGGGCTCCATATCATGACCCTGGCATTATTACCTGAGCCAAAATCAAGAGTCAGACACTCAACCGACTGAGCTACCGAGGTGCCCCTGGAGTCATATAAAGTCTTTAAAAAGTTTAGAATTTTGCACCACCCCCCTGACATCCTTAGGGAAATGTTGCCTTTAAAAGCTGAGAAATTCGTGAAGTCTGAGTCCTCAGAAATCCAGAAGGGACTTTAGACATCACCTTATCCAACCCCTCATTTCAGAGACAACTAAATTGAAGCCCGGAGAAGTTGAGTAGATTTATTTCAAGTCAGGAAGTAATCCATGGCAGGACTTTCTCTAGAACCCTGGTCTTTGGAGTCTAGTTTCCAGGACTCTTACTACCATCATACCTCTGTCTCTAGCAGGAGTTTTGCTTAGCATAATTGCGATTAGAGTACCGTGTGTTGTACGCACATCCCATCTGGGAGATTGCAACGATAACCCCAATAGTCTGCAGCTCCTACCATCAAGAGATGGAGTCCATTTATCCATTCTTTGAATCCTGTGACTTGTTTTGACCACAGAATGCAATGGAGGTTAATGCTGTATAATTGTCAGCCTAAGCCTTAAGAAATCTCACAGCTTTGGGGCACCCGGGTGGCTCTGTTGGTTAGGCGTCCGTCTCTTGATGTTGGCTCAGGTCATGATCTCACAGTTCGTGAGATCGAGCCCCAAGTCAGGCTCCATGCTGACGGCACAAAACCTGCTTAGGATTCTCTCTTTCTCTCTCTTTCTCTCTCTGCCCCTCCCCCACTCATGCTCTCTCTCAAAATAAACTAAAAAAAAAAAAATCTCACAGCTTCTGCTTTCACACTTTGAGAACGCTGAGACCACCACGTGTAGAATCCAGGGCTAGCCTGCTGAATGACAAGAGACAAGGGGCTCAGTCGTCATCATCGCCCTGACGAACACCAGATACGTGAATGAGGCTGTCTTAGATCATCCAGCCTTTTTTAGCCATCCTGCCAACAGAGCCTGTCCAGACCAGAAGAATTGCCCACCCAACCCACAGAATCAAAAGGGAAAGGACTGGGTGCTTTGAGGCACTAAGTGTGGGGATTTTCTAACACCGAAAAGTTAATGGATGCACACATTTTTCCTTTGTGTTGTTAATCCACTCCATTAGAATAAATCGTGCTTTATGTCTTATGGTTTCTTGAATCAAGAGGCCAGGAGGTATATTTTCTCCTGTCTTAATTTCTGTTTGATTATTTTTCTTTTAGATATGTCAGCTTTAAAAGTCAATTTATAGAACAAATTTTTGGACATGCAAGTCTATGTACAGCAGTTTTGCAGGCCATCTGCTTTGAAAAGAACGGTTGGTAGAGCCCTTTATTTTTACCAACAATCTCCACCTCTTCTGCCCACATCTCAAGGCATTCAACAAAGATCTGTACATATGGATCAAGGTGGTACTAAACTGGGGGAGGGGGGAGGGGGGAGGAGGCGTCTCCACTGTAAGTTAGGACACAGCAGTGACTTGTTTTCTTAGTTTGACTCCAGCCTAGGGCTTTCTAAATAAGCACGGCAGAAACATCTCCCCAAGTGACGCACTGAAGAAAGTGAACCAGAATGAATATATTCCTGATCTGGAGCATGGCAGATGAACAGGCTGAAAACTCCTACTCCCATCAAAAGCTCTAGGGATTTATTACTCATCGCTATGCATTTCCATGGAATCTTTAAGTCGATACAAACTAACTCTTCATAAACATGAGCTTATAGAACAATGTTCATATTTGATTGATTAGGTACTGGAATCACATGGACTTGGGACATCTAATGATCCAATCTTGTGATCAAGTTCGATATGTAGGGGTGCCTGGGTGGCTCGGTCAGGTAAGCACCTGACTCTTGGTATTGGCTCAGGTCATGATCCCGAGGTCATGGGATTGAGCCCCACGTCAGGATCCTGCTTGAGGCTCTCTCTCTCTCTCTCCCTCTGCCCCTCTCACCGGTTCGTGCTCTATCTCTAAAATGAAAAAGAAAATTTAAGCTTGATATTTAATTCAGTAAGATTGTACCAAACACTGAATCTGGGCTCTGCAGCACAAACTCTGAGCTGGGCAATAGTTGGGTGTTACCATTACTTGCCTACCCTGTCTCTCAGAAAGGAGAGGGTGAGGGGGATTCATGTCTTTTTTGCAGATTTGGTCCCTGCGATTATATCCTGGTCAGTCAAGACTTTTTCTTTTTCTCATTTCAATATATGCTTCAAAGAGAAAAGTTTTTAGGCGCTAAAGTTTGCAGTAAGATGTGTCACCTTCTTTATTGTTTTCTAAGCCCACTTGTCTTCCCTTTTCTCCTTTGTTTCTCCATCAAGGTCCTCTGCCAAGAGATACAACATAAAAATAGTCATACTCAATGGCAGACTCTAATTAGCAATAACCATCAACTAAAAATATTCTTGCCACACTCAAACTCTGAGGGGGATAAAAAATAAGAAGACTTAATAATCAGCCAATATTCACCTTTTGGGAACCATTATTTATGTAGCAGAAGGTTATTGAGCACCAGACATGATGCAAGGTCCTGACGATTCAGAGGTAAACAGGAAAGATCTTGATCTCACCCTTAGGGGAGAGTCAAGTTGAGGCCTATGCAGTTGACCTTTGAACAACATGGGGTTAGGGGACCCACCTGCTCAGCAGCTGAAAAACATCCACGTGTAAATTTTGAGTCCCCCCAAAAGGTAACTACTAACAGTCTACTGGTGACCAGACGCCTTACTGATAACACGAACAGTTGATTAACACATATTTTGTATCTTATATGTATTATATACTGTATTCTTACAATAAAGTGAGCTAGAGAAAAGGAAATGTTATTAAGAAAATCATAAGGAAGAGAAAATACAGTAGGCAGTTCAAACCCACTTAGTTATAGGTCTGTACTAACAGAAAAATTGCCTGGTGATGTGGTTTCTTTAATAATAATAATATATATAATAATATATAAAATTATATATTAATTAATAATAATTAATATATAATAGAATAATAATTAATATAGAAATATTAATATAGAATTAATTAATAATTAATAAGTATTAATAACAATATTTATTAATAAAAATCTAATAATTGATAGTAATAATAATTATTATTATTATGGCAACAAAAACTAACACACTAAGCGTTTACTATGTGCCAAAAAGTATCTTCTGCAATTTCATACATCGATTGAATCTTGAACAATTTTTTGAGGTATCGTTATTATTCTTTTCATTTTACAGATGAGAAAACTGAGGCAGAGGGAAGTTAAAGAATTACGCAAATTCAAACTCTTCACTACACGGTTACTGCTAAGGCAGAACACTGTAGAGAATTGTTAGTTTTTAACAAGGGCTGAAAGAAAATGTGATGTTGACCTTGAGTTAATTAATAAATTTGAATGTCAAACTATATCGTTCTGTAAGCATTCAGCCTAATTGAGATTCAATAATCTAGTCTGAATGTTTTCCACCTAACGAGATGCCCACATTCAAAAGACACTAAATTGTAGCATGAGTTGACTTTTCGTAAAAACTGCCTGCTGATTTATAATCAGCTTGTCCGATTTTCTTCTCAGGCTTTCACCCTATAAGCTAGTACATCTGTTTCTATATGAAAGTGGAATATCAGGCCCCATATATTTCCAGAGGAAACCAGGGGAATTTGGCCAAGTGCTCACTAGAATTCCCTTGTGGTCACCTTCTTCCACATATATGAAGATCCCGGGTCTAGGATCTTGCAAAAACCCACTTTCAATGATTTACTCCATTGTCAACGAAGGTATCAGATGATCCTTTTTGTTCTGTCTCATGTGTGTGTATGTGTGTGTGTGTGTGTGTACCTGAGCCAGGTGGGTAGACTCTCTGAAGAGTGCTTTGCCTAAACTTACCCTTGTCTCCGGGAGCTAGCTGCAAGCCTTCATCTGATGCCTGGAGCAAAGAACATTCCGGGTGGCTCAGTCGGTTAAGCATCCGACTTCAGCTCAGGTCACGATCTCACAGTCTGTGGGCTCGAGCCCCGCATCGGGCTCGCTGCTGTGAGCACGGATCCCACTTCAGATCCTCTGTCTCCCTCTCTCTCTGCTCCTCCCCAGCTTGCTCTCTTTCTCTCTCTCCAAAATAAATAAATATTCTTTAAAAATGAAAGACAACTTTAAAAAAATAGCAACGATGATGTTGGAAGTTAAAGCGGTAGCAGAAATTTAATTGACCTCGTATAGTATGCTGGGCTCCATGCTAAATGCTTTATAGCATTTACAGCCTCCTTTAACTTAAATCTCATCGTAATCCGCATTCCAAAAGAATTATAAATAACCACTGTTGCAAAGTTTTCAAACATTGGTATGTGTAGAAACTATCTGGAAAGATTATTGAAAATGAGGCTTCCCAAGCCTCACTCTGGAACATTGGGTTCAATAGGTCTGAGGAGTAGTCCTAACACCTTTCACTGAAAATAACAGAAAACTGGTTAAAATGACTGCTATCAATCAATCCAATTAAATAAAATTGCTATAGACTGCATGTGCCCTCCCCAAATTCATATGTTAAATCTTAATCTCCAAGGTGATGGTATTTGGATGCGGGACTCTGGGAAGTGTCATGCGGTTGGAGCCCTCATGAATGGCATTAGTGCCTTTATAAAGAAGACCCCAAGACCCCCTTCTGCCATATTTGGACACAGTGAAAAGATGGGTAGCTACGAACCAGGAAGTGAGCTGTCACCAGACATCAAATCTGCTGGTACCTTGATTTTGGACTTCCCAGCCCCAGTCCGACTCTTGATTTTGGCTCAGGTCATGATCTCACCGTTTGTGGGATCCAGCCCCCCGTTGGGATCTGCACTGACAGCACAGAGCTGGCTTGGGATTCTCTCCTCTCTCTCTGCCTCCCCCCTCCTGCCAAATAAATAAATAAACATTATAAACAAGAACTCTGTTATCTATCGTCTAATAAAAAGGATGAGAACATTGAACATAAAAAGTGCGTATTGATTGTGTGACAGATTTAGGGGAAAGCAACTGAAATTAACAGGGAGGGAAGGGTGAGAGAAAGGAGGGTTCAAAGGAGGGGGGTGCTCTGGTTATCTATCTAGCACTTCATACCAAACCACTCTAAGACGTAATGGCTTAAAAGAACAACATTCGTTTAGTTTGTTTATGAATTTGAAATTTGGGTAGGACTCAGCAGGGACAATTGGTAGTCGCTCCATGTGGTGGCTCAGCGGGGCTGAGCTTCTGTTTCCAAGATGGTTCATTCACATGTCTGGCAAGTTGGTCCTGGCTGTTGATTCTTCTCCAAGCTGGCCTCTTCCATAGGGTGACTTGGGCTTCCTCACAGCATGGTAGCTTGGATACAAAAGTGATTGTCCCAAGGGACAAGGAGTGGAAGCTGATCATTTCTTAAGGCCTGAGTCCAGAAACAAGCACAATATTCCTTCTCTAAGACTCAACTGGTCAACCAGACACAAAGTCCAGATTTGAGAAGACAGGACATAGGTTTCTCCCTTCAACTGTGGGAGTGGCCGAGAACATTGGGGTAATGTCGTAAAATTGCAACAGGGACAAGGAAGACTGAGAACATAAAAGAAAAGGTGCTTCCTTCGCCAAGGCCAGTTTTTTAGGAAATTGAATCAAGGGCAGTTCAACCTGGACTTGTCTTACAAATTGCTGTGGATTTTCAGTCACCCTGTCCAAATCTCTTCTTAGGCAAAGTCACTCAACCTATTAAGCCTCAGTTTTATCATCTATAAATTAAGGATAGCAACATTTCCCTTCCAGTAAAGATTGTGAGGACAATCTGACTGCAGTCACTGAGCATTATCTTTTGAGACCTGCCTTTCCAATCTGAGGTAAGCTGGCTATCTGGGAAAGTTGGTCGCATGAGAACTGGACACGGGGTTGAGATAGCAGTATCTCCTCATCACGAGTAATGCCGATAAAGACTATTTTGCTAATTCTAAGTGGCTTGCTCAAGTTGAACGACTTGGGCTCAGGACATGATTTCGCACTTTTGTGGGTTCGAGCCCCGCGTCGGGCTCTGGGCTGACAGCGCAGAGACTGGAGCCTGTTTCAGATTCTGTGTCCCGCCCCCCTCTCTCTGCCCCTCCTCCTACTTGAGCTCACTCTCTATCACTCTCCCTCTCAAAAATACATAAGCATTAAAAAAATATATATGTATATACTCAATAATTTCATCCTATCACTTCAGGACCAGGGTCGTGGTTTTCCACTGAGAATAAGACATTAGGATGTCTTAAAAACAATATACTGTGATACAAAATTCTCAATCACCAAGAGTTGACACTTTTCAACCACTGGGTGATTTTCTTTACTCATTAAAAAGATAAATCATTGGTGTCTCATGAGGCATATTTCAAAATCATCCCCAAGCATCAGAATACGAAGAAATGTTTTCAGAATGGAATACAACCAAAGAATAGATCAATAATCCATTTGCTGCCATTTCCTAATTTAAAACATTCATCCTTCTAGGTTTGTTTCCCCCTGTGATATGCTATTCAGCTTAACATCTGAAAAAAACCATTAATTTTTAGTTAAAATTGTCTTCGTAATTTCCAGTTCTAAACTTCAGCCAATATTTGAAACTTTTATGGTCAATGAAGCAAACTCTTGATTCTAGTTCCAACAACTCAGAATTGTGACTTAGGACCGTCTACATGAGTATGAACAAAGAGGAGGAATAAGAAACGGATACATGTGGAACTTGCCCTAAAAGTCAAGCTATTCCGCCTGAACATACAGGGGAGAAATATTAGAAATAATGTCCTTACTTTCTCTATCGCACCTGGTACATCATTATTTCATTAGTGCCATCCATTTATGCGTTTCATTTTACAAATAGAAATGAATCTTTTAGTGAAAAAAAAAAAACACTGCTCATCCTCGTATGTGTCATTATTTCATTAGACTCCAAATGTTTGAGAAAAACTATACAGATGGTGATGACATAGGCAGTGGGCTAGATTGCTACAAGATAGTGTAAATGAAAAAAGAGCCAAAGACAGATCCCAGGGAACACCCACATGAAAGAGACAGAGAAGAGGAGACCGAAGAAGGAGAGGCCAAAAGATGTAGGAGGAACACAAGAGAAAGTATTTTCATGGGATCAAGGGGAGCATGGAGTTTGAAGAAGTTTCGCTGGTTACAGAAAGGGACCAGCAATGTCAAATTCTTCCCGAGTCACCTGGGAGCATTAAGAAGGCTTAGCAAAAAGAGATAGAAATCAGTGAAGTCAAGGAGAGCATTTTCAGCAAAGTGGTGTGGCTAGAAACCCTTTTGCTCGGATTGAGGTGTGGGAGGGAATAAGGCAATGGAAACAGTGAGTACAGAATACTCTCGAGATTCTTGGCAGAAAACAAAAGAAATATGGGATGTTAGCTAAAGGGATATATAGTGTCAAAAGGGTGTGTGTGTGTGTGTGTGTGTGTGTGTGTATGATTCCTAATATGAAAATAATTAAATCCTGAAATCAGTTCGCATAAAGGAAATATTTGAAAGGGGCATGAAAAGCAGACTCTTAAGGGGCACCTGGGTGGCTCAGTCGGTTGAGCAGTTGACTTTGGCTCAGGTCACGATCTCGCAGTTCGTGGGTTCAAGCTCTGCGTCAGGCTCTGTGCTGACAGCTCGGAACCTGGAGCCTGCTTCGGATTCTGTCTCTGTCTCTCGTGCTCTCTCTCTCTCTCTCTCAATTAAACATTAAAAAATGTGTTTTTTTTTTTTAAAGCAGACCCTTAAATACAGAGAACAAACTGATGACTGCCAGGGGGGAGGTGTGTGAAGGGATGGATGAAATAGATACTGGGGATTAAGAGTACATTTATCTTGATGAGCACTGAGAAATGTATAGAGCGGTTGAATCATTATACCTGGAACTAATATAACACTATGTTAATTCTACTTCAATTTCTTGATGCAGAGAATAACCTCAGATATTGGGGAACCTCCTTTCAGAGTGATGTGAGGGCAGTAGGAAAGAAAGACTAGAAATACAGTTTTTAAAAGCTATAGTCAACGAAACAACATTGGCTATGAGTCAGTAATCCTGGAAGCTGGATGATATGTACATGAGGGTTCATTTTATATCCTGTATGGTTTTAAATTTTCCATAATAAAATGGCCAAAGAAATACGAGCAAAGAAATTATGGGTAGAATATGGCTGATGCCGAAAATGAAGGTCGTGGGTTGAGACTTTAAGTAAGAGCGGTGAAGGTTTCCAGTAGCTGTTCCAGGAACGGGAGAGTGGGTAAACGGGGGATCAGCTTGTGTGATGATCCAGTTGAGGTTGGGGGTCTTGCATTTCCAGGGGCAAAATTTGTGTGTTGTCAGATCTTCTCTCGTAGCTCTCAGGAGCCTAAGTGTAGGAGCCGATGGGAGACCATAGTTGATTTTTGTTGGGCTGGTGTAACTAACGACTAAGAGAGGCATCAATAAAAAAAAAATTTAGGGGCACCTGGGTGGCTTAGTCGGTTAAGCAGCCGACTCTTGATTTTGGCTCGGGTCATGATCTCAGGGTCGTGGGATTGAGCCCCGTTTCCAGCTCTGCGCTGACAGCACGGAGGCTGCTTGGGATTCTCTCCCTCGCCCTCTTTCTGTCCCTCCCCCAGCTAGCGCTCGTGCACGAGCACATGTGCTCTTTCTCTCTCTCAAGATAAATAAGTACACATTTAAAAAAGTAATAAAAATACCTAATATCTATCTAGAGGCAAGGTGATTTCAGATTTTGATCTCCAAAGTTAGCAACTTTTCTGCGATCTCCGCTGACGGCTTTATTTCCCATTCCAGGCTTCCCAGTGTTACCCTAACTCAGATCTAAATGTACTTAAAAAAATTTTTTTTTTTACATTTATTTACTTTTGAGAGACAGAGAGAGACAGAGCATGAGCAGGAGAGGGGCAGACAGAGGGGGAGACACAGAATCCAAAGCAGGCTCCAGGCTCCAAGCTGTCAGCACAGAGCCCGACGCGGGGCTCGAACCCACAAACCGTTGAGATCATGACCTGAGCCACCCAGGTGTCCCATATATTTTGCTAACTAGACCCCGGGATTTAAATATTGTGGACAGTTGGTTGCCAGTAACCAACACTCGGATTGCAAAATAGGACTAAGCAAAGCTGCACGTTAAAGGTTAATATAGCTAGGCAAAAGGAGACCAGTACTAAGAGCAGAATGGAAGTTAATGGAAATCCGGATTCACTCTAAGTAGTTTGTATATATACAAATTTACTTGTGTATACTGTTTCACTATGGGCTTAATTGTATCCTGCAAATGATAGGATTGTCAGTGGTTTCTAGTTTGCCGTACAAATTTTTAGAGGGTGGGAGACATCTGTCAAATTCTCTATGAACAAAAGCCAGCGGCTCATGGAAGGGTACAATGCCATTGCCAATTCAGGTTACCATAGACTGGAAAAGTCAAGGCGACCTTTCCATTGATGACAACTGTGAAAGCCGGATAAATTATAAAAACCATCTTCAGAAAAGATGTCAGAAAACTAAAAAGAGAGCAAAACGTTACAGAGCCAGAATCAAGCGAGGGTGGAGAGCCCAGAATTTAAGACCATGATGGGGCGCCTGGGTGGCTCAGTCGGTTAAGCATCCAACTCTTGATTTCGGCTCAGGTCATGATCTCACGGTTCGTGAGTTTGAGCCCCTCATCGGGCTCTGTGCTGGCAGTGTGGAGCCCGCTTGGGATCCTCTCCCTCTCCCTCTCTCTCTGCTCCTCCCCTGCTCACTCTTTCTCCCTCTCTCAAAATAAATAAATAAGCATTAAAAAAAAAGACCACCACTTGGACCTTGTTTTCTCTGGGGGTGTTTTCCCATTTCAGAGGAGGATGGTAAGTAATTGAGATGTTAAGGGGCGTATTTACCAGCTTTGCAGGGCTGGGTAGACAGGGATTGGAGTCCTGAAACTGCCAAAGGTAGGACGAGAGAAGGAAGGGGCCATAGAAACTCACACATAGGGGCAGGACTCTGGAAGCATGTACTCTCCTAGAAGACGAAACCCGAAGAAAATATTCATCATTAAGACTCCAGCTCAGCTTTGAAACGTTGCTTCAGTTCCTGCACTTGGATTGAAATGGTTCCTATTGGAACACTGAATGGAATCAAACCATAAATCCCCTCTGGAAGAAGAGATTAATTGAGGCATCAAAAAACTCGTCCCAGCAATTTTGCAAATGCCACGTTAAGGGTCCCTGTGCGTGTTGTGCACATGGGCACGCGTGTGTGCGCGCGCGCGCGCACACACACACACACACACACGCACACACACACAATAGCCAGGCACCAAAGAAGAGAAGATATATGTTTAAAAAGAGGAACAATAGTCAGTAAAAATATCCTGACACAGACTCCATTACTGGGGTTGTCAGTCAGCAACTTCAGAATAGTTGTGCTTGCTACGAACAAAAGACATGATTAAGAATGGAAATTCTGGAATTTAGGAATAAAAAAAAATCAAAAGCTTGGTAGGTAGATTGACCAGCAGATTGGACACGGGGTGGGGGGGAGATTTAGTAAACTAGAAAAGAGATCAAACGAACATATCCAGACTGAAATATGAAGACTAACAAAGGATGGAAAATACAGAAAGGAGAATAAAAGACTCGGTGATCAGGTCTTGTTTACGTTTCAGTTGAGTCCCAGGAGGAAAAATCAATGACGGTAGAGGAACGGATATTAAAGATATAACGGCCGAGGGCGCCTGGGTGGCTCAGTCGATTAAGTGTCCGACTTCAGTTCAGGTCATGACCTCACCCGTTTCGTGAGTTCGAGCCCCGCGTCGGGCTCTGTGCTGGCGGTTCATGACCCGAGCCAAAATCAAGAGTCAGGCACTCAACTGACCATGCCCCTCCGAAATTGATTTTTAAAAACCATTTTCAAAGGCCCATAAGCCCTCAGGAAGAAGTAGGAGGTGAGGCTGGAAAAGCACTGCAGAGTCAGAGGATCAAGTGCTGTTTCAAGTCGAAGGGGTTGAATTGTAGCAGATGGGCATATTGGAACATTGAGGGACCGAGCATCGGGGTGGGATTCCAGGGCTGCAGAAGAACGTGGGGCCATTTGCTTCAAAACAAACAAACAAAGAAACAAACAAACAGCAAGAACAAGAAAGGGCAAAGTGTGAACACTTCCAGGACGTCAAGGGTCGAATCTGAGAAAATGGACCTTAACGATCAAGTCCAAGCCGAGAGGAGGGAGACCAAAAGCACAAGAGAAACATCCCACAGGTTGTGACTTAGGCAGAGCTGAAAAGAACCAGAAAAGAAAAGAAAAGAAACCAGAGCCAAGTGCAGTTGTGAAATCCCATCCTTGTAAACAGAGTCTGACTATCTGAAGCAAATGGTTTAATTTGGCTTAAAGGCGTAGTACTGGGGGGGGGGGGGATGGCTGAAGGCTTTAAGGAAGTGAATAACTAATTGTGTTTTACAAAGATAATTCTGTAGTCAGTGCGGCAGATGGGCTGAAGAGCTTGTGACGGTTCTGAGCTCACAATTGGGGATTAGGTAATCCTAAATTAAATATATAAATAAAGTGAATAAAGTTTAGTGTTCCGCGTGGTTTTTTTTTTTAAAAGAAAAATCCACTTCAGGGCGCCTGGTTAAGCGTCAGACCCTTGATTTCCGCTCAGGTCATGATCTCACGGTTCGTGGGATCGAGCCCCGTATCGGGCTCTGGGCTGACAGTGCAGAGTCTATTTGGGATTCTCTCTCCCCCTCTCTCTGTCCCTCCCTTACCTGTGCACACACACTCTCTCTCTCAAAATAAATAAATCAGCTTAAAGTCAGCCCCACGTTAGGCTCTGCGCTGACAGCCCTGAGCCTGCTTGGGACTCTCTCTCTGCCCCTCCCCGCCCCCCGCAACATAAATAAATAAACTTAAAAAAATTAAAAATTAGAAAAAAAAATCTGCTTCTCCTAGCCCTGTCCCCTAGGTCTTGTTGCCTCAGCTTCCTGAGCCTCAGTTTTCCCATCTGCAAATTGGAGGTCTTTATAGTGTTGTTTTTAAGTTCGTGAAATAATGTAGGCAAGGTGTTTGAGTTGATGCTTGGTACATAGTAAGCATCCAGCGGGCGCGGGGTGAACGGTAATAGGGCTTTTTGAGGAGAAACCAGAGGCAGCCGGATCAACCAGCATCATATTGAGATTGGCTAAGGGAGCCAGGAGAGGTACAGGTGCAATCCGGTCAACAGCTTTGAGAATGAGGAAGGGGGGGGGGGGGTTATAGAGCAGGGCCTGAGGCCAGGGATTGAGCGCGTTTGAGGGAGCCTGCGTGGGCGAGGAGGATAGGGGCAGTGGAACAAGGCAGAGACAGACCATTAGCAGCCCACCCTTGAACTTTTCTAGGACACAAGCTCTGTGCTCCGTTCGGTGAAGCCCGCCGAACCCTATGCCCAGATAACATTGACAGTCACAGGCCTGACTCAACAAATTCACGCATGTTCCCACGGATGCAAAAAAAAAAAAAAAAAAAAAAAAAAAAAAAAAAAAAGATCCATTTGGTTTGCAGAACCGAAGGGGTGCCCTGCAAGCACCTGCCAGCCCAGGGGCCCCTGGCCGGCTCCGTCGGTCGAGCGTCTGACTGTTGATTTCAGCTCAGGCTGAAATCTCACGGCTGGTGGAGTGGAGCCCCGCTTCCGCCTCTGTGCTGACGGCGGGGAGCCTGCTTGGGATTCTCCCTCTCCCTGTCTCTCTCTGCCCTCCCTGGCTCGCTTCCTCTCTCTCTCTCTCTCAAAATAAATAAATGAACATTAAAAAAAAAAAAAAAGAAGGTGCAAGCCCAGTGTTAACTTTGATCCGAGGCAAACGCTTCAGTGATCAGTCCTAGGAGGGACCCAACAATTTGTACAAGTGGAGCATGCTGTGAATTTCTCATACGGCAGGAGAAGTAATCCAGAAATATTCAAAGAAAACTTACTTGTTTAGGTAATCTCCTCCCCCTTTCCACGTGCCCCCCCCCCCCCCCCCCCCCCCCCCCTTCAGCCAAACCCAATACTTAGGAGTAACAGCTCAGAGCAGACACTGCTTATCTCCTCAGCCCCAAAAGCCTGCCTGGCACAAGAGGTTCGGAATAGTTGGCAATTCCCCATAAGGTCTCTGCTTTCTCCCCTTATGGCTCTCAATTAAACAGAAGGAAAACAGTTTATCAAAGGAGTCGATGAGGCTCACATTCTTTGGGTGGCTCGGTTAGTTTTCCATCAGGGGGCATCACCAGCGGGTCGTGGACCTTGGTTATTTTTGCCTACTCCCAGCCCTACCATGAGAGAAGCAGGCAGAGGGAAGTAAGAGGTGGCCGATCATGGTGTGGTGAGCAGCTAGGGAGGGGCTAGAACCTTCTCACTGTTCTAATACCTTACAGAGTCTCCCGACAAAGCCCCGTTTCCCCCCAAGTGAACCCTTACCCTGCCAACCTCACGATCAGCCAGCCCTACGAAGAAGAGTGTAATAGGTAGCATGATCCCTGGGCTAAATTTAGTGCTAAATCAGGTTGCTGACGGTGCCTTGGGGGCTTATTTGGGAGAGGAAGCATGCCCATCTGGCTGATCGTCATGCCTACCCACACATGACCCCCCCAACATCTGTGTCTGGTGCAGTGTTCCGCGATTGTTCCCCAGTCTTAATGAGCACATGATCGTCGATTTTCTCCTTCTGAATCTAGAGGTACCAAGAAATGGTTTTCCACCGTAACGGCAGCTCTTGAAATACGAGTTTGAATATTTGCTAACGGTTGTATCATCATTCAATAATTAATTCTCATAGTATCTTGTGGGATATCCTTATGAAAGGTTTGTGGATAAAGAAATCACATTGAAATCCTGGTGTAAGAAGAAGGGAGAGGCCAAGTTGAGAATTGAACTTCAGATGGAAATTGCTGAAAGCTAGATTCAGGCCAATTTATGCAGTGATGGTGAAGATTCCGAGATGGCTGTTTTCTAATTACAAACCCTTCACTATCTACTTAACGCATTTGTCTTTCTCCTAACGAGACGTATTTTGGTGAAAGGGAGAAAAAAAAAAGTTATCTTTTTAATGGTCTATCAAATTCTGTTCTCAGGCGTCTCCCCCCATCCCAGCCAAGGGTGTCATTATCCCCACAGCGGGTCAAGGCCATTATGGCTTCTCTCCCCCTCCCATCTACACTCATCCATCAGCAAGTACAATCATTCCCCCTCTTAGGTCTGTTTTAGCATTTCCATTTGGCTGCTTCTGTTCTAGCCCCAGCCCTTGGAAGAGTGAAATGGCCTTTTAAAGGTTCACTCTGCAGCCATTTATTTAAGAGTGGTTTCTTACAACCCATACTCCTCATACTCCTTTATAAACACAAATCAGGTCATGCGACATCTCTGTCTCCTATTGCATTTCAAATAAATGTGAAACTCCTCTCCAAGGCCTACGAGGCTTTTATTTTTTGTTCCTATGTTTGTATTTATTTTTTAGAGAGACAGAGAGAGAGCACACGTGAGCGCGTGGGGGAGGGGCAGGGAGAGAGGGGACAGGGGATCTGAAGCAGACGCCAGGCTCGGGGGCGGCCAACAGCAGAGAGCCCCACGTGGGGCTCGAACTCACGAGCCGTGAGATCCTGACCCGAGCCAAAGTCAGGCAATCAGCTGCCTGAGCCGCCCAGGCGCCCCAAGGCCGACAAGGCTTTATGTGATGTAAACTCTGACTCTTCTCCTTGCTTTCTACATCCCTACCATGACAGCCCTAACCATTCTAACAATCTTACTCTTCCTTAAACATGACGACCTTATTTCTGCCTCTGAGTCCTTATACCTGCTGTGTACTATTTTCTAGTATTGCCAGCACTGTCGTTAATACAAAAGATTTTTACTGAGCCAGCCAAACTGTAGAGCAGACGAGCAGAACTCAAGTTTGTTCTTTCTTCCTCCTGCTGCTCTGTCAAGTTGTTCCTTCATCAGCCCTGAATGAAACTCTGGGCAGATCCCATAGCTCATTTAATGTTTTTCAGATATGAAAAGGTCCAGTAAAATCTCAAGTCCCGGTTCTCAAAAGACGAGGCACCCCCCAGTTGGGGGGGGTGTTGGAAATCGATGGGGCACTTCTGGTTGTTTATTGGTGGGGGGTGAGATTGAACGGCCTTTGGCTAGGCAAGGGCCAGAGAGGCTAGGGTTCCTGCCGGGAAGTAAACATTTTGGTCTCGGTACTGGGTGGGTTTTGAACATCCTTCTGGATATTCGTGTACTTGGGAAACGTAAGTGCAAAGGTTTTTTTTTTTAGTTTTTTTGTTTTTTTTGCATTGGTTTACCATACACTAGATTTCCCCAAATTGCAAATGCTGAAGAAGTCAAAGGACTGTTGGGCATTCTCTTGTTCAGAACCTTACACCTGTTCCCCATTTCAGAAAATCATAGAACACACTTGTGTCAGACTATAGCAGCGGGGGAGGGGCAGAGAGCGAGGGAGAGAGAGAGGATCCCAAGCAGGCTCCGCACCGTCAGCCTGGAGCTCATGCCGGGCTCGAACTCACTGAGTCTTGAGATCATGACCTGAGCCAAAGTCGGATGCTTCACCGACTGAGCCACCCAGGCGCCCTACTTAGTCCTTCTTTCTTTCTTTTTTTTTTTTTTTAATTTTTAAATTTTATTTAAACCCAAGTTAGTTAACATACAGTGTAATAATGGTTTCAGGAGTAGAATTTTACCGATTCCTCACTTATATATAACACCCAGGGCTCATCCCCGCAAGGGCCCTCCTTAATGCCCATCCCCCATTTAGCCCACCCCCCACCCAGCACCCCTCCAGCGACCCTCAGTTTTTCTGTATTTAAGACTCTCTCATGGTTTGCCTCCCTCTCTGTTTTTACCTTATTTGATTTTTCCTTCCTTTCCCCTATGTTCATCTGTTTTGTTTCTTAAATGCCACATATGAGTGACACCGTATGATATTCGTCTTCCTCCGAACTGAGTCGTTATCGCAAACGGCTAAACGTGAGGAAGAAACACTAATTATATTCATTTGAATCCTGTTACTTCACTTCAACCCGGCCTTATTGTAAGAAGTTGCAAGCATTCGATTTATGGTGTCGTCATCCGGTGTAGACACGCCAAAGCGTTTATATATTGAAATGTGTATTCTTTTATTGTGAAAGTGCCTTTCTTTTTAAAATTTCACTTCTCTCGTTCTTTTTTCAATCGTGTGTGTAGGTAGCTTGTATTATTTATACACTTCATTTCAGAATATTAAAGAGGAGTGTTATAAAATATTTATTACAAAAAGAGGGCGTTGAGTCTAACATGATTGAGGACGAGACCAGATTCTCAAGAAATCTGATATCCTTGCACCCCGCCCAGCTCACTTCTATAGTAACCTCTCTTCTTGCTTTGCCCCCAAGGGAGCCCAGGAGCCCAATTTCATTCTAGTCCCTGAGCCTTCAAATTCCAGAAAGCACAGCTGTCCAGGTGGTTTGCTTAAACCACTCAACTAAGGAAGAGGGAAAAGAGAGAAACAGGACAGTACGTCAGTGGATCCTTTTCCGAAACAAAATTTCCCCATCGATACAATTTCTCTTCACCGATGTCGTGTGCCCTGCCCATTTGAGGACCCGAGGGGAGGGAACAAGCTTTTTGCCACCTCTGCAAAGTCCTACATAGATTATCTGGCGCTTGCTTTTAGAATTTGACCCCGGGGGCCTGAGTGGCTCAGTGGGTAGAACGTCCGACTTCCCCTCAGGTTATGACCTCACAGTTCACGAGTTCGAGCCCCGCCTTGGGCTGGCTGCTGGCAGTGTGGAGCCGACTTCAGATCCTCTGTCCCCAACTCCCCGCTCTCTGCCCCTCCCCCGTGCTCTCTCACTCTCTCTCAAAAAATAAATAAACATTAAAAAAGAGAGAATTTGACACAGTTTGAGAACGTCTGCCACAGCCCCAAGGCAGGAAGGGTTGCGATTTAACATTCAAGAGGATGAGGAATGTCATTCTCTAAATGGTTAGCTCACCTTGGAATGTTTTTACTCCAACGTTAGTATCAATGGCATAGCTAGCATATTTGATACGCAGAGTGGATAATTTTTCAACGGCCCACTTCTCTATATGACAAAAGTACATGCAATCCCCATGGCAACCACAAAGAAAATATGTATAGAATATATGCAAAAGTAAATCGGTAAATCAAAATGTACTCAATTCCACTGAACTGTGCACTTAAAAAAATGGTTAAGATGGTAAGTTTTATTTTCTGTATGTTTTGCCACAATAGGAAAACCTCATCCGTAATTACCGTGATTGTTTAGAATTAAGACAAACAAAAGATTGGGAGAGGGAGAATTACGTTATTGCTGATACTGTTTAGAATTGCTTGTGTATCTGGGTGGTTCAGCGGGTTAATCCTCCGACTCTCGATTTCGGCTCAGGTCATGATCTCACGGTTTGTGGGATCGAGCCCCGTATCGGGCTCTGTGCTGACAGCGCAGAGGCTGCTTGGGATTCTGTCTCCCCCTTTCTCTGTCCCTCCCTTACCTGTGCGCACACACACACACACTCTCTCTCTCTCTCTCTCTAAATAAATCAGCTTAAAAAATTTTTTTGAGTCCCCCAGATAAGGGATTCTCAACTATTATGTTTGAGCAGCTACTCTTTGTGTTATAAATTCATACAAAGTCCTCTGGTCAAGGGCTCTTCTAGCCTCTGGGATACCTTTGTCAAAACCAAAATGAACAATGGTTTCCCATCTCAGTGTGAACGCCTACAAGGCCTTACATAATCTGCACCCCTTTCCCACAACACACAGTGCGTGCACGCACACACACACACACACACACACACTCTTCCTTGACTTCATCTCTCACCCTCTCTTGCTTCTACTCTTATTACATTGGCCACTTTGCCACTTTTCGAACATCTTGGCCTAAATTTGCCCCAGGGCCTTTGCACGGGCTGTTCCCATAGCTTAGAACACTCTTCTTTCAGATATCTAAAGGAATCACTTCTTCAAGCTTTTGTTAACCTATCACTTTTCCAATGAAGTCATTTCTTTATACTTACAACTCATCTAATAAACTATTTCTATCCCCCCACTACAATGTAAACTGCATGAGTGCAGGAATTTTTGTCTGCTTTGTTTACTGATATAGCCTCAGCAGAGATAACTACCTGGTAAAAAAAAAAAAAGTGTTCATCAAACATCGTTGAATTAATGAATAAATAAAAATAAAGGAAAAGGGAAACAAAGAAGAAAAGAGAAAAAAACCTCAGAAATTATTTCAGTCTCAGGAAGATACAGCCAAATAGTGACCAATACACCAGTTTTCTTCTTTTGTTCACTTTTGCTTCCTCTGATGGAATAGGTAAGGAAGATAAGAGTAAATCATGCATCTGTTAGAGAACTTAAAATTTTTCAAAATGTTTTTATCTACAGTACCTTATTTGATCAAAATGTTAGACTACATTTCTAGAAAAGAAGTCTGCTGGTAGAATAGGGCAATTTTATATTTGCTTTTTATTTCTCATTAAAAAATTAAATTTAAGGGTGCCTGGGTGACTCAGTCGGTTAAGCATCCGACTCTTGATTTCGGCTCAGGTCGTGATCTCACGGTTTGTGAGACCGAGCCCTGCATCCAGCTCAGGGCCGACAGCACGGAGCCTGCTTGGGATTCTCGCTCTCCCTCTCTCTTTGCCCCTCTCTCGCTTGTGTTTTCTCTCTCTCTCTCTCTCTCTCTGAAAAATAAATAAATATTTTGTAAAATTTTTTAATGTTTATTTATTTTTGAGAGAGAGAGAGAGAGAGAGCTAGTGGTGGAGGGGCAGAGAGAGAGCAGGACACAGAATCCGAAGCAGGCTCCAGATCCAAGCTGCCAGCACAGAGCCGGACGTGGGGCTTGAACGCATGAACTGCAAGATCTTGACCTGAGCCGAAATCGGTCGCCTGACTGAGCCACCCAGGAGCCCCACAAGTAAATATTTTTTAAAAATTAAATTTATACAAAAAGCAGCCCATTTCTGTATCAGACAACTGAGACCCTCAAGTTATTTAGTTAAAAAAAAAAGTCTGGGGTGCCCCAGTGGCTCAGTCAATTAAGCATCCGACTTCGGCTCAGGTCATGATCTCACGGATTGTGGGTTTGAGCCCCGCATGGGGCTCCCTGCTGACAGCTCAGAGCCTGGATCCTGCTTCCGATTCTGTGACTCCCTCTCTCTGCTCCTCCCCCGCTCATGCTCTGTCTCTCTCTGTCTCAAAAATAAATAAACTCTAAGAACTTTGCTCCCATAAAAAAAAATTATTAAAAGTCTGAATTTCTCCCTGTTTTCTATTTAGTTCTGCCTCTGTGCCTTAACCTATGCAATTCCCCTCATCACAACGACTTTCCCTGTCCATCTATCTAAATGCCATTGCTTCTTTAATGCCATGACTATAACAGGGAAGCCACCCACCAGTACATATTAATAAATGAATTCCACTCTTCTCCAGTTACAGACTTTACCTACGCAATGCTGTTCCTTGGTCCTGTGAAGGGAACGTCTCAATGGAGCGTTCCCTGGGAAGGAAGTGCTTTATAGGTCTGTCTCCCCAGCGCCCAGTGGTTGCTCCCTAAACCATTCCTGGCACACGGTGGGGACTCAAGTAATATTCGATACTTGAATACGTGGAGGATTCCGAGTCTCTGGATCGTCAGAATTCAGCTCGATTAGGTCTCGGGCCATTCAAGAATGAGACCACATCGCCGCTTATGTACTGAGTTAGAGAACCATGACTACTCTGTGACAGGGTGCGTTCCCACATCCTCCAAAGATACAGCGTCCCCAGGGCCGCCTGCACCACCCATGGTATGTGAATAACGTTGTGCAATGGGCTTGCTTTGTGCAGCTCTCCTTTATGCGTTACCATGGCAATGCTGTCTACTTGAAACTTGAAGTGTCTGGAGGGCGACGGCTGTGAATGTTAACTCACATGCAGGGGGACTCTGTACATTTGGGGGTTTGGGGTGGTGGTGGTGGTGGTGGTTTTTTTTTTTTTTTTTAATCCTCATAATCAGAACATTCTCTCTGTTTTCTCCCATGGAGGGAAACACCCGTGTACAGACCAAACCGGAATAAAAATTCTGGACCTCAAACGAATAGACGAAGGCACCGCCTGCCTCCGAGAGCTAAGGGTGCGGGGACCCGGGGGCCGTCCTCAGAGCTCCTGCTTTTATCCGGAATCGAGATATGGGCAACAAAATTTGTATCGCCATGTTGCACAGAGAGACTCGTGTTTGGGGCGATGCTGAAAGGACAGAGAACGGAAATGGAGCGCATCGTGTACATTTTGTCTCGGCAGAGGCTCCAGTTACGACACGTGGCCAAGTCCTCCATGGAAGGAGGCTTTTTTTTTTTTTTTTTTTTGCTCCAAGGTCTGCATTTATGCTTCATGCGAATATATGAATGCTGCCAGAATCCCACCCCCATGCCACTAATCTGATCATTTTTACGCCAACTCTTCCTTTACCGTTACTTGGAAATCCAAGAGATGCTCGAATATCAAATGAGGGCAACTGATTTTTTAACACAGGCATGCACGCACACACTCTTCCATATTCTGACAGGAAATTTATGAAAGATGTTGAAGTCACATCCGCATCCCCCTTCAGATCTGCTAATGATTATGTCACTGTGTAAACATTCGGCGAGGAAGTCACAGAGAGTTTGCATTTAAAGTTACCCCAATTTTAATTGCGTTCCAATCAGTTTCATTATCGATCTCTTGGAGGTCATATTGTCACTACATTTTTTTTTTTTATCCTTTCCCTTAGGAAGAAAGTATAAAATTTGTAGGTAGCCCCAAACTCAGCTCCAAATAATGGAACTGGTATGTTTCAGGTTAACTTCTTTATTCTCAACTTACAGCATCTTCAAAGAAACATGAAATGGAATTTGGTTCGCTGCTGTGTCAGTCTTAATTCTGACCTGAAATAGCTTATGTGTTGCAATCTCAGCATTATATAGAATCTAAACTCTTCTAAGCAGAAAGTGCTTGTTTCTTTTCGCTTGCTTCTATATAATTTATCATCTTGAAAACATTGTGTACGTTTATGGACTTTTGTATCTATGACTCTGGAAATGTTGATTCAGTCTTTCAATAATACGGTGTATCAAATTTGGCTTCAAAAGTGGAATTTCATTTCATTTCAGCCGGGGTTGGATTAACAAAACAAACAAAGAGTTCAGAAAGGTAACGTTGTCACTGTTTTTTATAAAATGGATGATTTTCCATTACAGGATGAGTTGTCAAAAAAAAAAAAAATCAAATCAAATCAGTGCAAATGTCGAGTGAGGAACTCTGAAATTTCGCTCCTTCATAAAAGCAGTGAGAAAATTGTCAAAATCCACTCTTCAGTACTCTGGAGACTCACCAGAGGCTTGTAGCAACATGGGGAGGTGGTTAGTCAAGAGAAATGACTGCATCTTGATAAGGAAAATCAAGATTTGTGGCATTTTAACTAATCCTAGTGGCATCCACTTCTCCCCAGCTGCACAGCAGTATTGAAAAATAATATCCCGGGGCACCTGGGTGGCGCAGTCGGTTGAGCGTCCGACTTCAGCCAGGTCACGATCTCGCGGTCCGGGAGTTCGAGCCCCGCGTCAGGCTCTGGGCTGATGGCTCGGAGCCTGGAGCCTGTTTCCGATTCTGTGTCTCCCTCTCTCTCTCTGCCCCTCCCCCGTTCATGCTCTGTCTCTCTCTGTCCCCCCAAAAATAAATAAAAACGTTGAAAAAAAATTAAAAAAAAAAGAAAAATAATATCCTGCAGTCTCAGTACTTGAGAAAGCAGAGGAGAGCTGAGGATCTTTCAGAAATTTACCCCCGAATAGGAATCAGGACCAAGTTGTTCCCTGGAAGGCACCGCTTGAAAGGCTTGTCCTTTTGTGAGCTCACTTAAACTCTCCCAGTGATAAACATCTCTCCCTGGGTGACGGAGGGGAATTTCTCAAATGTTTGAACATCACATCTGCCCGAAGAGACAGAGAGCAATGGAAGCCAACAATAAACTAGCCAGGGAACCGGAAATGAAAAGCCGAGGAATATCCACAGAGACTGACTGAACTTGAGAGCCTACAAAAACAGGAATTGGAAGCTAATATGGAATTATAAACCACCTAGTAGAGCGTTAAAGGCATCCTCCAACTCTCTTTCTCTCTCTCGCACAAAGATAAGGAGACTTATTGGTTCTAAACATCTAAGGAAAATGGTATCTAATTATTAACTGACCACTCAACTAACCAAGGAGAGACTTCGGTGGCCACACGTGATAAAGATACAGACGACACAATGAGTTGACAAAAGTCACTAAGCAAACTACTGCTAAAAGCAGAAACAGCAAACTCTGGTCAGGAAATTTCCCGAGTTGCTACATTATACTATTTGAAATGTATTGCTTTCAAAAACACAATGAGGAGATTTGCCGAGAAACGAGAAAGTATGACCCGTACGCAGGAAAATAAGAAATTAATACAAAGCTGTCACAGAGGAAATCCCAATAGTGGACTTATTAGGCAGACTTTAAAGCCACTATTTTAAATATGCTAAAAGAGCTACCGGAAAGCATGCCTAAAGAACTAAAAGAGGGGCACCCGGGTGGCTCAGTCGGTTGAGCGTCCGACTTCAGCTCAGGTCATGATCTCACGGTTTGTGAGTTCGAGCCCCACGTCGGGCTCTGTGCTGACAGCTCGGAACCCGGGGACTGCTTCGGATTCTGTGTCTCCACCTCTCTCTGCCCCTCCCCCACTTGGGTTGTCTCAAAAATAAACATAAAAGCCACATGTCTGAATAAAAAATGGCCAAAAACTTAAAAACTTGGTTTAAACTATTAATATGCACATGCAAGAGAACAATGAATTCCAAGTAAGATAAACTCAAAAAGACCCATAGCAAGAAGCAGAATAACCAAACTGTTGAAAACTAGAGAAACAAAAAGACAAGCTTGAAAAGAGCAAACGGGAAAACCAACTTATCATATAAGAGTGATCCTCTGGGGCGCCTGGGTGACTCAGTCAGTTGAGCGTCCGGCTTCGGCTCGGGTCATGATCTCGTGGTTCATGAGTTCGAGCCTCACGTCGGGCTCTGTGCTGACAGCTCAGAACCTGGAGCCTGCTTCGGATTCTGTGTCTCCCTCTCACTCTGCCCCTCCCCTGCTCGTACTCTGTCTCTCTCTGTCTCTCAATAACAAATAAACATTAAAAAAATAATAATAAAATAAAACAAAATGTTGCCATTAAAAAGTAATACAAAAATAAACGTAATCCTCAATAAGATTGACAGCTGATTACTCATCAAAACCCATGGATGCCAGACAGCAGTATAATGACATATTCAAAATGCTGAAAGAAATTGTACACCAAGATTTCTATTTGTGGAAAAGCTATTATTCAAAAATTCAGGGGAAATTGAGACATTCCCAGATAAACAAAAGCTGAGAGATTTTGTCACTAGCAGACTTGCGGTATGAGAAACGTTACAGGGAGTTCTCCAGGATGAAAGGAAAAGCCTTCTGCTTTATTGCACTTTGCATTTTTTACAAATTGAAGGTTTGTGGCGACCTTGTGTTGCACAAGCCTATCGGCACCATTTTTTCCAACAGCATTTGCTCCCTTCATGTCTCTAAGCCACGGTTTGGTAATTCTCACATCTTTCAAACGTTCTCATTATCATTATATTTGTTACGGTAATCTGTGATCAGTGATTATAACTCACTGAAAGCTCAGAGGATGGCTAGCAATTTTTAGCAAGAAAATATTTTTAAATTAAGGTATGTTCATTGGGCTTTTTTTTTTTTAAGACAAAATGCTATTGCACACTTAAAAGACTACATTAGCATATAGACATAACTTTTTACACACTGGGAAACCAAAACATTCATTTGACTCTATTGTGATACTTCCTTTATTACCGTGGTCTAGAACCAAACCCACAAAATCTCCAAGGTATGCTTGTGCTTAGAATTCACATGAAGAAATAAAGAACGCTTGTAAAAGTAACTAGATAGGTAACTATAAAAGATGACCTAAATGTGCTATTTGTTTTAATTCCTTTTTGTTTCCCCATATGATTTAAAAGACAACTCATAATGCAATACGTACAAAATCTAAGTCGGTGGACACACAACCTGTAAAAACAGAATTTATGACAATAACGAAATAAAGCAGGGGGAAAAATGTTGCTACGTCGGAGCAAAGTTTCATGTACTATTGAAACTAAGTGATTTTAATCTAAACCAGATTATAATGAATTAGAATGTTATTGATAATCCCCAGGATAACAACCAAAACATTACTCAAAAGTATATAGGAACAAAAGTGACAAGTGAATTAAAATGCCACAATATAATATATCCAGGGGCGCGGGGTAGCTCAGTTGGTTAAATGTCCAACTTTGGCTCAGGTCGTGATCTCACGGTTCGTGGGTCTGAGTCCTGCATCGGGCTCTGCACTGATGGTGGGGAGCCTGCTTGGGATTCTCTCTCTCCCTCTCTTTCTGCCCCTTCCCCACTGTGCTCTCTCTCAAAATAAATAAATAAACTTAAAAATATATACAATATATACATTTAACACAAGATAAGCTATAAGGGAGGAACAGCATAAGACATATAGAAAACAGCAAAATGAGAAACATAATAATTTATCAATAATTATATTAGGTGTAAGTGGATTAAATTATCCAGTTAAAAGGCAGAAATTGGCAGAATTGACTTTTTTTTTAAAGCAGGCTTCCCACCTAGTGCAGAGCCGAATGCGGGGCTTGAACTCACAACCCTGAGATAGAGACCTGTGCTGAGGTCAAGAGTCAGTCACTTAACCGAGTGAGCCACCCAGGTGCCTTGGCAGAACTGACTTTCAAAAAAACATAAAATATATTCTGCATACAAGAGACACACTTTATTTATTTATTTAATGTTTCTTTAATTTTTTGAGAGAGAGAGAAAGAGCATGAGCGGGGGAGGGACAGAGAGAGAGGGAGACATAGAATCCAAAGCAGGCTCCAGACTCTGAGCTGTCAGCACAGAGCCCAATGCAGGGCTTGAACTCACAAACTGCGAGATGATGACCTGAGCCGAAGTCAGATTCTCAACCAACCGAGTCACCCAGGCGCCCCCAAGAGACACACTTTAGATTCAAAGACACAGATAGATTGAAAGTAAGAGGATGGAACTGGATATTCCATGCAAATGGTAAACAAGAGAGAGTTGGAGTGGCTATAGTAATATCAGACAAAATAGACTTTAAGACAAAAAAATTTTTTAAAGTCAAGTATACTCAAAAATTTTTTAAAAGTGGACTTTAAGATAAAATTGTTAGTAGAGTAGAAAAAGGACATAATGTAATGGCAAAGGGTCAATCTATCAGGAAGATATAATAACCATAAACATATATGCCCCTAACAACAGAGCCCCCACAATACAAGAGGTAAAAACTGATAAGATCGATGGAAGAAATAGGTAAATCAACAATGAGAGTTGGAAACTCCAATACCCACTGTTGATGATGGATAGAAATAACTACATAGTAGACCAGCAAGAAAATAGATTAACAATACTAGAAACAAATTAGATCTGAAAGATATAGAACATGCTACCCCAAAACAGAATACATATTCTCAAGGTCACATGGAACATTCTCCAAGTTAGGCCATATGTTAGGCCATGAAACAAGTGTTAATAAGTTTACAGGGGCACCTGGGTGGCTCAGTTGGTTAAGCATCTAACTTTGGCTTAGGTCACCATCTCACGGTTTGTGAGTTCAAGTCTTACATCAAGTGAATTCTAGTCCCGCTTCGGATGAGTGCGAGCCCTGCTTCAGGTGAGCCCCACTTCTCTCTCTCTCTCCCTCTCCCTCTCCCTCTCTCTTTTTCTCTCTCTGCCCCTCAAGGGATTCTCTCTCCCTCTGCCCCTCACTCACTTGCACCCTCTCTCTCTCTAAACAACAACAACAACAACAACAAAACACAAGAGTTGATAAGTTTAAAAGGATTAAAATCATACAAAATAATTTCTCTGACAATAAGGGAATGAAATTAGAAATCAATAACAAAAAAAATTGGAGGAAATTCACAAATATCTGGAAATGAAAACATTCCTTAGTAATCAATGAGTCAGAGAAAGCACGAGGAAAATTAGAAAATACAATGAGATAAGTAAAAATGAAAATACAAAAACATCCACGAAACTCATGGGTGGCAAAACAGCGTTTATGGGGAAATGTATAGCTGTAAATACCTGCATTGAAAAAAAGGATTTCCCTTGGGTAAATTCCTAGAAGTGCTATTGCTGGGTCATAGGGTAGATCTATTTTTAATTTTTTGAGGAACCTCCACACTGTTTTCCAGAGCGGCTGCACCAGTTTGCATTCCCACCAACAGGGCAAGAGGGTAGGAATTTACCCAAGGGATACAGGAGCGGTGATGCATAGGGACACGTGCACCCAAATGTTCATAGCAGCACTCTCAACAATAGCCAAATTATGGAAAGAGCCTAAATGTCCATCAACTGATGAATGGATAAAGAAGTTGTGGTTTATATACACAATGGAATACTACGTGGCAATGAGAAAGAATGAAATATGGCCCTGTGTAGCCACGTGGATGGAACAGGAGAATGTTATGCTAAGCGAAAAAAGTCAGGCAGAGAAAGACAGACACCATGTTTTTCACTCATATGTGGATCTTGGGAAACGTAACAGAAGACCATGGGCGAGGGGAAGGGAAAAAAAGTTACACAGAAGGAGTGAGGCAAACTATAAGAGACTCTTAAGGACTGAGAACAAATGGAGGGTTGATGGGGGGTGGGGGTGAGGGGAAAGTCGGTGATGGGCACGGAGGAGGGCACCTGTTGGGATGAGCACTGGGTGTTGTGTGGAAACCGATTTGACAATAAATTATATAAAAACATAAACTTTAAAGACATAAAAAGATTAAAAAAAGAAAAAGAAAAAGAAAGATTTCAAGTCATTAACCTACACTTCTGCCTTAAGAAGTTCACTGAAGGGCTAAGATGACAGCTTAGTAGGAAGACCCTAGGCTTGTCTCATCCTTTGGACACAACTGGATAATTAAGAAATTGGCTGAGAGCTTTTAATCACATGTGGATGTTGGCTTTTGTCAAATACCTTTTCTGCATCCGCTGATATCATCAAATAATTTTTCTTCTTTTGCCATTTGATGCGATAGATTCCATTAATTTTTAAATGTTGCATCAGCCTTACCTACCTGGAATCAATCCCATTGGACTGTGTTTAAGCAGCATGTCTCAAAATACCCCTTTCAACTGATCCCTTGCGTAAATCACTAGTTCTCTAAACGCACTCATCAGACCAGCAGGAGCTGCATTATGTGGGATTTTGTTAGACACGCAAATTCTTGGGCCCCACTCTAAAGCTACTGAATCAGAAACTCTGGGGGTGAGGGTTCACAAATCTGTTTTAACAGGCCCTCCAGGTGATTTGCTAGACAATAAAGATAGTCATTGGCACCGATGGGATGGAGTGAAATGTGTGAGGTGATTGGCCCATATAAACGTTACTCTCTCTTTCCTACTTGACTTGCAACTCTCAGTACCTGTTTCCAAAGACCACTGTGGAATCCGGTGGTTCTCAGTCCAGTCCTGGTGGCACATTGGAGTCACGTGAGAACCCTCAGGATTCCTCCTTAACACCATCACAAGGGTTCCTTTTTTCAGATTAGGTGAGGACACTTGCATCGTTGGCCAACTGAACTCTTTAAACGATTTGAGACAGAGCACAGGTATCTGTTTCATACAAGCATTCCAGACCATACTTGGACAAAAATTACTCTAGATCAAAGAGTTCCAGGCTTTTTGACCATGACTCATAGGGAGAAATGCATTAAATGCATGGTAACACAGCAGACGCATTCTTGTATGTATGTATATATGTATGTACATAGAAAGTTTTGCATATATATATGTGTATATATATATCTTGAAATATATCTAACCTTCTTGAAATTGTATTTATCCCTACTGCATGCTATGTACCCTAGTATTTTATATTTCATTTTTTTTTTTGGCATTGTTGAGACTATTTGTGTTTTTAGCAATGCTCTATACTGTAAATATCTGGAGGCTTTCCCACTAAGCTGATAACCAGTGTGATACTAGTTCTAATTCTGGTGTATGGATGTGTGTGGGAGAGGAACTGTGGGGCTCTTCATTTATCCACGCGTTGGATTTTTGTTGGTGGTGGTACACTTTATTTTTTTAACTTTGTTTTTATTTTTTTTAATTTTTATTTATGAAAAAAAATTTAAGTTTATTTTTAAGAGAGAGAGAGCAGGGAGGGGAAGATAGGGAGAGAGAGAATCCCCGGCAGGCTCTGCCTCCTCAGTGCAGAGCCCGAGGCAGGGCTCGAACCCACGAACTGTGAGATCATGACCTGAGCTGAAACCAAGAGTCGGACACGTAACCGACTGAGCCGTCCAGGCGCCCCTAGACTTTATTTTTTTTCGAGGAGGTTTAGATTTGCAACAAAATTGAGAGGAAGGGACGGGGATTTCCCCTCTACCCCCTGATTCACACATGCACAACCTTCCTCATTATCAACATCACTTTCCAGAATGGTCCATTTTTTACCAAGGGTGTACCGACATGAGCACACCATCATCACCCCAAATCTTTAATTTCCCTGAGGATTCACGCTTGTTATCGTACATTCGATGGGTGCGGACAAACATGTAATGACATCCATCATTATAATATCATACGGAGTATTTTCCCCACCTTAAAAATCCTCTGGGTTCCCCCTGGTTACCACTCCCCACCACTGCCAGCCCTAGAAACCACTGATCTTTTTAGTGTCTCTGTAGTTTCGCCTCTTCCAGAAAGTCCTATGGTTGAAATCATACATTACAGAGCTTTCTCAGATTGGCTTCTCTCACTCAGTAAAATGCAGGTAAACTTGCTCTATAAAGCGCATGTATTTTTAGTGCTAAATAATATCACATTGTCTGGATGTCTCATAGTTTATTTATCCGCTTACCTACTGATGGACACTTGGCTGCTTCCAGGTTTTGGGCAATTATGAAGAAAGCTGCTGTAAACAGCTGTGCGCAGGTTTTTGTGTGGACAGGTTTTCAAACCCTTTGTGTAAATACCGAGGAGTGTGATTGCTGGATTGTTAGGCAAGAGTAGGCTTGGTTTTGTAATACACTGCTAAACCGTCTTCCAGAGTGGCTGTATCATTTTGCAGTTTGTTGTAGTGTTCCAGATTCTGGATTTGTATTTCTCTGATGACGTACAACGTGGAGCATTTTTTTGGAGCATTTTTTCATCTGCTTATTTGCCACCTATATTTCTTCCTTGGTGAGGACTTTGTAAAGGTCTTTGCCCATTTTTATTTTCATTTGTTTAATATTTATTTATTTATTAGAGAGAGACAGAGAGAGAGTGGTGGAGGGGCAGACACACACACACACACACACACACACACACACACAAAGAATCCAAAGCGGGCCCTCGGCTCCGAGCTGTTAGCACAGAGCCCGGTGCGGGACTCCAACCCACGAACGGTGAGATCATGACCTGAGCCGCAGTCCGGCGCTTAACCGACTGAGCCACCCAGGCGCCCCTATTTCAAAATACTCTTAATTTATCTTCAGATTCCTTCTTTGACCCGTGTGCGTTTTATAGGTGTGTTGTTTAATCCCCACATATTTTGGGAGTTTCCACCTACCTTTCTGTTCTTGATTTCTAGTTTAATTCCTCTGTGGTCTGAGTGGAGACATTGTATGATTTCTACTCTTTAAAATCTGTTAAGGTGATTTTATGGCTCAGCATGCGGCCTTTTGGTAGATATACTACGCGAGCTTGAAAAAATTGTGTATTTTATAGATATCAGCTATGCCCAGTTGATTAATGGTATTGTTGAGTTCACTTATATCCTTACTGATTTTCTACTTACCAGACTGACCATTTAAAAAAAAATTTAACGTTTGTTTTTGAGAGAGAGAGAGAGAGAGAGAGACCATGAGTGGGGGAGGAGCAAAGAGAGAGAGACACAGAATCCGAAGCAGGCTCCAGGCTCCCAGCGGTCAGCGCAGAGCCCGACGCGGGGCTGGAACCCACGAACTGCGAGATCGTGACCTGAGCCGAAGTGGGAGGCTTAACTGACAGATCCCCCCAGGCGCCCCTGCATTTTTTGTTTCAATTGAGCATTTTGCATGATCCCATTTTCTCTCATTTCTTAGCATATTTGTTATTCTCCTTTTTTTTTTTTTTTTTTTTTTTTTTACCTTTCCTGGTGGTTATCCTAGAGTTTGTGATACACATTTAGAAGTAATCCAAATCCACTTTCAAAGAACACTGTATCACTTCACAGGTGATGTCAGTACTTATTACCAACGAAAGTATTTTAATTCCTTCCCCTCATTCTTTATAGCACTGCTGTTATTCATTTCAGGTATATATAATAATACCTAAGCATACATAATTGGATACATTGTTGCTATCATGTTCGTGAACAGTTACCTGTTGAATCAATGAAGAATAAGAAAAAAGTTTGTATTTTAGCTTCACTCATTCCTTCTTTGAAGCTCTTCCTTTCTTTTTTTTTTTAAGATTTTTTTTTTCAATGTTTATTTATTTTTGGGACAGAGAGAGACAGAGCATGAACGGGGGAGGGGCAGAGAGAGAGGGAGACACAGAATCGGAAACAGGCTCCAGGCTCCGAGCCATCAGCCCAGAGCCTGACGCGGGGCTCGAACTCACGGACCGCGAGATCGTGACCTGGCTGAAGTCGGACGCTTAACCGACTGCGCCACCCAGAGGCCCCGAAGCTCTTCCTTTCTTGATGTAGGTCTGAGTTTCTCACCTCTGTTGCTTTCTCTCACTCTCTCTAAAAAACTTCTTTTAGCATTTCACAAGGCAGGTCAGCTGGAAAAAAAATTCTCTTAATTTTTAAAAATTAACCGGTAATTGACATATGACACTGTGTAAGTCTAAGGTTAACTTGAAACCTTTCTATATTGTAATATGATTATCGCCATGGTGTTAGCTAACACCTCTATCGCATCATATTATTATCATTTTATCTTTGTGGTGAGAACAGTTGAGAGCTAGTCTCTCAGAAACTTTGAAGTTTATGATATAGTATTATTGACTATAATCACTCTGATGCACATTAGATCTCCAGAACTTACTCATCTTCAAGTGGCAATTTTTACTTCAAACATCCCCCCACTTCCCCCACTCCCCACTCTCCCATAGCCACCCCACTATTCTGCTCTGTTTCTGTCAGTTTCGCTTTTCTAGATCCTATGTGATATCATACCTTTGTCTTTCTCCTCAATTTTTGTTTTTTCTCCTCAAATTTTGTCATTTCTCCTTCACTTTTATTTTATTTATTTATTTATTTATTTATTTATTTTTATTTTTTATTTTTTAAATTTACATACAAATTAGTTAGCATCTAGTGCAACCATGATTTCAGTAGTAGATTCCTTAGTGCCCCTTCCCCATTTAGCCCATCCCCCCTCCCACAACCCGTCCCGTAACCCTCAGTTTGTTGTCCGTATTTATGAGTCTCTTCTGTTTTGTCCCCCTCCCTGTTTTTATATTATTTTTGTGTCCCTTCCCTTATGTTCATCTGTTTTGTCTCCTAAAGTCCTCATATGAGTGAAGTCATAGGATTTTTGTCTTTCTCTGACTAATTTCACTCAGCATAATACCCTCCAGTTCCATCCATGTAGTTGCACATGGCAAGATTTCATTCTTTTTGATTGCCGAGTAATACTCCATTGTGTATATATATATATATATATATATATATACACACACACACACACCTTCTTTATCCATTCATCCATCGATGGACATTGGGCTCTTTGTATACTTTGGCTATTGTTGATCGTGCTGCTATAAACATGGGGGTGCATGTGTCCCTTCGAAACAGCACCCCTGTATCTTGTGGATAAATGCCTAGTAGTGCCATTGCTGGGTCGTAGGGTCGTTCTATGTTTAGTTTTTTGAGGAACCTCCATACTGTTTTCCAGAGTGGCTGCACCAGCTTGCATTCCCATGGTTTTCACTTTTGAAGAAGAATTTTGAAGGGTACAGAATTCTAGGGGTGACTTTTTTCTCTCAACATTTCAAATATTTTAGTCTACTCTCATCTTGCTTGCATGATTCATGAGAAGAGGTCAGATGTGATTCTTATCTTTGTTGCTCTACAGGTAAGATTGTTTCCCCTGTTTTCTATCATGATTTTTTCTTTATCTTTGCTTTTCAGTAATTTGAAGATGATATGCTTACGTGTATTTTTTTTTTCCTTCGATTTATCCTGCTTGGTGTTTTCCAAGCCTCCTGGATTTGTAGTTTGATGTCTGACATCAATTTGGGGGAAATTTTCAGTCATTATTGTTCTAAATATTTCTATTCCTTTCTCCTTTTCTTTTTCCAATATTCCGATTTCATGTATGTCATACCTCTTGTACTTTTCCCACAGTCTTTGGACATTTTGTTCCATTTTTCAGTCTTTTTTTCCCTTGGTTTTCAGTTTTTGGGTTTTCTACCTCCTCTAGCTCAGAGATTCTTTCCTTGTTATGTCCAGCTCATTAATAAGTTCTTTAAAGGGCATTCTTCACTTCTGTTACTGTGTTTTTGATCTCTAACATTTCCTTTTGGCTCTTAGGATTTCCATCTCTCTGCTTACCCTGTTTATCTGTTCTTTATCTGTCACTTTATCCATTAGAACCCTTAACATTTTTAAACATATTAATCACAGTTGTTTTAAATTAGTGGTGTGATGGGGCACCTGGGTGGCTCAGTCGGTTAAGCGTCTGACCTCGGCTCGGGTCATGATCTCACGGTACATGAGTTCGAGCCCCGAGTCAGGCTCTGTGCTGACAGCTCGGAGTCTGGAGCCTGCTTCAGATTCGGTGTCTCCCTCTCTCTCTGCCCCTCCCCCGCTCACACTCGGTCTCTTTCTCTTTCTCAAAAATAAATAAACATTAAAAATAAAATAAAATAAATTACTGGTGGGATAATTCTAACATCCCCGCCATATCTGAGTCTGGTTCTGATTCTTGCTCTGTCTCTTCAAAATATGCATTGTACCTTTTAGTATGCCTTGTAATTTTTTCTTGAACGCTGGACACGGTATGCTGGATAAAATAACTGCTGTGAATAGGCCTTTCGTAATGTGGTGGTGAGGTGGGCGTCTAGACTATAACCTTCACAGGTGTTTCTCCTCCCTTATATGAGGCAGGACAGTGAGAATGGACTGGAGTACGGCCTTTCCTTTCTCCAGGTTCGTTAGGTTCTGATAATATCCCAGCAGGTTGGGCCCTGGTTCACGTATCTCTCCACAGGGCAGACCTTACTAAGAACAGAGTGCTGTGCAGTATTTCAGAAGGGTTCCTTTGCCCCCCTCCCTCCTGCAGGAAACCCAAGGTGACTTTTCTTCAGTATTTGCTGTGGCAATCTGGTACAGTTCCTGGTGTTAAATCTCACAACAGTGTGCCCCCCGCAATAACTGAGTTCCCCTGGAGATGATAAATCTCAAAGTCGTCTGGCCTGAGCCTACAGCAATTTGTTAATTACACTTGAGATTTTTCCTTCCCTGGCACTGGTTCCTGTATTTCTACTGGTGAGTCTCTGCTTGGGTAAGCTGTGACTCCCTGTATCTGTTTGACTGTCTCTTCGATCTGGAGGGCAGTAGTTTGACTTGTGTACTCTCCTCTCCTAATATCCAAGAAGAGCTATTCATTTTTCAGCCTGTTCACCTCTTTACTTACTGGAAGGAGAGAGCAGTGACTCCCTCCACCCCAAGCCCGTTACGTGCCGAACTACAAACCAGAAGTTCCCCATTCCACGTTTTAATTGATGGTTTAATGACTAATGTTAGTTTCGTGAGGCAGTACGTAGTTAAAATGAATACCTTGGAAACAACTGCACCAAGATTTATCCACAATGTTCAAGTATATGTCTGTGATGTCCAATGACCCCATGCTAACAGACTGGAGACCAGTAAAACTCAACGGAGGGGAGGAGGCGAGATGCTAGTGATCTTTCTTGGGTGGTCACGAATCCCCATTTGGTAATTTCTCCCTGGGAAACATCTGTATTTGCTTCCTAGGATCTTTTCAGTGCCAAGTATCAGGCGTCCAGTGTGACAGAGAAGCTTTAAGTCTAAGAAGCTGGTAACTCAGGCTTTCTGATCGCCAAATCCGAACTTAAAAATGTAAAATCATTGGTGGGCTTCCTTTCATGGATACCATGTTACTGCCACTCAACTTCTGGATATTTTAGACGAAAAAAATATTCGAGCGAAATTAAGAGAACACACAGCATGCATTTGTCGGTAAGAAACTGAGAAGAATTACTCCAAAGCTTGTACACCTGGTAGTAACTTAAAAGATTTAAACTATTACTAGGTTTCATTGGTGATTCGGTATCGAAATTACCCATGAAAAGGTAAAGTTAGTGCTTTATTGCATGCGTTAATTACCAACCCCCTGAGACAACACCTGCAGTCCTTATTCAATGCTTCTCTGTTCCTGTTAACAACGTTGGTGCAAACAGGGAATTCTGGGAGTAAGCTCACCAAGTTATTTTTTATTGTACAGGTCGCTGTGGCTTTCAGTGTTTTCTTTAAAAGAATTTGTTAACATTTCGAATTTATTTTTGAGAGGCAGAGAGAGACAGAGCGCGAGTGGGGGAGGGGCAGAGAGAGAGGGAGACACAGGATCCAAAGCAGGCTCCAGGCTCTGAGCTGTCAGCACGGAGCCCGATGTGGGACCCGAACTCACAAACCATGAGATCATGACCTGAGCTGAAGTCAGCTGCTCAACTGACTGAGCCACCCAGGCGCCCCCAGCAGTGTTTTTTGAACTAGACATATTACTGACAGACTTTCCTCTTTGTTGCCCCCCTGGTTCGGCAGAAGCCTGGCTTATGTGGGATGGAAGAGAAGTATGGAGGCCCGTTACTGCTCTGTTTTTTTTCCATCCGTCAGTGACATAGAGAAGATCATCCTCCCCTCTGGCCCCAGACCTTTACACATCACCCAGTGCTCCAAGACCTAGCTCCTGCCCTGGAGACGAATGGAAGGATCGTGGTAGACATTCCTAGGTGTTAACCCAAGGAAAATAGAGCCCCGTATGTGTTTGTGTGGGCCCGAGGCTACTTGTGTTAGGTAGGAATAGTTAAACCTGGAGTAAATCAATGAACAAGTGTTTGCCAAGGCCTTACTATGCACCCAGGTGTGGTCCGAAAAGAAACAGCAGAGAGCAAATCAAAGTCCCTGCTTTCGTAGAACTGACATTCTAGGTAGGGAAAAAGACAACATACGCAAATAGGTAAGGATTAAGTACGCAGCCAAGTGGATGTAGATTGAAGCTGGTAAGGACACAGAGAATGTCCTTTTGGGGCGCCTGGGCGGCTCAGTCGGTTAAGCCCTTGACTCTTGATTTCGGCTCAGGTCACGATCTCGCGGTTCGTGGGTTTGAGTCCCTCGTCGGGCTCTGTGCTGATGGCTCAGAGCCTGGAGCCTCCTACGGATCCTGTGTCTCCCTCTCTCTCTGCCCTTCCCCTGCCTCTCTCTCTCTCAAAAATAAACATTAAAAATTTTTTTAAATAAATAAGTAAATAAATAAACGTTAAAATTTTTTTTAAAAAAAAGAAAAAGAAATAGGAAACAAATGCCAGTACGTCAAAGAGTTATCAGGGGATTGATTAGATCATGTAGGGCCTTCAGGACCCTAAGGCAAACTTGGATTTTACTCTGATTAAGATGGGAAACCACTGGAGGGTTCTGAGCAGCAGGACACCATCAGATCATCTGGCTTCTGAGTGGCGAATAAACTATAGTGGGGTGGGGGGCAAAGGCGGAATCAGCAGGAATTCAAGTGAGAGAAGATAGTCGCTTAGACCTCGGTAGTGGTGATGAAAAAGCTGAGCTTAGAGTAGCCTAGTTTAAAAAAAATTTTTTTTTAATATTTATTTTTGAGAGACAGAGTGAGACAAAGTGAGAGTGGAGGAGGGGCAGAGAGAGGGGGAGACATAGATTCCGAAGCAGGTTCCAGGCTCTGAGCTGTCAGCACAGAGCCCGACACGGGGCTTGAACCCACAGACTGTGAGATCGTGACCTGAGCCGAAGTCGGACGCTCAACCGACTGAACCACCCAGGCGCCCCAGGGTAGCCTAGGTTTTGAAAATAAAAATGAAGAAGGAACCCGTCCCCCTCCCCGCCCACCGCCGCCTTGGTGCCTATGCTATATTCATCCGTTTCCCCACAGACATTTTCAGATTTGCCTGGAGTATGAGGCATAAGAGATCATTTCTTCCTGGTGATGTGACATGCACTTAAATGCACTGAGCTGACGGAGGAGGTACCTCGGTGATGGCTTTCAAGGCAACCAGAATTAAATGGTATCTGGGATTCAGCAGAAATGCAAGGTTTATAACACGATTTATAATGTGGCGTTGGAAAATTAAAGTCTCAGAAAATTAGCACTAGTTGATAATGCTGAAGGATCTATTGCTGGCTTCATCTGGAAACAAATTTTGTTGGGCAGTTTGGGGGGGGAAAGTGGGGGGTGGGGCACCTTGGAGGCTCAGTTGGTTGAGTCTCCGACTTCAGCTCAGGTCATGATCTCATGGTTCGTGGGTTCGGGCCCCGCGTCGGGCTCTGTGCTGACAGCTCGGAGCCTGGAGCCTGTTTCGGATTCTGTGTCTCCCTCTCTCTCTGTCCCTCCCCTGCTCGTGCTCTTTCTTTCTCTCTCTCTTTGAAAAATAAATAAACACTAAAAAAAAAATTAAGCACGCCCGGGTGGCTCAGTCCGTTAAGTGTCCGACTCTTGATTTTGGCTCAGGTCATGATCTCACGGTTTCCTGAGTTCGAGCCCCACATCAGGCTCCGTGCTGATGATGTGGACCCTGCTTGGGATTCTCTGTCTCCCTCTCTCTCTGTCCCTCCCCCACTTGTGCTCTGTCTCTCCCAAAATAAAGAAAGAAATAAACTTAAAAAAAACTGTTTTAATTAAAAAAAAAAAACAAGATGGGGAGAAGGCCAGCACCCCTCTACAAAAGGGTCTTGGCCTCTTGCATGTTTTATTTTGCATATTGAAAAAGGTACTAGAACTCTGTTGCAGGCAAGTGACAAATGCTTCTCTTCGTTACCCGATTAGCACAGTAATCTTAAAAGGGACGTTCTCACGGAGTAACCGTACCCAGCCAACGTTGCCAGTGTGGACGCCGTGTGAAAGGCACTGACCAACGGAGTGTGAAAAGCAGTGATAAAGTTAAGAGAGCAGAAACTGCTGAGTAGTGAGGCAGAGGTGAAAAACAAAGTGAAGCCACCCCTGACCCTTTGCAGATTCCGCCGCTGAGGTTTTTCACCCCACAAGGTTTTCCAGCTGCCTGAGTCCTTCCGCACTCCCTCTGACCAGCCCGCGCCACCAATGCTTGAGATCAACACGGGCAGCTGGCCCCAGTCTCTGCAGCTGTGTGTGCCCGCCGACAGCCAAGGCCCCCACGGGTGCTTGTGGGTCCCCATCTGGCCCCGACTCCTGCCACTGGCTTGCCTCACTGTGTGCGTACGTGAGCCTCTGTAACCACACAAGTGCACACCGATAGCCCACAGCCAAGACCCACGTGGCTGTTTGGGGGCTTGGATCCAGCCCTGACCACTGTCCTTGAGCTATCCGTCTGCATGCCTGCAGCCAGCCCCCCCGCGTCTTGTAAATGCATGCCACCGGCCAAATATTTGGGTGGATCCACAAAGGACCCCCAAGAGCCAAAGCCATCCGGAGAAAGAGCAAAGTTGGAGGCATCATAGTTCCTGATTTCAAATTATACTTCAAAGCGACAGTAATCAAAACAGTATGGTACCTCCATAAAGACCGACACATAGACGAGTGGAATAGAATCAAGGGTCCTGAAATAAACCCATGCATATATGATGAACTAATTTTTTTTAAGTTTGTTTATATTTATTCTGGGAGAGAGAGAGAGAGAATCCCAAGCAGGGAAGAGGGGAGAGGGAGGGGGAGAGAGAATCCCAAGCAGGCTCCGTGCTGTCAGCGCAGAGCCTGATGCAGGGGCTCAGACCCACGAACCGTGAGCTCATGACCTGAGCCCTGGATCAAGAGTCGGACGCTCAACCGAATGAGGCACCCAGGTGCCCCGATGATGAACTAACTTTTGAAAAAGGCACCAAGAACACACAACAGGAAAAGCACAGTAGCCTGTAAAGAAGGGCCCTGAAAGGGAAAAGAACAAAGAAAAGAAGAAAAGCTGTTGCCAAATATGTCTTTGTAGTTATGCACATCTGGGGCTTTCAATACACTGTGGCTTTCTAGCTATTGCAGGGATTCGCCTCATAACTGGATCTTCCAGGTGATTTCTGCTTGCTTCAGTCGCGTGCGATACTTTTCGAATTAATGAACTCGGCTCGGAGCATCCTTCTTGCCCATTAGCTAATGAGACAAGAAAGAGTTTGCGCGTCTCGTTTCCCTGGTGTCGATTTAAAACACGTCTTCCATCAAAATACAGAGATAGACCGTACAGAGTGAAACGCAAAACCCACTGAGGTGTTTTAGATTAGCTATGACATTTCATTTTTTTTTTCGTTTCTTTATTTTTTGAATATGGAATTTATTGTCCAATTGGTTTCCGTACAACAGCCAGTGCTCATCCCAACAGGTGCCTATGACATTTTATTCACTGCCGGAAGTTTCTCTTGTAGTGAACACTCTCCTGCTGTTCATTCCTTCCCCCACGTCTCATTATCCCTTCCAGCTGGGGCTCTTCAATCCACATCGAGTTAAGAAGCTTTTATGAGCCAGAGATCCGGCTTGCTACCGGAGAAACACGCTGCTCTTAGGAGTGCATAGCAAATTGGGGCGCCTGGGTGGCTCAGTTGGTTAAGCGACTGACTTTGGCTCAGGGCACGGTCTCACGACTCATGGGTTTGAGCCCCGCATCTCTGCCGTCAGCACAGAGCCCACTCTGAATCCTCTGTCTCCCTCTCTCTCTCTGCCCTCCGGCTCGCCTTTCTCGCCCCAAAATAAATAAACATTAAAAAAAATGAAAAAGGAGTGTGGGGGTAAGTAGAATATAGAAGATAGACAAAAACTGGCGATTATCACATGGCTTGATACACCTTTTAAAAAATTTTTTTAACATTTGTTTTTGAGAGACAGAGAGAGACAGAGTGTGAGCAGGGGAAGGGCAGAGAGAGAAAGGGAGACACAGAATCGGAAGAAGCTCCAGGCTCCGAGCCGTCAGCACAGAGCCCGACGCGGGGCTCGAACCCACAAACCGCGAGATCGTGACCTGAGCCGAAGTCGGACGCTTGACTGACTGAGCCATCCAGGCGCCCCTTGATACATTTTAATACATGGGTGAGGAATGGGATTACCAAGAAAGAAGACCCCCAAGAGAGTAGATCGTCTAGGGAATATTTAACACAATAGTTTACATTCGAGTTGGGGTTTGCAGGACAGATAAGGGTTTGCCAGAGAAAGAGAAAAGAAAGGGAAAGTAAATTTCTGGCTTGGAGGAAAGGATACACAAGAGGAAGGAGGTATGAAAAACGGTGTAGCGAGTCTGCGGGTTTCAAGGTGAGGGGTATCTTGGGCACAGGGTGAAAATCTGGTGTGAAATTTTATGGGCTTTATCTAATGTGCATGAGGGAGTGAACACAAATTTTGGATGGGAGCAAAGGAGAGGGGATCACATCTTTAGCAACACCAAGTATTTTCTTGGTTGGGGTTGTAAGACCGTAGCTCACTTAATGTCTTTAGTTTGCCCCTCACCCTCTCCCCCCTACCCACGTTCCCACCCAAAGCAGACCCTGAAACAAGGCTATGGGCACAGGTAGTTTATTTAGGAGGTGATCCTAGGAACCAGGAGGAGAGAATAAGGAAGTGAGACGGGGAAGGGAGACAATAATAAAGGATGTGCTAACAGGCTGATGTCACCTCTGGGCAACTGGGCTTCGATCCTGGGGCTTTTCAGAGACCGTTCGGAAAACCGCTGTCCAATAGGGGCACTTGGCTGGCTCAGTCAATAGAGCATGTGACTCTTGATCTCGGGTAAGTGGGTTCGAGCCCCAAGCTGGGGGTAGAGTTTACTTACAAAAAAAAAGTGCTGTCCAATAGAAATAAAATGCGGGGGGGCTGGATGCCTCAGTCCATTAAGCGTCCGACTTCAGCTCGGGTCAAGATCTCACAGTTTCTGAGTTCGAGCCCCTCGTCGGGTTCACTGCTGTCAGTGAAGAGCCCCCTTTGGATCCTCTGTCTCCTTCTCTGTGCCCCTGCCCCGCTCATGCTCCCTCTCTCTCTCTCTCTCTCGCAAACATAAATAAACATTAAAAAAGACATGCAAGTCGCGTACGTATTTTAAAATGTTCTAAGAAGCACACTTAAAAAACTAAAAAGGAACAGATAAAAGTAATAATAATAATAATAAAGTTTCTTTCTTACAATATATCCACAATATTACCATTTCAACGTGTAATCAATATAAAAATATCAGCGAGCTATTTTATTCTTTTATCATATGAAGTCCTTAAGATCTTTTTTTAATGGAAAGGAGATTATTTTATTTTTTTAATTATTTTTTTGCTTCACACATCTACCATTTTTTAATTTTGATTTCAGTATAGTTAATGCACCGTGTTACAAATGGTGTACAACACCCAGAGCTCATCACAAGTGCCCTCCTTAGTCCCCATCCCCCCACCCACCTCCCTCCCGTGACCACCAGTTTGTTCTCTATAATTAAGGGTCTGTTTCTGGGTTTCTTTGTCTCTCTCTGGGCTTTTGTCCCCCCCTTTTCTCATTTGTTTTCTTCTTTTTTTAATATATATGTTATTTTTAAGTAATCTCTGCGCCCAACGTGGGGCTTGAACTCACAACCCCGAGATCGAGAGTTATGTGCTCTACCAACTGAGCCACCCAGGCAACCCCGTATGTCATCTTTAAATTTTTTTTTAATGTTTATTTTTGAGAGAGAGAGATAGAGCATGAGCAGGGGAGGAGCAGAGAGAGAGAGAGAGGGAGACACAGAATCCGAAGCAGGATCCAGGCTCCGAGCTGTCGGCACAGAGCCCGACGAGGGGCTCGAACTGATCGTGACCTGAGCTGAAGTCGGACGCTTTACTGACTGAGCCGCCCAGGCGCCCCTTAGTGCTGTCTTATATCCGTTTGGAATTGCTGTTTAACACTTTATGCTTCTCTGTCCTCGATCCCACAGATTTCCTTATCTCTTTCCTCTCTATTGGCCAGCATAGAGAGTTATGTTGAAAGTCTCTCCTCCAGCATTTTGTTTTGTAGAGAACTGTAATTTTGCATGCGGCTTTCCAAATAAAACACACACGCCATGGTTTGTGATCTCCATCTCACAAAGGGAGAGCCAATTAGGTTGCCTCTGGCCCCAACAGCCAGCCACTCAGTAGACCCCGGAGAAAACTTGAAAAGGGAGATGCATTTCTCTTTAGGCTTGAGGCACCCAGTTCTCCAGCTGCTAGGAGTGTTGGCTGTTGTCGACTCACAGCTGAGTCTCTCCCCGGAGCTCCCCTCAGCCGATGGTGGCTGCCTCCCCAAAGATGCACACCCTCCCCAGGTGTAACCCACATCTAACGATTGGGCGGAAGTGGGGAGGGGGGAGGTGAAGAGGGTTTATATAAAGGCTTTTGTTCATGGCCGCTCTGAAAGGCCCTCCCAGGATCAGCGGAGAACTGCCGTCTCGACTAGAGCTGCTGTTCAACGTCTCCCTCTGTCCAATCCTGCTTCTCTTGCTGCCTCACAGGGCTTGTTCCTAGAGCTCTCCCCACTAAACCTACTGCGCACAGATCTGAGTCTCCAAATGTTTCCTGGGGAACCCGATCCATGACCGGAGGGGACTTGACCAACGTCTCTATGTTTCAGTGTGCTGATTTAACTGAAGTTGTGCAAAGTTAGAAGGCAATCCCTCAAAGCACCCTCCCTTCTTCTTTTTTTAAATTTTTGATGTTTGTTTACTTTTGAGAGAGAGAGTGAGACAGAGCATGAGCAGGGGAGGGGCAGAGGGAGAGGGAGACAGAGAATGCGAAGCAGGATCCAGGCTCTGAGCTGTCAGAGCTGTTGATGTGGAGCTCGAACTCGTGAACTGTGAGATCGTGACCTGCGCCAAAGTCCGACGCTTAACAGACTGAGCCACCCAGGCTCCCTTGAGCACCCTCACTTCTGAACTGCAAGTTCAAGGCTCACCGAGACCATCCTCACTTCTGACACCAACTTCAAGGTCAAGGGTCTCCAAGGCTACCTTCAGTTTTGATGATTGGCTAATAGGACTCACAGAACTCACGGAAGGCTGTTGACACTCACAGTTTATGACAGTGAAAGGATAAAAATGAAAATAAGGCAAAGAAGGAGACACAAGCTGCAGTGTTCAGGAAAGTTCTCCATGTGGAGCTTCTGGCTGTCCTCTCCCAGTGGAGTTGTAGCATCCCAGGAACGCTAGCTCTCCTGGTAACCATGTGTGACAATACACAAAGAATTTTGCCAACCAGGGAAGCTTACCTGAGCTTTTGTGTTCAGAGTTTTTATTGGAGCTCAGCCATGTAGATCTGGTTTCCCACCCATGTAGCTGACCCCAGTCCCCAGCTCCTTCCTCTCTAGGCCAACTAATGCTGCATGACCAGCTTAGAGAGGGAATGGGTTTTCAGGAAAACAAGAAGTGCATTTCTGCCTTATTAAGATACATTCATCAACTTTCATTCACTTGTTATGGAAACCCTTCCCCCCGACTCCATTGTGTATCTGAGTTATGTGTCCACCTCAGATCGGATTCAGCATCAAATAATAGAGTTAGACACACAGACACGAGAGAGGCAAAGATTCTGGACGTATCACAGGGGGCCCAGACCACGGGGCCCATACCCTCCTCACCATCTACCCTACGACCTTTCATACCATGAGTAAGATATGCGCAGTAACCGGCGAAAGCAGCCCTCATATTTATGATGTCTAAAAACAACAATACAAACCCTGAAGTCACCATGGAAACTGCCTCCCACTAGCATTTGCCTTCCAGAGATTTTTAGAAGCATTTATCCACAACAAATCAGCAGAGAAGAAAATTTGAGACAGATGATCCTAATTACGAATGCCTATGCTTACTAGAAGGAGAGTTACCGAGAAATAGAAAAGAAGAAGGGGTCTTTAATCCAAACTTCATTAAACATTTATTTTAAGAAGCCTTAACTTACCTGTCTCCCAGAAAAAATCCTCTAAAGGAGCCCTTGAGACACAGCTTTTATAAGTGCTTGGTTTTACATACTTCATAACTATCTACAGTTTAAAAAAATATTTTCTAATGTTTATTTATTTTTGAGAAAGAGAGCAAGAGAGCAAGGGAGGAACAGAGAGAGAGAGGAAGACACACAATCGGAAGCAGGCTCCAGGCTCTGAGCTGTCAGCACAGAGCCCCATGTGGGGCTCGAACTCCCAGACCATGAGATCATGACCTGAGCCAAAGTCAGACGCTTAACCGACTGAGCCACCCAGGCGCCCCGTAAATCTTTATATTTTAAAGTCACATGTATTTTTGTGTTTTCTTTTTGAAATTTGTCTTAATGATAAATTTGAGATATTTTAGGAAGCAAAATAGGTTGTCAGAAACAGCCAATTCACAACTTTTATCCTTAGAAAATACAAACGTAACATAACAGATTTCACTTCAGTCACAAATCAAGAAGACTGGTATATTTCAAGTCAGTCTCCTAAAGGGTGCCAGCTTCTGGAAGGGAGGTTATGGGGAAGCTTAAGAAAGAAAATGTTTGCTAGGGCGCCTGGGTAACTCCATCGGTTGAGCGTCTGACTTCGGCTCAGGTCACGATCTCACGGTTCACGGGTTTGAGTCCCGAATTGGGCTCAGAACCTGGAGCCCGTTTTGGATTGTGTCTCCCTCTCTCTCTCTGCTCCTCCCTCACACTCTGTCTCTCTGTCTCTCAAAAATAAACATGAAAGAAGAAAGAAAGAAAGAAAGAAAGAAAGAAAGAAAGAAAGAAAGAGAAAGAAAGAAAGAGAAAGAAAGAAAGAAAGAAAGAAAGAGAAAGAAAGAAAGAAAGAGAAAGAAAGAAAGAAAGAAAGAAAGAGAAGGAAAGAAAGAGAGAAAGAAAGGGTTTACTGAAGTTGCTATGTCAAAGCTGGGGATCAGTCTTGTTTGCAAAGTCACAAAAATAAGGATAATTCCACGGAAGGCAGACATAAGATTTAGATAAAACTTCAAACTTTGAGTAGCCAATATCGCTTACAGAGATCTCAGTTTATATCACAAGTTGAAGTTAGGTCCCATTTCCACCCAGATTTTTCAGTTTCTCCAACAGAACTCAATCTCTTCATCTTTCATGTTCCTAAAGCACATTGTGCCTCTCTTAAGCCACTTAATAATATTCATGGGGCGCCTGGGTGGCTCAGTCGGTTGAGCGTCCGACTTCGGCTCAGGTCATGATCTCGAGGTCCGTGAGTTCGAGCCCCGTATCGGGCTCTGTGCTGATGGCTCAGAGCCCGGAGCCTGTTTCAGATTCTGTGTCTCCCTCTTTCTTTCTCTTCCCCCGCTCATGCTCTGTCTCTCTCTTCTCAAAAATAAATAAACCTCAAAAAAATAAAAAAAAATAATATTCTACCTTATGTTTTGGTTATTTTTGTACCTCTCTCTGGGACGAAACCCCTTTGAAAATAGAGAATACTTTTTCTATATCTTTGTTACCACATAGCCCCTAGCACAATTCCTCGTACGCTGTGGGAGCTTACACATGTTTATGAAATGAATTAAGAAAGCCCAGCTCTAATTAGCACAAGATTAAGCCTAGGATATTGTGTTCACAGAGAAGCTTTTTTTTTTTTAATCAAATGTCCCCCCGACAAAATAACCAGAAAGTGATCTCCTTCGTAGGAGAACTCACTGAGGAACTTGGCAATTTGCTGTTTTTCTCAAGAAAAATCTTTTCCAGGTCGTAGATGGGTTCTGAAAATGTAACAGCCCACAAACTGGCCACCGACTGACTTCCCCTGGACGATCGGCGCGAGGCTACATATCGCAGCAGTGACTCAAACAGCCGGGAGAAGAAAACGTAGAACAAATGCGAATTTTTCAGCTCAGTAAACATTTGCTGATTACGTCTTTCTGTACAGATCGCTGAGTTAGGGGCTGTGCTCCGGAGGAAACCAAGATATATCCAGTAATCACTGCTACCCATTAAACACCAGGTAGAGGCCATGGACCTTCTTATCCACTTCCTATAGCAACCCGGTAACGTAGATACCATTACCCACGCCCGTATCAACAGGACAATGAAGGCTCAGGGAAGTCAGGTAACTTTACCAAGGTTACATAGCCAGGAAGTGAGAGAATCAGGATTTCAATCCTCATCTGACTCCAGAATCCATGTTATTCCCATGAACCAGAGTCCTTTTTGGTTTTTTTAAAGAGTGCTGAGTCGCTTTTATTCTGATGTACGTAATTATAGAGGCTAAATGACATAATATCGATGATAAAAGAATACGTTCTCTGGTGATTTGTGAGATGTCTTTTTTTTAAATGTTTATTTATTTTTGAGAGAGAGAGACAGAGTGCAAGTGGGGGAGGGGCAGAGAGAGAGAGAGAGAGAGAGAGAGACAGACAGAATCCGAAGCAGGCTCCGGGCTCTGAGCTGTCAGCACAGAGCCCGATGCGGGGCTCGAACCCACGAAACGTGAGATCGTGACCTGCCTGAGCCGAAATCAAGAGTCTGAAGCTGAACAGAGTGAGCCACCCAGGTGCCCCTCTGGTCATTTATGAATTTAACTTTTGTCCTCAACTAGGTTATCAGCTCCCAAAGGGCAGGGACCGTAGCATAATTCAGTAACTTTCCTCAAAGCGCCTGGCTATTGTGCTGAATACATAAAAGATCCTCTCTATACACTAGTGGTTTGATCAATTTTCCCTCGGCCCTTAGGAGTAGGAGCCGGACGATATTTGGCCTCCCTGGGTGGAAGAGGAAAGAAAAATGAGTACAGCACGACAATAGCTAATTGGCCGCTCACTCCTATCTGCTATATATTACCTCGCTTAATTCTCAAAACCCTACAAAATAGGTATGAGCATCCCCATGTTGCAAATGAGAAAGTTCAAGCTTAGAAAAATTAAGTAAACGGCCCAAGGTTACAGAACCAGAATTTGATGAAGCAATTATTTAAATGTGGTTCTGTCTGCGCCAGAGTTCCCGCTCTCAATGCTTTCACCGTCACTTCTGTTCTAAGACCCCATAGATCTGAAGATACATCCTTGATGTACTAAACGTTTTTCAAGGACACGGAAGGTACTACCGCATTAAATGAATAGGCTGGGTGAAAAAACGTGTCTCAATTTCAGAACGGGAAAATGGGTGTCTTAAGCAGCAAAGAAATGAGGTACCGCATATTTGCGACACGTTTTAGAGTTTCCTTTGAAATGCCGACGACCAAAAAAACACCAAGCGACCTTCCGCAGTGTAGTGTTAATGAAAAGGTTCAAACTGCTCTGAAACTTTGGTTTTTAATGAGCTGTTATAGCGCCGACATAGAGGGGCTGTATTTTCAAAGAACGCTTTCAAGAAACACTGTGAAAATAGCTCTCCGACTCAGTCTTCTATAGAAGCTTCCCCACACTCTCCACTCCCTTATCACTCATCCCAGGATGGACCCTAATTGCCTCTGCCCCGGCCTACAACCCCAGGCCAGCCCAGAGGAACCCTGCCTTTGACTTTGGTTCAGAATCCTGGTGGGATCCACAAGACTGTGGGAATGGAGTAGAGATTCCCCACACTCTTGTTATTTTCAGGATACATCTGCATTCCCTCGAGAGAAAGAAAGAAAGAAGAAGAAAGAAAGAAAGAAAGAAAGAAAGAAAGAAAGAAAAGAAAGAAAGAGAAAGAAGGAAAGAAATCTTGGGGCACCTGGGTGGCTCAGTAAGTTGGGCATTTGGCTCAGGTCATGATGGCGGCATTTGTGGGTTCAAGCCCTGCATCAGACTCTGTGTTGACTGTGGAACCTGCTTGGGATTCTCTCTCTCCCTCTCTCTCTCTCTGCTCCTCCCCTGCTCTCTCTCTCTCCCTCTCTCTCCCTCTGTCTCTCAAAACTAAACAGTGGGGAGCACTTGGGTGGCTCAGTTGGTTGAGCATCCGACTTCAGCTCAGGTCATGATCTCACAGTTCGTGAGTTCGAGCCCCACATCAGGCTGGCTGCTGTCAGCGCGGGGCCTGCTTGGGACCCTCTGTTCCCCCCCCCCCCCGCCCCCACCCCTCTGCTGCTCATGCTCTCTCTCTCAAAAATAAACATTTTAAAAGAAACAAACAAACATTTTTTTAAAAAGAAGAAGAAATCCTATCCCTTGGGGTCCTTGGAAATTTTGAAATTTGTCAGACCTCAAGTTCCCCTCAGCTGTGAATTGAAATACAAACAGATCTGTGTGAATGGGGTTACCAGATGCCCTGCACAGAAATCTCGGGTCTCTAAGAATGGTGTGAGCAGGAAAGGTTCGGCAGGGAATCATTCTGATTCCCTCCTGTATTTAAATGCATTTGACTACAGGGGCGCCTGGGTGGCTCAGTCGGTTAAGCATCCAACTTCAGCTCAGGTCATGATCTCGCGGTCTGTGAGTTGGAGCCCCGCGTGGGGCTCTGGGCTGATGGCTCAGAGCCTAGAGCCTGCTTCCGATTCTGTGTCTCCCTCTCTCTCTGCCCCTCCCTCGTTCATGCTCTCTCTGTCTCAAAAATAAATAAACGTTAAAAAATTTTAAAAAAATAATAAATAAATAAATAAATAAATAAATAAATAAAATGCATTTGACGACAAAGAAAATAGTATAAAGTACCAACGAGACAATTTGGCCTCTCTTAAATAAGGAGAATCATTCTCTGGTAAAACCCATCATGGCACAACAATTTACAATTGGCTTGAGAGCTTCCCCGCCTTCTACGGCAACCACCACGAGGACAAATTTTCTGAGCTCCGTTTTTTTTCTAATTTGCTTAAGGGCAATAGGAAACAGTAGCTCCCTGGGCTGCTTAGAACTAACGCCATCCTCTTGCCAGGTGCCCTGGACCCCTCCTCGCCTTGCGAATTGAGGTTTGCAATTATGGGATTTACAGCTCCCCATTCATTAGCACTCATTATTGAAAGGTCCTCGTGAATTACTCAACCTCAAATTTTCCGTCCTCCACGTAATCCAAGTAGACTCCTTGCCTCTTATCCATACCCAGATCTGCCAGATTTCTCATCTTGGATGCAATTGTTCCAAAGCTTAGATCGCTTCCAGTCAAAGGAACTTTTTTCCTACTCATGAAATACGTACATAATCCCATGATCACGTAGAATATTGGGCCTGTGAAAAACTCACTCTGTAGGGAAAGTTTTTTTCAGTGTTTATTTATTTGGAGAGAGAGAGAGAGAGCGCGTGCACGCCTGTGCCCGAGCAGGGGGGAGGGGCAGGGAGAGAGGGAGAGAGAGAGAATCCCAAGCAGGCTCCGTGCACCGTCAGCACTGGGCCCAACGTGGGGCTCGAACTCATGAACCCCGAGCCCATGACCTGAGCCGAAATCAAGAGCCGGCCGCTTAACCGATGGAGCCACCCAGGCGCCTGGATGTAGGGAAAATTTATCCCTGCTGCAAGTCAGCATCTGGGCTGCGTGACAAGGAAGTGATACTTGGCACCAGAAGGCAGAAGGGAGACTGAGAAAACTTAAGACTGTTACAGGGAAAGAAAGAAGGGAAAAGGAAAATCGGCAAACAGGTCGGCTTGTGGCATGAAGGCATAAAGACCTTGGTGAATCCTTTCTCCAAAGAGCCGGCGTTGAACCCGAGGGCCCCAAACAACCATTTTTAGAGCTTCAGATTGATTGGTCAAAGATAGAGTCTGTGGCTTTTGTTCCTGGGTCTACTGACTTACCCTGCTCCCGGCTTCACGAGTAAGAAGCAACTTTTACCAGCATGAGCTGCAGGCCATGCAAACTAGTGGGTCGGCGGCCGGGGGGGCGGGGTGGGAAAGACTCAATTTCGGGTGAATGTGGTTTAATTAGGGCTCGGTCAGCTACAAGTAACACATCTGCTAGGAACCAAGTGAAAATGCACAGCACTCCGAGGTCGCTGAGCTCGCTGGGTGAACAGAAAAAAACAAACCGAAATTTTAACAGGAAGGTCCTGCCAATGGCAGAACCATAAAAGGGCTGAGATAAGACCCCCTCGTGTCTTGAGAGCGGAGAAACTACACACTGGCGTGGAAGAAACCCAGGAGAGGTTTCTAGCAAAGGGTGAAAGCTAAGGGAGAATTGGGGAGCCGCCTGCGTGGCTCAGTCGGTTAAGCGACCGACGGTCGGCTCAGGTCACGATCTCACAGCTTGTGGGTTCGAGCCCCATGTCAGGCTCTGTGCCCACAGCTCGGAGCCTGGAGCCCTGCTTCGGATTCTGTGTCTCCCTCTCTCTCTGCCCCTCCCTTCGTGCTCTCTCTCTCTCTCTCTCTCAAAAATACTTCAACATTAAAAATATCCAGTGCAAAGAACAGAGAGAAAAATGCTTGAGACAAATTAACAAAGTCTCAGAAATATTAAATGAAGTTGCTGTTGAGGTTGAAAGGAAATGACACAAGACTTTAACTCAAATTTACAAAAAGGAACGAAAAATACTGGGAATGGATACAGGTGCATCTATAAAAGACTGCAGCTATTTGTGTGTGTGTGTGTATCTCACTTTTTTATTGTTTCCGTATTCTTTTTATTTCTTCTTTCTCATTTCTCTTTTCTTCATTATTTGAGAAACATGTGGTTCTTCACAGAAATAATTATAACACATATTATTGGGTATATAGCATCTAGGTATTACATACATGTATATAATATATGTGAGGACAAAAAGAGCAAAAGTGGGAGAAGGAAAATACACTGGAGAAAAGTTGCTACATTTTATTAGATTTAAGTTGGTATTAGTCTGAAATGGATTGCTTAGTTAAGGGTGCATACTTTTGTAAGAAGTTTATTTTTTTCTTTTGAGAGAGAGAGAGCGCGCACGAGAGAGTGTGTGCGAGATCATGACCTGAACCAAAATCACGAGTCGGACGCTTAAGTGACCGAGCCACCCGGGGGCCCCGTGCATCTTTTCAAAACAGTGTTTCTGTTTACTCAGGGCAATTCCCCAGTAGTGGAATTATATACTGTAGTGGAATATATACTATTTTCCACAGTAGTAGATATTTTGGATATTAGCTCTTTTTTGGATATATCATTTGCAAATATCTCCTCCCATTCAATAGGTTGCCTTTTTGTTTTGTTGATGGTTTCCTTGGATGTGAAAAGCTTTTTGTTTTGATGTAGTCCCAATAATTTTTTTTTTCTTTTTGTTTCCCTTGCCTGAGGAGACATACCCATAAATATGCTGCTAAGGGTGATGTCCAAGAGATTACGGCATACATTTTCCTTTAAAAGCTTTATGGTTTCAAGTCTCACACTTAGGTCTTTAATCAATTTTGAGTTTGGGAAATTTGCACATCTCAATAACAAGAGACAAACGACCCAATACAAATAGGGGACAGATGTGACACTTTCACCAAAGATTATATACAGATTTCTAATACGCGCTTGAAAACTTGGTCAACATTATTGGTCGTTGAGGCAACACGAATTAAAATCATAAGATACCACCTCGCACCGACTAGCATGGCTATGATAAAAAAAGACTGACAATCCAAAGTGTTGAGAGGCTGTGGAGAGACTCCTATCTCTCATACGTTACTGACGAGAACATAAAACGATACGACCACATCGGAAAAACAGTTCGACATCTTCTTAAACAGTTATACGTACAGTTTCCATATAACCTTGCAATTCCATTCCCAGGTATCTACTCAAGAGTAATGAGAGCACATGTCCACATGAAGGCATGCATGCGGGTGTTCACAGCGTGTTGTTCGCAAGCTCAAAACCGGAAGCAACTCGAATGTCCAGCCACTGGTGAATGGATAAACCTAACGTGATATAGCCACACAGCGGTATACTACTCAGCAATAAAAGGGAATACACTAGAAGAACTACGGATAAGTGCGAGAATGTGGGTGAACCTCAAAAACATTATGATAGGGGCGCCTGGGTGGCGCAGTCGGTTAAGCGTCCAACTTCAGCCAGGTCACGATCTCGCGGTCCGTGAGTTCGAGCCCCGCGTCGGGCTCTGGGCTGATGGCTCAGAGCCTGGAGCCTGTTTCCGATTCTGTGTCTCCCTCTCTCTCTCTGCCCCTCGCCCGTTCATGCTCTGTCTCTCTCTGTCCCAAAAATAAATAAACGTTGAAAAAAAAAATTTAAAAACATTATGATAAATAGTAGAAGCCAGACACAAAAGAGTACCTCTGCTACGATTGCCTCCATACGAAATTTCTAGAAAAGGTACAGCTCTAGAGACAAAAGGCAGATGAGGGCTTCCTGTGTTGGTGATGGGCTGAAAATGTGCACTAGAGAACATTTGGGGATGATGGAATTGTTCTAAGATTGGATTATAATGATCTGTGTACCACTGAATACGTTTAGTATAAAATGCATTGGGTATATTGTATGTATGGAGATCGATCATACCTCAATAAAACTGTTGAAGAAGTTTTAGAACAATATGGAAAGCAGTCAGACAACGGTCTACGTAGTCCATGGAAAATCTGCACAGCTCAAAGAGTATGGAAGAGGGGAAACCACAAGTTTGGCTTGAGGATAGTGTGAAATGGGCCGGGAGTTAGTCCTTCATTGAGAAGAATGGGGCAGGGCACTCAATCATAGGCAACCCAGTACGTATTCAGAGTTGAAAACCTCCAGCTTCTTACTTGGAGTGACTCCATATCTTATAGGCGTTGTTATTTCTTTCCTTCATTGTTAACGTGGATTTTTAGGGACCATAATAAGCATATCTAAAGTCATATAGTTTGGGGCACCTGAGTGGCTCAGTCGGTTGAGCATCCGACTTTGGCTCAAGTCATGATCTCACAGTCCGGGAGTTCGAGCCCCGCATCGGGCTCTGCGCTGAGCGCTCAGAGCCTGGAGGCTGCTTCGGATTCTGGGTCTCCCTCTCTCTCTGCCCCTCCCCAACTCGTGCTCTGTCTCTCTCTCTCAAAAATAAATAAAAAACATAAAAAAAAAGAAAAGAAATGGAGAGTTCGCCTTTGAGGAACAAGATACAACCAAGTAACCTGAAAGAAAAAACGTATGCACATTTAAAAGAGTTAAGGGGCGCCTGGGTGGCCCAGTCAGTTAAGTGTCTGACTTCGTCTCAGGTCACGATCTCAATGGTTTGTGAGTTTGAGCCCTGCATTGGGCTCCGTGCTGACAATGCAGAGCCTGCTTCGGATCCTCTGTCTCCCTCTCTCTCTCTCTCTCTTCTGCCTCTCCCCGCACCTCTCAAAAATTAAAAAAAAAAAAACATTAAAAAAATAGCTTAAAGAATGGAGATATGGGGTGCCTGACTGTTTCAGTCGGAAAAGCATGTGATTCTTGATATTGGGGTTGGGAGTATGAACCCCACATTGGGTTAGAGATTACTTAAATCAAAAAAATATAAATATATATTCAAAGATATATATATATATGATATATATATATAAGATATATATATAAGATATATATATATAAGATATATATATATCTTAAAGAATGGAGGTAATAATAGAATTAATAAAAGACATTATGGAAAACAGAAACCAACAGAAATGATAGAAATTAGAAAAAAGCAATTAAAATAAAATTCTCAAGTAGTAGGCTAATAGGAAACCAAATTTAAAAGAAATCATAGTAAATAGAAAGATCCATCCCCCCAAACGCAGTACAGAGAAATAAGATATATGTTCAACGAAATAGGTGCAGAAAATGATTCAATTCAAATAAAACCTACGCTTTGTTTAAAAAAAAACAAAAAAAACAAAAACAAAAACGCGACCTCCACGACAACCAGGTAAAGAAGGCAAAAAATCTACCAAAAATCTATACCAACCATTTTAGTTCATGGCTGAACTTTGGACGTTCTGTAACTCAAGACACAGATTCTAAAGTTTATGTAAAAGAGTAAACGTCTAACGAAGATTCAAGACATTTCTGGAAAAAAAATGCAGAAATTAAAGTGAGGATCAGGGGAGGAATATCAGCCACTACTTCTTATATTCATATTATACTGATGTGTCTAGAGAAGGCAGTAAGACAAGAGAAAATCGAAAATGGAGAAGAGAATTTTGCTGTTACTGGCAGGCAGGATTATCTATACAACAGGCAAAAATTGCTGGTCGTAAGATCAACATGACAATAATAAGGAAACGCCTATGTGTCCGCAATAGCAAATCGGATAAGACACTAGAAAAAAAAAATCTCATTTACGGTAACAACACTATACCCTCACTGGGAATCATCGCAACAAATGTTGTGCAGACTTTTGTGTGGAAATATATCAAACATTATTGCAAGATGGCAAAAAAACAAAGACCTAGATTGCTGGAGAGGTATTATGCCTGTTCAAGTACGGGAAGATTCAATATCTTTGTTAAGTTTATTTATTTATTTTGGGAGACAGAGAGAGAGAACTAGCAAGGGAGGGGCAGAGAGAGAAAGAGAGACAATGCCAAGAGCTGAAATCAAGAGTCGGATGCTCAACTGTCTGAGCCACCCAGATGCCCCAGGAAGATTCAATCGCTTAAGGTTGTTAGTTTTTACCAAGTTAGTCTTTAACACAATTAAATTTTTTTTTAATGTTTATTTATTTTTGAGAGAGACAGAGACAGAATGCGAGTGGGTTAGGGGCAGAGAGCAAGGGAGACCCAGAATCTGAAGCAGGTTCCAGGCTCTGAGCTGTCAGCACAGAGCCCGATGCGGGGCTCGAACTCACGGACTGTGAGCTCATGACCTGAGCCGAAGTCGGACGCTCAACCGACTGGGCCACCCAGGCGCCCCCCTGTCTTTAACACAATGTTAAACAAAATCCTACCACAATGTTTTATGTAATTTAACACACTGATTCTAAGTTTTATACAAAAGAGTAAAACTCTAATGAGAGACATTTCTGAAAAAAAAATATGGGGAGAGGACATTTCCTCTGGCAGATATAAAGAATTATATAAAGCTATAGTGATTAAAACAAAGTCGTGTTAGTATGAGAATAAATAGATCATTAGACTAGAATAGAGACCCCTCAAACAGACCAGATATTTGAGAATTAGTATCGCCTTACAAATCAAAGGGAAAATTCTAAACTATTCAATGGGTACCATCAAAACATTTGGTTATCCATATGTGGAAAATAGATTTTTACCCCATACCATTGACAAAAAGTAAATTTCACATAAATGTACCCAAACTACCAGGAAACGATTTAGAAGAATATCTTCATAAATAGCATTAAAAGTTGAACCGCTTCTTCCGAGAAGAATATATTTGCAATGCGTGTAACTATCGAATGATTGGTACCCAGAATACATAAAGACCTATAATTGAGATTGGTACCTCAATTATAAATAGACAAATCAGGGGGAAAAAAGCGGTTAATGACAGGAGCAGGCAATTTACGGAAGAGGGCCCACAACTGGCCAAAAAACATATCAAAAAGTTTCAACCTCTCAAGTAATCGGGAAAATGCAAATAGCAACACAACTTAGCTTCTACTTCGTACCGTCAGATCAATAAAAATAAAGCCAGTGAGGGGCGCCTGGGTGGCTCAGTCGGTTGGGCGTCCAACTTCGGCTCAGGTCATGATCTCGCCGTCCATGGGTTCGAGCCCCGCATCGGGCTCTGTGCCGACCGCTCAGAGCCTGGAGCCCTTTTCAGATTCTGTGTCTCCCTCTCTCTCTGCCCCTCCCCCGTTCATGCTCTGTCTCTCTCTGTCTCAAAAATAAATAAACGTTAAAAAAAAATTTTAAAATAAAGCCGGTGAATATCAAGTTTTGATGGATGTCTGGCCAGCTAGGAACACGCAAACGCGGTGAATGAGAGTATAAATGAGAGCGGGTGCAACTTGACCTTAAGGTTATGGATCCCAGAGAAACCTTCACCTGTGTCCAAGGAGACACGTGTGTGCTGCCCTGTCGCAGGATTACTGTAATGTAATGGCGAAAACGAATAGCAACTTGACGTTTGTCAAATTGGGATACCTTCGTATGATGACGTACACGGTTGGTATATAAAGGCACGGGCTCTCCTCCAAAAATATGCCGAGATACGTTGCAATAAAAGAGGATGTTGTACAATTGTGTGAATGTATGCTGCCATTTATGGAACCACGTGTATGAATATGCGCGAAACATGCGACGAATATATACCTGATGAAGTCATGAGAATACAGGCTGGAAAGACACCAAGGTGCCAAGTTCAAAATAACGAGCGCGGAAAGGTCAGTGGCAGTGGAGAGAGCACACAGAGAAATCTTCAGCTCTGTAACTGTGTCTCGTGTGTACAAAACAATCTGAAGCAAACGACAAAACTCAATCCTGTGTTCTGCATTCTTGATTGTTTGTTGTATTATTCTCTGTACTTTGCCTGTGCTTCAAATTTTGTTCCAGTAAGAAAAGAAACACGTTACATAAGGTGGGCAAGGATTTCCAGAACCACTTATTGGTACTTTCTCATTGAAAGCTCCTCTTCTCCCTCACAGAACTTTGAAATGACCCTACATCTGCTGTGGGGCTATTGCGTGAGTAAGGAGTGCCGTGTATAAAGACCACACAACAAAATGCTGTTTGGATACATGCGCGCAGATACATTTACATGATATGTGATATATATGATGTATATGTGATAAACATACCTCTTTTTATCGCCCGAGATACTGGCAGAAGAAACTCTTACCTCAAATTGCTAAGAACTGGGACGCCTGGGTGGCTCAGTCGGTTAAGCCTCCGACTTTGACTGAAGTCCTGATCTCGCGGTCCATGGGTTCGAGTCCCACGTCGGGCTCTGTGCTGACAGCTCAGGGCCTGGAGCCTGCTATGGATTCTGCGTCTCCCTCTCTCTCTGCCCCTCCCCTGCTCATGCTCTGTCTCTCTCTGTCTCTCAAAAATAAAGAAATGTGTAAAATTTAAAACAAAAATAAAATAAAATTGCTAAGAACTGAAGAAGTACCCAAAGGAAAACTCTCCATAGTACTATGTGAGGCACCTACGTCAGGGCAGAGAACCACGACAACAGAGGATCATTTGGAGGCCCCGGGGACAGATGGAGAGAAGAGGTAGGCCACCTCACCCTGGGCGGAGGGTCCAACAGGTAAGGTCTCTAATTCAGGTTTCTGATCACCCCTGATAGAGCAGAGGAAAACTTGCAGCAGGTCCCTGAAAAGGAGCAGCTTCACAAATCTCTTTCCACCCCAGAGCTCCATGAAGGATCCACCCCCGTGAACCTAGCTGTCCCGGGGAGGTGCGATCACGCATGGGCGACTTCATTCTCCAACTCAAGGCAACAGATAGAGAAGTCCTGGGCCTGCCTCTGCCTCTCTTCCTCTGGACAAGAGTGTGCTTTGCTCAGAGTTAAAAGTACACGTCCTATAAAAACGCTTTTCCTTCCCTGTGCAAAGCAATGGTGCTGGCCCATGAGCAGTAGGGGTAAACACTGAGCTGCTCTCCAGTGATGGTGGACTGAGTTGACGCTGGGCCATGGGTGCCATGGGAGCCTCTCCATTGCTCCTTCTTTCAAATGCTCACCGGTAAGCACGTGTCCCCCAGGAAGGGCGAAGATTGTTCCTGGGCCGGGGAGAAAATGTTGGCGTCCTTCTCAGGTATCTGCCCCGGGGGGCGGCTTGAAGTAGGTGGCGGCGTATGTGTGCGATTTTTTTGTACGTTTTTTAAAATGTGTATTTGCTTTTGAGAGAGAGGGAGAGAGAGACAGCAAGCAGGGGAGGGGCAGAGAGAGAGGGAGACAGAGGATCGGAAGCGGGCTCCGAGCTCAACAGCAGAAGCCCGGATGTGGGGCTCGAACTCGCAAACTGGAGATCACCACCGGAGCTGAAGTCGGATGCTTAACCGAGTGAGCCACCCGGGTGCCCCCCAAATGCCAGATTTTAAGATATACTGCACAAATCTATAGTCATGAAAGAGGCATTGTACTGGCACATACAGAGACACATCGATTTTCTTTTTACTTATTTATTTATTAAAAAATTTTTTTAAAGGTTTATTTTTTGAGAGACAGAGAGAGACAGAACGCGAGCGGGAGAGGGGCAGAGAGAGAGGGAGACAGAGAATCCGAAGCAAGGCTCCAGGCTCTGAGCTGTCAGCACAGAGCCCGACGCGGGGCTCGAACTCGTGAATCCCCGAGATTGTGACCTGAGCCGAAGTTGGACGCCCCAGCAACCGAGCCACCCGGGTGCCCCCGTTTCTTGTAAATGATCGATCTGATTTACAAAGATACCCACGGAGTGGAACGCGCACATTACCCGTGTGTGGTCCTGCGACACTAACCTCCAGTTTCTTCTCCTCGGGGGGACTTGCGGCTTTACATCTAATCGCAGAGCTCTCGATCCTGAAGGTGGTTTCAGCAGCCACACGGAAGGGGACAAATGTCTTTGTTCAAAGTATCGCACTAGGACTTGCACGTGGGTGGAATCCCGTGGGATGCTGACAGTTTGTGGGAATTTTCTGTGGAAGGAACTGGGTTACTAAGGTCACCGTTTTTCTTTTTTTTGGCGTAAGCATTATTCTACAGAGCCTGTGGAGAAAAATCTTGTTTCCAGAGCTTGCCTTCAGTAGCTCCATAAAAGAAATCGTTGTGACAGCGCATGTCAAGAAGAGTCATGCGTGATTTGAGATTCCATAGATCTTTTCCTTCGGAATCATAACAATAATAACGCCGATAAAACATTCAGGGGCACGCGAAACTTTTCTGAAAGCTTGTACGCAAGTTGATGTAAATGGCCAAGCAGACACAGATACCTATGGCGCATTCCCATCAATCTCCAACTGGGCCATGAAGAAGAACGCGATGGGTAGCGCAGGGGAGGGGCAGAGAGAGAGGGAGACCCAGACTCTGAAGCGGGTTCCAGGCTCCGAGCTGTCAGCGCGGAGCCCGACGCGGGGCTCGAACTCACGGGACCGTGAGATCATGACCTGAGCCGAAGTCGGACGCTCAACCGAACTGAGCCACCCAGGTGCCCCATTTTTGAGTCCCTTTCTTTTGTTTTAGTCCTGTGCTCCTTCTAGAATGTCTGGTTCCATCTCTGCACGTTGTCTCCGGTCTTCTAGTCTACTTTCAGCAGGGAGCAAAGGACAATATCTCCTTCCTTTCTGAATGACTCTATGTGCTTTGGCTCCCGATCCCCGGACCTCCTTCTGGGAATGCAATCCCATGGCTCCTGTGACCGCCCCCTCCCCCCCCAAACGTCCTTCTCTACTTTCTGTCACCAGAGGCAGCCCTGGAAGCTTCTCTCCCTTGCAGGGCTCACCCAGGCAAGCTACCGGCTGATGCTTTTACTAATAATTACAGTCTCCTGAAAGGCAGGCTTCGCGGGTATTAAAAAAGGTGAGTCTATACCGAGTCCTAGAAGGGTCTAATTTACCTATTCCTTTAGGTCAGAGGCTGGGTGTCCTGCCTCTTTGCTCCCTATCTGGCTAAGTTAGTAATATTAGTAAACACCGGGTCAATATAATTCAATATTGATCTCATTATTTGTTGGAGGATAACAGGAGAAGAGAGAAGTGGCAGGACCGCGGGCAAGGGAAACAAAGGGTCCGAGAGGACAGAAATGTGACAAAATCTGAAAAAGAGAAAGCCAGGGTTGGGGGGAGACGGGTGGGCGTGCCTCAGTAGGCCCTAGATGCTCAGCAAAACAAAAATAAACAAAATCAGGGAAAAAATAAAGTCTGTGCCCCCGTTCTCCAAACTGGTAATGGACAGTTTGTGGGCCATGAAATGTCCCATTGTGTGCCACTCTATTTTGCCGGGGCGCGCATGGCTTCCCTTATAGGCAGCTCAGCACACCCTTACGGCTTTTTCAGGCCCTCACCGAGCCGCTACCCCCCGCCAGAAGCAATTTCCACACTTTACTATGTTCTGTTGGGGAATTCTCGCTACTTTCCACCCCAGAAAAGATTTCAAGGATCCCGAAAACCTCAGCTCCAGTGACCTGAATAAGGTTTGGAAGGAGCCATGATTCTTCAGAAAAGTCTTCGAATGCTGGGCGGCTGTCGCCGAACGCTACCTTTGTAAATAGCCACCTGCTCGTGGAGCAGTGACAGTGTGCGCTGGGGCTGCTGGGAATGATGCTGCTTTTAACCCCGTGCTATGCCGGATACTCCCCGGAGAAAAGTGGACTCCTCTCCCCTTGTGTGTCTGGCCAGGGACACAGTGAAAGACACCTGCACCCCCATCCGCCCCCACCCCCCCCACACACACATAAAATTACTTGAGTCTTCAATCAGTTGAGTGACCTACATAAGCATCCCTGAAAGTAATATTTCAGGGTATTTTAGTAAAACCCTTTGTGGAGGCACGAGCGCGCACAGGCACGCGGTCTTGTGGGTGTATGGAAAGTTTTGTGAGTAGATGAAAAGAGAAAAGAATGACTTCTTTATATTGCTGATTCCATACACAGCTGACCCTGAACAAAAAGGGTTTGGTTTGAACTGTGTGGGTCCCCTTATATACAGATTTTCACATATATATATATGTGTGTATATATATATAGTGTCTTATATACATATATATATATTGTGTGTATATGTATATATATGTGTATATATATGTACAATACTGTAAACATATTTTCTTTATGATTTTCTTTTCTTTTTCTTTTTGTTTTTAAAGATTTTTAAATGTGTATTTATTTATTTATTTTTGAGAGAGAGAGAGAGAGAGAGAGAGAGAGAGAGAGCGAGCCACCGTGAGCTGCGGAGGGGCGGAGAGAGAGGGAGAGAGAGAGAGAGAGAGAGAGAGAGAGAGAGAATCCTAAGCAGGCTCAGCGCTTATAACACAGAGCCCAAAGCGCGCCTCAATCCCATGAACTGTGAGATCACCACATGAGCCGAAATCAAGAGTTGGATGTTCAACCAACTGAGCCCCCCGGGTGCCCCTAAAGATGTTATCGTTTTAAATCATCTCTACACCCATTGTGGGGCTCAAACTCACAACCTTGAATCAAGAGTTGCGGGCTCTACCAACCGAGCCAGCCAGGCGCCCCCTTACGATTTTCTTCATAGCAGTTTCTTTACTCTAGCTTAATTTATTGTGAGAATACAGCATGCGATGCATATAACATACAAAATATGTGCTCATCGATTTTATATTACTGGTAAGGCTTCCTGTCAACAGTAGGCTATTAGCAGTTAAGTTTTTGGAGAGTCAAAGGTTATGTGTGGATTTCTGACCACGCAGGGGGTTGGCGCCCCTAACCCCCACATTGTTCAAAGGTCAACTGCGTATTGTTTGTGAGAGGTTAGCTTTCTAAAATCAATAGAAAAAAAAAGGTAATACTTGCTGTTCATCAGCTGAAGAAAGGTGTTGGGGCAGATTAATGTGACTGCCAATACACTATGTCCCTCAAAGTTGAGTTAAGCATGGAGCCTTTTTAATGGTTACAAAGAAAGTTCTCTTGGACCCATAAGGATATGGTTTTGGATTTTCAAGAATATGTTTTTGGATATGATTTGGATTTTCAAGTGTCCTTTGTCCTTGGTTGTCGAGACAATGACTTGATAAACTAAAGTCTCATTTTACGAAACTATCCTTATATTGGGGATTCTCACCAGGAAAGGGTTTGCTTTTGCAACCAGGACCCCCCAAGATGAAGATTACTATTGCAGTAAAGACAGAACGGAAAATTCTTCTTTGTAGCCATCATGTTTTTAATTTTTGGTATCTTATGGCGTTTTGACATCTTGAGGCTTTGCTAATCCTGGAAAGATTAGTGATCCCAGGGATCACTAATACAGAGTCCACAACCCCCTCAAAGCACACCTTTCACATGCAAATCAACCAATCCATAGACCCCACCACCAACCACCTGCTTTAGCAAACTCACACCAAGATCTCCCTGTGACCTAAATCACCCCAGGGCTACATACCAGATAGCTGGGGACCTCCCTGTAGCCCACAGCCCGTTAAAATTATCCAAACTAGCCAATCCTAAAGCTTATCTTGCCTTGTCCATTCTTTTGCCCATGGTCTCCCCTCAATCCTTCTGCTTCCCGATGAACCCTGGCCCTTCCCGTGTGGCTCTGCCTGATGTGATATGTCCCCTGCACTTGGGAACTATGAGTAGTAAACTCTTCCTTCAAAGACAGTTATCTCGGTGCCCGTCACCTGTGTATAGAGATTTGAATGTGATCTCAAGAACTTCTCCATAATCGTTTTCAACCAAGGGAGTGAAAGTTACGTCCCTTCCCCAAGTGCTTTTGATCCAAGGCGCAACGTGTCACAATTTAATAGGGAGCCTCCCTCAAATTAACATAATCCTACTTGTTTCTCGCAAACAGAGATGTTTTTCTTTCATTCATGTATGTTTGCATAGATGAATGTTTGAGCTTTTCATCCACATGCAGTGACATCACAGGCTCCTCTCTCTTTGCCAAGTAAACAAATGGCCTCGTACACAAAAGACATAAACATTTCCTAATCATTGTCACCGGCTCGCGTTATTTACCTGGCTTTTAGTACAAAAACCATCATTTCAAAAGCCTTCAGCAATGTCTCGTGGGGCGTCCGGTTGTCACAATCAGAAGAGCATAAGACTCTTGGTCTCGGAGTTGTGAGTTCGAGCCCCGTGGAGATTGCTTACAAATACAATCGTAAAAAAAAAAAAAAAAAGAAAAGAAAAGAAAGAGAAGTTTCTCGAAACGGGCTCTGATTTCAGCAGAAGCCTGAGCATGGTGGGGGAGATGGGAACGGACCTATGGTAGGATTGGAAGAAAGAAGTCCTTTGGCTCTGACAGAAATCTACAGTAGCACCTCATAAAAGTCTCTTAACTTCTCAGGCTCTCATCCCCCCCCCGTTTTATTTTTATTTTATTTTATTTTATTTTATTTTATTTTATTTTATTTTAAGTAATCTCTACACCCAACGTGGGGCTCGAACTCACAATCCCTAGATCAAAAGTCACATGCTCTACGAACTAAGCCAGCCAGGCGCCCCGCCCTCTTCTCATTTTAGATAATGTCTACAGGCCAATGAACCCCATATGGCTCAGAGCTTCTGTGGTATACAAAGAGTTGGATCCCTTACCCTTGCCCCAATGAAGGCTTGGTCAGCTGTGAGGAGGACACAGCTTTGGCACTGGAATGGGTAGTAGTTGGGGAGGCGTGCAACTATTCCAGAAGCACGGTGGTCTGGGGTGGAAGGACCTGACTATTCATCACCTTACAAGTTCCTTCTCAAGCAACCCACTTGTCATTCAAGAAGATTCTCTGCCCTACCACAGGCTTTCCTTCTGACTTTCCTTCAGCAGGAAGAGCACGGCTTTAATTTCGCACTGCGAAGGAGTTAAAGCAGTGGTTCTTGACCTTGGCTTCACATTGGCATCACCCCGGAGAACTTGTCAAAAATAACAATATCTACGTCCCGCCCCCAGAGATTCTGATATTGACCCAGGGTACGGCCAAGGCATTGGGGATTTTCAACACCCCCGCTAGTTTCAAACGCAGCCAGATTCCAGAACCAATGCCGTGGGGATGTAGTCACAGGTGATTCAAAAGGCTGGCCTCAGATCCCTCTCGAAGATGGATATTAAAACAAAGGAGAAAGGAGGAAAGGAATCGCCTGGGGAGAAGACCAGAGGAGAAGCGAACCGCCGAAGGAGGAAGGACGAGGCAGGTGCTGAAGGCAATCTCCACTGTCCTCATAGAGCAGGTTCTGAACAAACTCATCCTGCTGGTTGGTCAGGGATTCTGTGCAGGCAGCTGACTCCCCAGCCTGGCTTCTGGCTTCATGAGAGCTCAGGGGACATGAAAGCTAATCTTGTGCAGAGATGTGTCTGTTTTCCATCTGGCTCTCTGCTATCCTTCCCGAAACACTGCCTGGTGTGGGGACCGCTAAGGGGGCATACTCTTCCCGCCTGCCACACTGAGCTTGGCACATGAGCCCCCGGATGCAGCCTGGCTGCCGAAGACGGGAGCCGTGCCCCCCTTCCCCCGCGGACCCCCTGATTTGGTCGTGGGTGGACCGGGCATCACGAACAAACGATTGCGTTTCCCTGTGCTTTGGTTGCCTTTCCTTGAAAACAGGCTCCCAGGCAGTTTCAGAGAATCGATCCGGTGAAGGCATTTCTTTGGTTGAGGTATTACACTAAAAGCGGTCGCCTGAGAACAAAAGTGATAATATTAGAAACTGGCAGGCTCATGAACTCCAGGGCGCTCAGACAGATACCTTAGTCTATATAGCTCCTAAGAGTTTACCAAACACTCCAACCTAGTCTGTCATTTAGGATTGGTTCAGAGCATCCCCATGGGGCAGGTAAAGCATTAACCGTCTCCTTTTGCGCGTAAGAACACAAAAGCTCAGCGTGGCTTGGTAAACCTGACCGAGGTGTCACAGCCTTGCGCTGCTTCTGGACCGATTTGTTCCTCCTTTTACTTTCGCTAAACGTTTATTTGTTTGAGGGAGAGTGAGCGGGGGAGGGGCAGAGAGAGAGAGAGAGTCCCAAGCAGGGTCCGCACTGTCAGCGCAGAGCCCGACCCGGGGCTCGAGCCCACGAACCGTGAGACCTGAGCCGAAACCAAGAGTTGGCCCCGCTTAACCGACCGAGCCACCCAGGCGCCCCTGTTCTTGGTTTCTTCTCCTTGTCCTTCTTCTGTTCTGCTTGGCTTTTGGCGGGGTGGGGTGGGGGGGCTGGGGGTGGGGTGGGGGAGGCCAACCCCCTTGCGGGCCAAACTTCTGAAGAGGCTCTTGTGTCAGCCAATGGAAGGGAAGGAAGGGGTGGGAGCCGGGGTGGAAGGAGGAAGAAGCTGGATCTGCCTCGGGTGGCTTCTCCGGCAGGGGCTGTGTCTTTCCTCTTGCTGGACAGATCCCTTCGGGAGCCAGTTTTGGCTGGTGGACTTCAGCTCCTCAGCGCCTGCTTGGTGCCCACCCTTCCCCTCTTGCCCCCTGCTCCCTTTCTCCCTCTGTGTTCTGTGTTTTCCTGCTGCTGCTAATCTCTGGGTTGTCGAGGGGCCTATTTGGCTCGCCAGCAATTCCCTTACCCGAGTAACCAGCCCAGTGCATTAAAGTGCTCCGTGTTAAACACTCAAGAGGGGTGTGTTTACCGGCCAGACTCTGTGTCAGGCGGGCCCGGGGTTGCAAACAGATGGCGCACTTAACGGGGGAAGCGAGAAAAGCTGAACGGAGAGGCTGTTGACACATGGTGGGGTCCTGCTCGGGGCTCACCTTCCCCAGGCTAGAATCAGGAAGAGTGGCAGCCTTGGAAGAGAAGCCTGTTGACACGAGCCATGGCTGTTGATGCGGCAACGCGGTAATGGCCCAAATCGCGCCCTAATGGCAGGGAGGGAGTGAAGGAGATAAGTACACCTCTCTCTCTTCCCACCCTCCTGCCTCCTGCTGGCGTCTCCCGCTAACCAAACCCAATTAAAAGCCAGTGGGAAAGGGTGATGTGGTCCATACCGGTCATTTCCCAGGGTCACCGCCAGGGCAAAGGAGAGAGGGAAGGGTGTGTGTGTGTGTGTGTGTGTGTGTGTGTGTGTGCGTGTGTGTTGGGAAAGGAGGAAGCCAACGGAGAGCAATCAGTTTGACTCTGGCTAATACAGCCAATTAAATCTGAAGTCAGGACGGGCACCGCGATGTTCTAATTTCAGGCCCCGACTTTGATCTAGGGTTGATGAGACCCAAGGCGAATAGGACCTATGAATCTTACCTTTGTGTCTGATTATTGTTATCGCATGGAATCTGTTCAATATTGAGGTACTTCAAGCTTTTACCTGTTACTTTGGGATGCGAAAGCCCTCTCTGGGCATAGTGCCTTCAGAATGAATATTTATCTGATAGATCTCCCAAGGGTCAGGTCATTCGGAGCAAAGAGATTTTAGGTAAATGATGACTTTTCTCATTTGGGGCTACGTGCGTGTGGGGGTTGCTGTCATTGTTTTCCTTCTTCTTTTTTTTTTAAGTTTATTTATTTTGAGAGAGAGAGAAAGAGCACAGGAGAGGCAGAGAGAAAGGGAGAGAAAGAATCCCCAGGAAGCTCTGTGCTGTCAGCGCAGAGCCCGACGTGGGGCTCGATCCCGAGAACTGCGAGATCGTGACCTGAGCCGAAATCACCAGTCGGATGCTTAACCGCCTGACCCAGGTGCCCCTTGCCCTGATTTCCCGTGAGCAAATGGTTCTATAATTTTCAAAAGTGCGCTCTTCGAGTTTTAGGCTTTAGAAAAAGGGGACGTTCGGGACAACCATACCTCCCACCCCCAGCCTCAATTCTCCCGTATAAACAGTGTTCGCCACCTCCCACAAAGAGAGAGCTTCCTGGTTTTACAGACGAGGAATGCTGAACCCCTCTGCCAGCTGGGGGACAGCGCAGGGGGCAGGGGTGGGGGGCCAGACTCAGCTCTCCCCTGTCCCCTCCAGCACCGCTGCGCTGCTCACAGAGAAGACTTGTTTGGCCTCTGCAAAAGCAATATTCACTGCCTCTTCCCTAAAAGCTCTTACTAGCTCCTATTAGACTAATAGCCCTTCAAGCAGAAGAAGCAAAGAGAGGACAATGCAGGGGTGGGAGGGCCAGCTGAATTCAGCTGGGAGAGGACGCCCAGGCAGGGGCTGAGGACCCAGGAGTAGAGAAGGCGTAGATGGGAGAAAGGGGGGGCGGGCTGGAGGGAGATTGGGGGCTCGGCGACCAACACACATAAAAGATAAACAAAGGCAACAGTGACCCTCCATTGCTGTCTCCTAGGAAAATGCATCTTAATATGTTTTCGCTCAAACTAACAGCTGTGGAACCGGGATGGGTGGGGGTTTGCGATGCTCAGAGGGCTTCATGGGTTTCCGCACACTGTGAGGTTGCTCTCTCCCCCCCCTCCACCCCCGCCACTCCGCGGCGTAGGCCTTTTCAGAAGCGCACGCTTTGTCTCGGGAGGAATGCAGGGCTGAAACGGATTGCTTAATGTTCTAGACAAGAGCGGATCTGGTAATGTCTAAGAAAATTCCGGAGAACATTCTTTATAATTGCGCTGGGTCCATTTGAGCACTTAGCATTTATGTGTGTCTGAGAACTCGTCCACTTCGGAGTGGTACACGGTGATGTGGCTGGGTCAAGTTGTCTTTGTAAGTGGCAGAAGGGTCAGGTACAGAGCCCAGAGTAACCTTGGCCAGCAATTTCTTGATCCTTCGTTGGCAGACGCCGTATCTACCGGCCCGTCTCGAATGAGTTTTGCTATAGACTCAGAGCTTCTTTCTCGACTAACGCTGTTGCTGAATTCGTAAAGTTCAGAGCTAAATAAACCCGCCAGGATTTGGGACACTTACCTGGGCCGGGCTGATCTCTTTCTACGCCTTTGGTGCTCCGCTTGGAAAAATCCCATAACCAGCCCCCTCCGCCCACGGGATGTTATGTTAGCGAGACTGATTTCTGTCTAGAACGTGTGATAGTATGAAGGGGTGGGCAACAGGAAGGCCACAACCTATCATGGGACCTGGAATTGTACCCTTATTGATGACATGTTTGAGTTATGTCATACCTTATATTTTCCTAGTCTTCTGGTTAAGACCATGACTGCAATTTTACACGTGAGGAAACTGAGGGTTAGCAAAGAGCCCAGTTGGTATTTGATTCCTATTTATATTTCTTGATTCTGTCGACTCCAATTGTAATCAAGAGCAAGGTGGGGCGCCCGGGGGGGGGGGTCTCGGTTAAGCGGACGACTCCTGATTTCGGCTCTGATCATGACGTCAGGGTTCCTGAGATTGAGCCTCATGTGCTGACAGCGCAGAGGCTGCTTGGGATTCTCTTCTCTCCCTCTCACTCCGCCCCTCCCCTGCGCACCTGCACGCGCTCGGGCTCTCTCTCTCTCTCTCTCTCTCAAAATAAATAAACATTTAAAAAAAAACAAAGACCAAGACAGATATCAAAGGAAAGTGGAACGATACCCCTCTTCGTGCTTCCATCATCCAACAGAAAAGTTCTCTGTTGTTCACCGGCCCACGGGGATCCAGCCAAATATACATACCAGGACTTTCCCAGGGACCCCACTAACCACTCCCCGCACGGTCACCCTTCTAGCTCAATCGCTGCCTGCCGCCCACTGGCTCCGAACCGGTGGCTGATGTCAGGCACCTCCTTTATTGGCTGGGCTTCACTTCCCCCCCCCCCTTTGAGTTTCATGGGTCTGTCGTTTACGGAGCCCAAACCAAAAGGGGATTTTACATGTGTGAGCCTCTGTATGTAGATTGTCTGACGGATCACCAATTTAGAAGCTGCCTTAGTAGAACTAAAAGTTGAACTACGTGAAATGGGTCTATCTTAAGCACTCGAAGTCAGTACCGTTATTATATGGCTTTCTTTTCTGGTGCGATCTTTGTGCTATCTTCTCTGTGACCTTCTTTACATTTTCCTAACACTGTGGAATGATTACAACTGCTGCCATGAGACTAGAAACGAGCATAAAAAAATGTGACCATTCTGTGTACAACTGTATCACCAGTCAAGAGTTTCATCCTGGGAATCCAACAAAGTTGTATTTAAGGAGATTCAACACCAGGATAGTACTGCCCATGTGCCAGGCACTAAACGCTTCATCAGTCCGAACCCATTTAATATTCATAAGAATCCTATTAGGTAGATACTCTTATCACCCCCCCTGTGACAGAGGAGGAACCTGAGGTGTAACGAGGTCAATAACTTGCTCTCCATGTCGCAGTTAGGAAGTGGCAAAGTCAAGACTCAAGCCCAGGGAGGCTGGCTTCAGAGCCCATCTAGCATTAGCTTTCAAGCTCCCAGCTTTTCTAGATCAGCCTGGTTCTCCTGAAAACGCATCACCCTCCGGGGGCGCTGCCCGGCTGGCTCAGTTGGTAGAGCCCTTGACTCTTGGTCTTGGGGTCGTGCATTCGTGCCCCACGTCAGGGGTTAGAGATTACTTAAGTCATCACCCTCTGAATTCCTACAGCACTTATCTTCTGTACGGGTCACCCAGCAGGCGACAGAGGCTCTCTGCTGTTGGTGTCCAGAGACAGAAACCAGTGAAGGTACCACACGGATACGGATACGGAATCCCCAGCAATGGATGAGTAGAGAAAGGAGGAAAATCTGAAATTTCTAATCCCCTCCCCCAGCCACACGTGCATATATATCATCGTGCCAAGAAGAAGAACATACCTTAAACTATACCTGACTGATTCTCTCTTGGAACTACATTTTAAGGATTCTGCACTGAATCTCAAGACCGCATGATGACGTTTCCTCTGAATTCTGCTCTGCGGTTCCTCATATCCACCCCCCCACCCCGTTTTTATACTGATCCTGGGCCCCCCCCCCCCGACTGAATGAAGCTGCTCTCAAACGAAACCACAGCACTAAGCAGAGCTAAGCCTCTGGAATCTGGGGGCCTGTCAGGAGCCAAGGCCTCCAAGCATAAAAAGGTTACAATGGTTTTGATGCTGAAGCTTTACCTTGACCCTAACGAGCTCTGTATGGAACGGTCCCCAGAATTATTGCTGGCTTCGATGGAAACAACAGATCAGGTATCCCAGGGTTCACCTCCATGGTCAAAGAATGCAGCGGTTGCTTGGGCCTGAGATGAAAACCAGTTTCAACCAACGATCCTTGATTATTCCGTAACGTGCACAAGAAAATTGACCATTCCCTTCCCTTTATTGTCAATCATACTGCGTTGCAAGGACCGTGTTGATGCCCTAGAGGCCGCTGAACCCTTTTTTAAAGCTTTCGGGGAAAATGGACGGGAAAAGAATGTGAAAACATAGAGCTGAGAGGGACAAACAATCGTCAGGAGGGGGAACTCTGCCATGTTTAATGTCGACCCAAAATATTCCTACGGTGGTGGCCTTAAAAAAGCCACAAAAGGGGCGCCTGAGTGGCTCAGTCGGTTGGGCGTCCGACTTCAGCCCGGGTCACGATCTCGCCGTCCGTGAGTTTGAGCCCCGCGTCGGGCTCTGGGCTGATGGCTCGGAGCCTGGAGCCTGCTTCCGATTCTGTGTCTCCCTCTCTCTCTGCCCCTCCTCCATTCATGCTTTGTCTCTCTCTATCTCAAAAATAAATAAAACGTTAAAAAATAAAAAAAAAATTAGAAAAAAAAGCCACAAAAATAAAAAGCAAAAGTCTGAGCAGTGGTTGTCCGACTGAACTACAACTGGCGTTTGCAAGATTCGAATTATTTGCCTTGCTCTTTCAGCTAGATAACTTGGTGGGTTCCCCCCCCCCCCAGTAACTGGGGTGCTGTTTCCAGGACAAGCGTGTGGGAACTATGAACCCAGATAAAGGCAAATATTACTTTAACAGATTGGCAGCATTAGTGACGGATGAAGGGACAATCGGTCCCCAATGACGTCTTCATTTCTGTTTTCACTGACGGCGACAGATGCATACGGTAGGATTTGGTAGAGAGCATTTCATTGGTTTAGACAATTACACGTGCGACATTGAATGGGGAACGTTGCCTTCTCCCAAGGTGCCCGCAGAAATTAAAATTCAGCCCGTTCGTTAACAATTCGGCATTTTCTTCTGTTTTGCCAATAATGGGATGCCAACAGCACAGGAAAAATGGGCTCTTTCATCGTTGCTTTTGGATGGTGAATGTCGGCTTTTAAGAAGCGTTCTAAGTGCACAAAGCAGGCTGTAGTAATCATGAACTGTGATATAGCGAAGTACTAGGTGGTTTTGTTTGTTTTTTTTTTTAATCGCAAATTGTCAGACGGTGCATTAGCAATATATCAATTGCAATCACACCGCAAAGAACACCTTGACTTAGATGCAGGGCTATTTCCTCTCCTTCAGAGATTTATTTGAGTATGAAGAGAACACACGGTTAAGTACCCTGGGTTCGTATTCAGGCCTGTGAGTTGCCTGCGTAATGGATGCCTGCACGATGGCTCTTGCTGTGTTTTCTCCGTTACTTACGAGTCATTATATGCCCCCCATTAGGTATTTGTCTGATAATTATTGATTTGCAAATAATTCAATATCATGGAGTCATTGGTTTTTAAATTATAAAGAGCCCTGAAATAATACCAGCGATCAAACCGTAGTGTTTTAGATTTATAAGTCATGGCCGTCTACCTGTCTACTGGATTATCTCCACTTGGATTCTGGGTCCCTTGAACCCGGAGCGTCCAAATCTGAACTCTTCCTATTCACCCAGAACTTATTCTTCCTCCTCTGCTCTCTATCTCACTTAATGCCACCACCAATCACCCAGTTGCCTGAGCCCCAGACTGGATGCAATCTGAGATTCCTTTCTGTACCCCCACGGTCTCAACCAGTTGGTCACCAAGTCTGATCAGGTCTAGTCAGCTGGGTCCTCTTTTCTCCATATTTCAAGCCAGCACCGTCTCATGCCTAGGCTCTTGTGAAAGATCCTTAACTGGTCTCTGTGCCTCTGAGGTGGTTCCCATGTCACCCTTGAGTATGGTCCACATGTCTCATCGTGGTCCACGAATTCGTGGCCTCATCTTAATGACTTTTCTCCCTCCCCGTCTCTCTATCTGACATCCTGGGCCGGTCCTCGTCCCTTCTCATCCCCCTTTCCCCGATTCCTCGTTCAAGGTCCCGCTGAAGTGAGCCTTCCCGGAAGCCATTCCTCTCTCCCCCCCACACCGCAGGCTGGCTTACCCGTCCTTTGTCCACAGATGGCACTTGTTACGCTGAACTGTAATTGGTGACTTACTTGCCTGATTCACAGTGCTTTGAGGGGAAAGAATGGGTCTTTTTCAACTGTGTATTTCCAACACCTCCTTTCATTATAAGCGTGCAGCAAATATTTGCTTGACGAACGAATGAAATCCAGTATGCCCCATACGTAACGCTCCCTGTGTCAGAAGTGAAGGCGAGGTTAATAGGGCAAATGGTGCCGGGTACACGTTGGGAGATCATTCTCCGTAAGTGTTTTGTGTTTCTGCACATCTTACAGCAGAGACCGACTGCCTTTGTCCCAGACTGATTGTTTTCAAATGTTTGTAGAGCAAACAGTCTTCGAGTTAGATGGAGATAGTGTGGAGCAAAGGGCAGGTTTGTTTACCGTCCCATAATGACATCGAGAGTGTCTCCCTCTAGAACAAAGGTCAATCATGCTTACTGACCGTTATAAAAGATTCAAGTTCCCTAAGCTCAGGGTCCCTTTCCTCCACCTGTATAGGTGTCATTTGGTGCTCCCTGTGAGCACCCTAGTGCTCCCTCTTGGTGCTTCCCTGTGAGAATCGAGACTTTAGGAAACCCAGGAATCTTATGTCCTTGGTCAGCATCCATGAAACTGTGCTAAGTTAACTTGTTAGCTTACGAGCAAACTCTCAAACCTCTCCCAGTCCCTAGAGCTAACTCGGAAAAAACACAGTCGCCAGACATATTTAAGGTTTTTTTTTTATTGTTTATTTTTGAGAGAGAGAGAGAGGGAGAGAGACAGCGAGTAAGTGGGGGAGGGGCAGAGAGAGAGAGGGAGACACAGAATCCGAAGCAGGCTCCGGGCTCTGAGCAGTCAGCACAGAGCCCGATGCGGGGCTCGAACTCAAGAATCGTGAGATCATGACCTGCGCTGAAGTCGGACACTTAACTGACTGACCCACCCAGGCGCCCTTCTACAGGTATATTTATAGCCAGGAATATCAAACTTCCTAGCAAAGGCAGGATCCACATTATGTGTCATGGGAGTGGTGGTCATCTTATATCGGGGGCATGCTTTTGTCTGATGATATGAGAGAGATAGGTGGCCTGATTAAGCTCGCAGAGGTTAACCACCTTCCGCAGAGGTTAAGCAGGTAACATAACCGAGTGACACGGGCTGAGGTTGAGCCATCCTGTCAATTGTTGCCCCACTTCTGCCAAGTGAATGAAGCCTTAGGTATGGATTTTTTGTCAGATGTATTCTCCTTAGGGGCGCCGGGGTGGCTCAGTCGATTCAGCATCTGACTCCCGGTTTTGGCTCAGGTCATGATCTCACGGCTTTGAGGGTCGGAGCTCCGCATAAGGCTCTGTGCTGACAGTGCGGAGCTTGCTTGGGATTCTCTCTCACCCTCTCTCTCTGTCCCTCCCCTACTTGCGCTGTCTCTGTCTCTCTCCAAATAAATAAATTAAAAAAAAAAAAAGAAATATTCTCATTGATAAATGTTGAGAACCATTTCACCTTTATAATAACATGTTTTACATTAAGCTAAACAAAAGCCCACTGCTACGCAGCGGTGTCTGCATTAGAACAAATGGAGAGGTGCCCGGCTGGCTCAGTTGGAAGAACATGGCACTCTTGATTGTGGGGTCATGAGTTTGAGCCCCGTGTTAGGTGTAGAAATTACTAAAAAAAAAAAAAAAGAAGAAAAGAAAAAAAATTTAAAAGATACTTTATTGTTAATCCTTGCAACATATCTAAGAGTATGTTTAATCACACAATTGGAGGGTTTGGAGGGTTTGGAGGGTTTGAGATATTTGAAGATAAGGACGCATGTTCAAATTTCCCTTTTATTCAGTAGTGGGGTCAGGGATGGAACGTAAGCTTCCCTACGAACATTTAGAATGCACTAAATAGAGCGGCTCCTGGGTGGCTCAGTCATTTAAGCGTCAGACTTCGATTCGGGTCATGATCTCACGGTTCGTGGGTTCGAGCCCTGCGTCGGGCTCTGTGCTGACAGCTCGGAGCCCGGAGCCCGCTTCGGATTCTGTGTCTCCCTCTCTCTCTCTGCCCCTCCCCTACTCATGTTCTAGGTCTCTCGCAAGCGCGTGCACCCAAAGAAGAAATAAACATTAAAAGAAAAAAAAGAATGCAGTAAATAGGAAAACAGGTGTTCTTGGGAGAGCCAGATTTGATGGCGTGAAAAGGTCAGGTCATGAGGCAGTGCCATAATCTCTTGTTCCAGATACTTGGTATTCCGCTGTCATTTTTCAGTAATTTTATTTTTCCAACAGAGTTTCAAATTTTAATAATCTGTCCCCCCGCCAGAATATGAATACTTGTCTTCATACAATTTTTAGTTGGCTAATATACCGTCATCATACCGATGGGCTTGTCAAAACAGCTGGGCATGTTCCACTGCGACAGATTATAGGTAGCCCTTGTTTTGCAAAATAGGCAAAGCAATCTTAGCCAATGGGAAAAATTACAAGTGTTCTGTGGCCTTTAAAAATTGCCAAAACCCATTAAAATCTCTCTTACTGTTGGCTATAAAAGTGTAAGAAAATGAAAAAGTAGTAAAATTAATATTTATTTAGTACACTACAGTTGAAAACACTAGAAACATCGAAAATTAAAGTGTTTTCCTTTGCAAAAAAACCCGAAACAAAACCTTATCAAGAGTAGTCTGAGCAGGTGCTTGCTGCCGGCTACCCATCATATAACCTTTGACAGGGAGCAAACTTTTTCTATGCGTTGGCAAATTAATTGTCATCCTCCTTGCTAAGTATGAATCAGCGTCCAACACTTTGTCCTTTGCACCTTTTTTTAAAAGTGTAATTTATTTATCCTTTTTGAGCGAGCGAGAGAGAAGCAGCATGAGCGGGAGGAGCACAGAGCCTGAAGTGGGGCTCGATCTCACCAACCGTGAGATCATGAGCTGAGTCCAAGTTGGACACTCAACCGACTGGGCCACCCAGGCGCCCCTGTCCTTTGCACTTTTAATGTTGTAAAATATCTCTGAGACGTCCTCTAAAATGTGAAAGTTTTGCCAGTGTCACTTCCTCTGGGACATCATCCTTTTCATCACAACCAGTTTTTTCATCTCATTTGCAAGTTTGATTGGTTCCCCTTCAGGAAGTCTTCTGACTGCATCTCTAGAGTCTCTTGAGGGCAGAGTCATGGTCAACATTCTCGCAGTCTGCTATTTCTTCTTCAACTCCATTTATGTCCGGTTCAAATTTAACTTCCAGTATTACCACTTTTCGTTTCTTTGTGGCACTTTCATTCTTGTGTGCCAACTTCGTCTTTTGATAACCCATTTTTGTAAAATGTCACACGGAGTCATCGCAGGGTACCAAGCCAACAACACAAGCGCGAGCTCTGCTGTCCTGGTTTGAGCTGAACCACTGATGGGCAGCGACCAATCAGAGGCAGGCTTTGAAAGACGTGCTCTGATTGGTCACTGGTTGGGAGAGGCATCTGTTAGTTACTAGTGATTTGTGGACAAAACAGCTAGGCTCCAGGGTCATACTTCGTGGAATTACTCAGTGCTAATAGGCCATGGTGACTAAAATTTGAATCACAGTATTGACTAAACTGTGGAATCTGAAATATTTGTATATCGAAACCATGCAAAGCAAGGACTGCCTGTATCACAAACCCTTGGGATTCCATAGCCTCTGCCTCAAAACTCTTGAGTAAATGAGTGTTTCCCCAGGGGTAGTATGAGAGTTTAACTTGCACAAGTAACTTTGCGATCGTGAGATGACCCAAGAAATCCCTAGAACTCTTACACAAGTGACCCTCCACCCCTTGAAGGAGAGAGGACGGCTTGACATTACAACCCAAGGCTCTTAGATACCTGCGACTGCACATTTGCAAGGAAGAGGAAAATGCCAGGCTCAAAGCCTGCTCTTGGAAGGATTTTGGCCAAAGTCTCAGGGCTCACATTAAGGCAAGAATCTGGTGGCACCTGCGACCTGCAGAAGGTACACGAGAAGACAAGTAGGGCTCAGCCACGGTCTCAAGTTTACATTTTCTTCAAAGAGCCTCAGAGCATCCCACTGACTAACTGAGGGGGCTTCCTGAGCAGCTGCCCACCAGGGACGTTGTTGAGAAAGGAACCACACACTGCCCAGCAACAGAAGGATCTGGGACTATTCCAAGTACAGACCTGCAGAGAGTTGCTGTTGACAGAAAACAGTGGAAAAGTCATACGGGATGGCCTGTGTTGGGTTTCTTTGGCTGCTATGTACTAACTTACGTATTTTAGAAACATCACACAGAAAAACTTACTTTCATTCAATGAATAATTACTGAGTGTCAACTCTGGCCTGCCCTAGGCAAGGCCCTGACATAAGGTGGTGGAAGAGACAGACCTCTCAGGAAGGTGGCCAATCAAATGGCTAATAGTAGGCGTGGCTGATCACTGAGCTATAGTCAAGATATCAAAGTAAGTGCCACAAAAGAGATTCACCTAGTGGTATGACCACGTGTAAGGGGGAAGGGGTACTTGGGAATGGCTATCTTGAGGGAGTGACATTTGAGCGGAACTTTGGATGAAATGCCAGTTAGGTATCCCAAAGCCCTGGCATGTCCCCCATATCTGGGGGGGACACAGAAAATGATTATTTCCCCTCTTCCTTTTCCAGACTAGGAGAAATGTCTCTAAATTTTATGGATGTGTATTATTTCAAAAAAATGTAATGTTTATTTAATTTTGAGAGAGAGAGAGAGAGAGAGCGAGCGGACAAGCACTAGCAGGGGAAGGGCAGAGAGAGAGGGAGACAAAGAATCCGAAGCAGGCTCCACGGTTATCGGCACAAAGCCCGACGTGGGGTGCCAACTCATGAACCTTAAGACCATGACCCGAGCGGAAGTCAGAAGCTCAACCGACTGAGCCATCCAGGTGTCCCTGGGTTTTTATTATTTTTACAAAGCACAAGTGTTTAAGCCGCCCTTGGTCTGCTCTGGATTTCGCTTAAGGTGTTACGCAGCCCTTCTCTCTGTGCCAAGACCTGACCTGATCTACCTGCCTCAGTAGATCTTGGAAGAGCTCTCTCAGTCTCAGGCTATTCTCCCCATTTTCCCAACTCTGACCTTGCCCAGCCTCATAGATTTGACATACACTGTTGGCAACCTGGTCACAAACTGGGCTGTTCTGAGTAGTTCCAATTCTCTATGCAAGTGTCCAACCCTCCGACCTTGACATTGCATCCACTGGCATGGCTACCCCTTGATTGACCACAGCCTCACTCCTAAGACCCAGACAATTTTGTTGAATGCATTCAATAAGAACGCCGAGATACTTTACCCCTGGTCCCCCTGCCTTCCCGCCAAAACGTAAGGTCTACAAAGGCAGGGCCAATGTCTCCCTCGAATGAAGGGTTACTCTTGGCACAATCATCCGGAATTCATCAATAAAGACGCCAGCTCCCTATCCCCTTGGCAGGGGCCATGGACATAGCTCTGAGATGCGTGTCCAACAGTGTTTCAGAGTTCCCCAGCGGGGTTGAGCCCCAGCTGTCCACAGTGATAATCTACTTGATACTTACACTCTTTCTTGGCTACCCTCCCTTCCCTGTCTCGCTTCCACACTCTTTGGCCAGTGTCTCCTGGGATCAACTACTTGCACTCAAATCCTTGTCCCAGGATCTACTTCAAGAATACAGACTCAGGCGGTGGCCTATAAGGGAACACCATCTTCCTGGCAACATGCTGAGTATTTGACACGTGGTATCTCAATTAATCTTCAGACGACCTTAAGAGGCATTTATTGGATTTTTCCCATGTCTTACAGATAAGAAATCACGGCCCTGGAAAGTAACTGGGCCTTGATCATATAGTAAGTTCGTGGTGAAGCCAAGATTACAAACTAGACAGTCTGACTCTAAAACTCTAGAACTAAGGACTCTACTCCTTAACCACAACCTAAAGCTTCACCTTTTAGAAACGTAGGTCTTTTAGGGGGTATAGCTCAGTGGTAGGGCATTTGACTGCAGAAATGTAAGGGTTTTTTCCCCCCAGACATCAGGGGGCTACATTAACTTAAACTGAGCTCCCCAAGTACCACCAGCGAAGGTCATGGGCACGCACGAATGCTGTCAGAATGATTTGTATGCATTCCGCTTATTTCTAAGGCCAGTCCCACTTTCGGGCAATCTAGGCTCAGCAGAACTCCAAGGCACAGATTACATCCGCAATTGCTTGTGTATAAAACATTATTAAGGTAGGGGTGCCTGCGTGGCTCAGTCGGTTGAGCGTCCGACTTCGGCTCAGGCCATGATCTGTGAGTTCGAGCCCCACGTCGGGCTCTGTGCTGACAGCTCGGAGCCTGGAGCCTGCTTCGGATTCTGTGTCTCCCTCTCTCTCTGCCCCTCCTCCGCTCACGCTCTGTCTCTCTCTCTCTCTCTCAAAAGAAAAATGAACATTTTAAAAGATTTTTAAAAAGAACATCATTAGGGTGTATTTAGTGCCTTCATGGGGAAGGGTATGCCTAAACAAATTGTGTAGCCTGGGTTTCATCCTAATCGTCACAGAAATCCAAATGGAGTCCAAACGAGTAAAGTCTGACTGCCATTTTGAAACGTATAAAAGTTGACACATATAAGAGCTAAACTACGAGTGGAACTCTTACTCCATATTTGAAGATGGGGTCAACCAGAGGTGGTTGCAAGAAAAAGGAAATTTTTCCATCTGAAAGGCAGAAAATAACGAGCAGTGGGAGCTAAAAATCCGAAAGACAGCTGAAGAAGTTCTGATTTGTAACTCCCAGGGTTTTAAGTGTTGAGATGAGTTTTCTTCATGTGAAACAAAAGGCAAATCAGTTAATGAGACTGAAGGTGAAGTGTTATGAATCTGGAGAGAAAGCAAGCTGACAGCTTGATTGGCATATTGAAGGAGAGGAGGAGAATGAATGGAAAATTTATCAGACAAAATTTGCAGATGCCTTTTTAACCTCCGAAATGAGCGGGGATGGGGATGGGGGGAAAAAATGCGTTCATCCTTAAAATAAATGGCTAAGGATTATGGGCCCTGATTTTCTGGAACCAGGGTGGGGATTTGTCCAACGAATATCAAATCTCGTCGATGCATCTAAAGGTATGAGACAAAAATCACGGGGACAAAATACCCATAAAGTCCAATTGTGAGTTAATGTCTAATGGCTCTTGAGGTATTCAGCAAGGCCCAGGTACTTTGGGGACCAACCTGCCCAGTTCCAACAGAAATGAAAATAACTGGGCCCAAGCATCATACAGGTAGGAATAGCAGTATTGGAGGGTTTTGCCTTCCCCCCATCTTTTGACTAGGTTAGCTCCCATCCACATACGTTCCTTCTTTGTTTCATGGCTTGTGACTTTTTCTCTGAAGTGCTTAGTTAGACAGTGTAGTTGGTGAACTTTTCCACTCGGCCCATTGACCATTTCTATGGCTCCCACCAAGCCGACGGCCTTAGCATTTGGAGTACAGCTCCGGTTCTGGATTTGTTCCTGAGGGTTGCACTCCAAACATGAAGGGTGCCAAATAGCTCATGAGGACCAGGGGCCTTCCAACTTCCAAGGCAGACAGCAGTGACTTGAACGTCACGGGACCCATTGGTTTGGACCCTGCCTGCCTTGTGGTCACAGCCGTGATTGGGGCCAGACCAGGTCAATGTCTCCCATGATTATCCTTTAGAGGCTGTGCCCTATGAGACATTTTCTTAACTTCTGGTGGGTCACACACTTACTCTTGGCTGTCTCCTTAAGGCACTGTTGAACCTAGATTGCTCTAAAGTAAGTGTATTAGTCAGGGCTCTCCAGAGGAACAGAATCAATAGGAGATCGATATCTATATCTGTCTGTATATCTCTATTTCTATATATATCTATAGATCTCTATTTCTCTATAGGGATATCTCTATAGAGATAATATCTTTGTATGTATATGATATATATATATCATATATGTATATAGATATATCATATATATATCTTTCTATAGACAAAGATAGAAACATAGGGATATAGATATCTAAAGAGAGTTATTTATTATAAGGAATTGGCTCACATGAGTCTAGGAACTGAGAAGTCCTAAGATCTGCTGTTGATAAACTAGAGACCCAGGAGAGCTGATGGTGTAAGTTCCACTCTGACGGCAAGAGAAGACTGACGTCCCAGCTCAGGGGGTCAGGCGGGAGGACGTCCCACTCACTGGGCATCTTTGTTCTATCCGGGTCTTCAACTGATTGGGTGGGACCCACCCACATTAGGGAGGACAGCCTGCTTTGCTCAGTCTACAGATTCAAACGTTAACCTCATCCAAAGACACCCTCACACACCCAGAATAATACTGGACCAAATGTCTGGGTACCCCATGGCCCAGTCAAGCTGCCATTAAGTTAACCATATCAGTAAGATTATCCCCAGAGGGAGTGGTACCCACTTTCCAGGAAATATTCTGGGAGGGCTCTCCACCCACACCTACCAACCAAAATGTCTATGCCACCCTCATGTCCATTCAGAAATAAATCAGAGGGGCGCCTGGGTGGCTCAGTCAGTTAAGCATCTGACTCTTGATATAGGCTCAGGTCACGATCTCATGGTTGATGAGATCTAGCCCCGCGTCGGGCTCCGTGCTGAGCATGGGATCTGCTTGGGATTCTCTCTCCCCCTCTCTCTGCTCCTCCTCCACTGCACTTGCTCTCTCTCTCTCTCTCTCTCTCTGTCTCAAAATAAGTAAATAAACTTAAAAAAGGAAGTAAATCAGAATAAGGAGATATTATTTCGTATGTATGGCTGTATTAAAAGTAATGCTGCAATCGTCCAGAAGACTAATGAAAAGCCTTTATTTCTGCTCCTGTGTCCTCTGATCTCTGGAAAGCCTCGTGAATTTAGGACAGAACCCATGACCGTTTGGACTCCTCGGAAGAGTGAAAAAAGAACAAGCTTTTAATAAGTTCGCCCCCAAACTGGGACTGATTTCCAGATACGCCACCAGCTGGTCCTCTTTCCCCCTAGCTTCCAACTCCTCTCCTTCGACCTACAGATGCTCCTGGAAAGTGACCACTGTCATTCATCAGGAAGTTCCCTCCTGTCAGTGCTTACGTGACACGTTGGTTGCCGTCTTCCATTTATGCCGAGACAGCATCCAGATGCCCGATGCCTATCTTTACACCTCTTTACACAAACCCAAGGCTTACAGTAGCCCCAAACATGATGAGGTTCTGTCATTAAAATTCCTGAATCCCTTTGGGTTCCATCGGGAAACAGATTTTGTTACAGTTTTAATAACCATTCCTGGTGGTAACTTTGGTTTTGTTTGCTTGCTGGTCTGTTCTGTCTTGTCTCATTGCCAAGCTGTGAGAAGTTCTGTAGAGACAGGGGGTTCATACATCCCAATTTGCCTGGGACAGTTCTTAGTTTATGACGATTGCCTTGACTTAATTTGTTTATGTCTCTTTTTTTCATTCTCAAAAGCATCCCCGTATGGGGGACGAATCATGGGTTCACCCTATAAATAGGGGCCATTGGGCACAGATTAATGTTGTCTCATGGGTAAATGGTAAACAGTTCCACCGTGCCCCTCTGTGCATTTCTGAGACCAGATCGGAACTCCAGCATAGCTGTTTCTGGATGCCAGGGTCAACACCTGAAAAGGAGGTCCTTTTTGGACTAGTCTCCACCCTTCCACTTCAAGGACTACTGGAAATTTCTATGGTTTTGAGCTTACATATTCCAGTCTCTTGGGCTTTCAAATTCTGCCCCGGAAGTCTATTCCTGGAACCCAGAGGTTTTTTTAGCCTCATTTTAATGTCAACTCAAGACATCTATCCTTTCCTTCAAACTTAATGTTTAAAATAAAAGTTTATACTTCCTTGAGAATTGGAAGGCTTTGATCCCTGTGAAGAACTTGCATTTACCTATGTGTTTTTCACTCTGGACGGCAGACTTCTTTCCTTTGTAGGTCTGCATCAGTAGGATTGTCTAGTGTCCACGAGAGCCCAAGTCGTTGCTCAAGACTGTTCATTTAGCTTAGCTTATTTGCCCCCAAATGGGAAACAGAGAAATCCTCATCCTTCTGACGCACTTAAGGATCGTGGTTCGGTTCCTTGTTATGGGACCTCTGCCAGAGTAGCACCTGTGCTTCAGTCAAAGCCATGGGGCAAAATAGGGGAGGAAAAGGACTGTGTGCCACAGCTGGACAGAAGCTGGACAGGCTGGGGACACCTGGCTGGTGGAGGGGAAATTCCCTGGTGCCCTGAGTCTCAAAAAGGGCTGTGGGATGAGCCTTCTTGTCCTTCTCTTCTTCCCCTCCCCTGCCCTTCCCGTTCTCTGACTTGAATTTATTTTCTTTTGCTCCCAACCTCTTGTCCTCTCTTCTCCTCCCCCCTCCCTTGCTTCTCCTTCCTTCTACCACTCCCTCCTCCTCTTTGTGCCTGTTCTTCACTCTGCCTTTGGCCCTATCAGTGGCTCCATCTTGCAACGGACAAAAGCTAGGAGTCCTCTCCCTGGGATAGAGCACAGCTGAACATACGACTTCTGGGAGTTCAAGATGCCTGAAGCTTTACAGGTTAAGAGCCTTTGGAATAAGCGTGCTTGTGGTCTACTTCTTGTCATAAATCAAGTGATAAAATGGTTTCAAGGAATCACCGTAAGGAGACAGAAACAACTTCAATGAAGTTGGCAAGGAGGTACTCCGCATGGATGTCAAAAGATTACACTAAATCGTAGAGCAGGCAGAGAGCTTTGGAGTGCATATGAGACCCGGGACAATTTCCGATGTCTGCACACTCACAAAGTTGGTTGTTAAGCAACGCTGAAAACAGAAAATAGATGTCACCTACCTGATGACATCTATTCGTTCCATCTGCAGCCATCATTGGTGGTGGCTGTAGATGGCATCTTGGGTATACCACCAACCCCTAAAGTATTATCCACTTGTAAGGAGTGACATTCAAGTGAATTTAACTGGTCATTAATGTCATAGCCCCAAGCAATTCTTTTTATAAATGAATACTCTGACCATCGAGGAATAATTGTAGGCTATTAGGAGTTATTTTTATTTTAATTTTTTAATGTTTATTTCTTTTTCAAAGAGAGAGAGACACAGGGTGTGAGCAGGGGAGGGGCAGAGAGAGAGGGAGACCCAGAATCCGAAGCAGGCTCCTGGCTCTGAGCCATCAGCACAGAGCCCGACGCCGGGCTCGAACTCACAGACCGCGATATCGTGACCTGAGCCAAAGTCGGACGCCTAACCCACTGAGCCACCCAGGTGCCCCAGGAGTTATTTTTCTTTTAAACACACAAGCGCACACACTTTATTTAGTCCCTGTTCTTTCCAAAATCTGTTTTAAAATTTCTTCCTCAAGGTCCTGTCCTGTCTATGGGGGGGAAAAAAAAAACCCACCTCTGCTTTGCATATTTCTTATCCTTCCCCAAATCTCCTATTTGGATTTTTCCCCCTCATTTTCTACCTACTGCCCAGGAGAACCACATGACAATTTTATATTCAAAGGAATTTGCATGATATAAATGCGCTCTTAAACAAGCATAATAGAAATGTATTGCTCTATTATAAATTACTAATATAATCTCATTTCCATCTGGGAATTCTATAAGGCATGGTTAAATTTTTAGTAATGGTAAGTTAATGACATATTAAAAATGAAACAGGAACCATTTATCTGAAGTATCAACAATATTATTATTATATGTTTTAAAAGGTCATCATTTATTTGAAACATAATTATAGCATGACTCTAAACCACACAGAGGCTTACTTTTAAAAGTATACATTACATTTTCCCACTGATACTTAGCTGTATTTTAAACAGTGGTGGTTGGATTTTTAAAGAGAGGAAGCACTATATCATTATCGTGTGTTTGTCCTTTGAACAAATTTGGCCCATAGGGCAATGACCTTCTAAAATCAAAACCAACGGTGCCACATGAATGAATCGATAGTGTTGGGTCTGCTCTTTTCTTTTGCCCTAGATTCAGGTTCTAGGGGTTATGTGAACTTAAGATAAAAAGGAATATGATGAAAATAACTTGGCTCGCTGGGGGGAAAAAAAAACGCACTTGGGCAAATGGGGAAGAGTCAAGTGTACCAGTTAAATGACACTTTTTTTTTTTTTTTGGTAAAGATCTCTCCAAATGATTATGATAAACTGAATGTGGTGTGTGTCGGCAGTTAATGCCAGGTTATTTAAGAAAACGAAGGGCGTAAATGATCCCAAAGAGGATATTTCAGGGCTTCTGTTTCACTTAACATGTATCTTCTGCCGTGTTTTTCTTAAACAACTGCTTAAGTCGTTTTACGTTGCCCCAGGGGCACGTCTCAGTCTGGCGGTAAGGGATACAGGCTCCTTGAAGAGTGCTGTGATGGGAAAGACCCAGGTCAAATGAAATAGTTACCACAGGAATATTTACCCATAGAAAGTTGAAGTGGTAAGAATTAATTGGTGTTTATATCACACTATACAATGTATACAAAATTTGCATATATGTTCCCCAACTCCGGGAGATAGGACAAGTATACATAGTTATTACTCCTAGGTTACAGATGGATGGATGGATGGATGGATGGATGGATGGAAACAGAGAGGGAAAGAGGGGGAGAGAATGAACCAATAATAGGATTTTATTCTTTTATTTATTTACTTTTTTTGAAATGTTTACTTTTGAGAGAGAGCCAGAGCACAAGTGGGGGAGGGGCAGAGAGAGAGAATGAGACACAGAACCCGAAGCAGGCGCCGCACCATCAGCACAGAGTCTGACACGGGGCTCGAACCCACAGACCGTGAGATCGTGACCTGAGCCGAGGTCAAGAGTCAGACACTCAACTGACTGCGCCAAGCAGGTGCCCCTGGATGCTAAGAATTTAACCCCACCCTCCGCCAAGATAAGGTGCTTTGGCTTTGGTGATGGTGGTTTGTTCACGATGTTTCATCCTTCTCAACTGGTATAGGGCAGAACAATTTTTGTAGATTTGAAAGACCCTAATTCAGTCATTTCAAACTCCAGGGCACTAAAAATTCACCAGGGGCACTTGTTTCAAAGGAGATGCCTGGTGGGGGGTTGCCTGACTGGTTCAGTCTGCAGAGCATGTGACTCTTGATCTCGGGGTTCTGGGTTTGAGCCCCACGTGGGGTGTAGAGACTACTCAAGAATAACATCTTTTTAAAAATTGAGATGCCTGGGCCCTACCCCCAGATATTCCAATTGAATTTCTCAAGTAGGGCCAGTGAATTTGAATTTTTGACACCCTCCCCACCCCCAACCCCGGGAATTCAAATAAATGAGATCGAGAGACTCATGTAGCCCTCAAAACGTTTCCAACAAGATGCATCTTGCCCATCTAGGCATACCCTTTCTTTTGAAGCTGATTCATAGAACAAATTGAGAATTCATCCAAATGCTTGGAGCTCTCATAAGAGGGTGGGTGATCTTTGTAAATCCCTCTCTGTTTACGACGAATGCTCTGTTTTCTCGAAGCACCTTGACCATAGGGATGAGTGAATCGTGGGCTGTGTTCTGCTGTGGGTCTGTCGATCTCTCTCGCTTGACAGTGGGCTACCAAAGGCAAGGGCTTCCCTGTTAACAGTCTCTCCCCTGCCTTGAACTTGCCCGGAAGAGGTTTGCAATAAATGCTCACTTGACTGGCCTAAATGGACAGGATTTTAAAAATGAGAGACGTGTGTGCTTTCCTATTCCAAGAATTGCTCAAAATTGCCTTGAGATAATTCTCTCCTCCCCCTGGGCAGGGGAAGCTGCCTGTAGGTTCTCTCTACCCTCCGAAGAGGCACGTGGAAAATACGGTTTTAAAGGGCTGTTCCCCCTGTTTCAGGCCTCCCTTCAGCCCACCCCAACCACAAACTGATGGAGAACAGAGAACTGACCTACCCATATTTTCCTAAAGTATTTTCTCATATAACACTTGGATCCAAGCAGAAAAATTTCACTGAAATGTTGAACCCATCGGAAAGCTTTTTAGTGAGGTCTCTGTTCAGGTCTTGTTTGATTAGTTATGAGCCTGAACCACATGCGTGCGCGTGCGCGCGCACACACACACACACACACACGTGTCCTAGCAACAACATCTGCAAAAATGTCCCTGACCATCGTTCCATCGTGCTACTCAAAAATATAAAAGAAAATGAGTTAAATAAAAACACACAACAGTGAATGTGTCTGCCGGGAGAACTTCCTTGTGTTTTACATTATCACAGCTCAACATTAAGTCAGACCCTTAACTGGATTTTAATGTATTTAAGCAATAACCATCAAGGCGCAGGGTACTTTCTGGGAATTAACGAGAGGCACCGAGGGTTGATGGCCCAAAGTCAAACCAAGGACCGTTAACCCCAGCTGGCTATTAATTCCCCAGGAAATGCCTGGCTGAAGCTGGTATTACTATTTATAAGCCCTTTATATATATGAAGAAAAGAAATACATATATCCCCCCTGCCGTGCCTTCATTTTGCAGAGTGCTGTGGGAAAGTGGGGAGCTGAATCACAGTGTTGCTGCCGCATCAGGCCTTTTCTGCTAAATTAAAAGTAATTATCAAAATGAAGGCTTTGGTCGACAGCCAAAGACATACGTCAGAGCCCCCACACCACCCTCCTCTTCCTCGTCCCTGCCACCGGTAAATTAAAGGGAACCATTAACGGCAGCACCTTCCCGGGACATTTTTTAATGAGGTCTAACACACAAGCCGTAAAGTGCATGAATCTTAAGCGTACAGCTTGATAGAATTTTCAGATATGTACTCACTCGCATTATGACCCAGATCAAGGGTTAGAACACTTCCAGAACCCCTTAAAGCCTTCCCATTCTTTCACCCACGCCGCACCCCAGCAAAAGGGGGCCACAGTTCTGCCCTCGATCCCAGAGAGTCGTCTTGCCTCCTCCTAAATGTCATACAAATGGAATCATACAATGTGTACCCCCTTTGTGTCTTTCTTTTTCCCCCCTCACCCAACATTGTGTCTGTGAGTTCACACAGGTGGTCGTGTGTCGGCCTTTTGCATTGGTGCTCCCGTGTGACTTTCTTTTTCTTTTTAAATGTTTACTTACTTTCGAGAGGGAGAGTGCGCTCATGAGTAGGGGAGGGGCCCAGTGAGAGAAGGGGACAGAGGATCCGAAGCGGGCTGTGCACGGAGGGCACAGAGCCCGATGTGGGGCTCGAACTCACAAACCGCGAGATCATGACCTGAGCCGAAGTCAGACGCTTCACCTCTCCAGTGTAATTTTCAAAGGTGTTCAAGGTTTAGAAAGACAGAAACCGAAAACGTTTGTCTTTTGCTGACCTGTAAGAGGGTTTTCCGCCTCAAAGTGTGAATGTCCAGATTTTTAAAAAAAAATTTTTTTAATGTTTATTTATTTTTGAGACAGAGAGAGAGAGAGAGAGAGAGACAGAGCACAAGTGGGGAAGGGGCAGAGAGAGAGGGAGACACAGAATCCGAAGCAGGCTCCAGGCCCCGAGCTGTCAGCACAGAGCCTAACATGGGGCTCGAACCCAGGAACCACGAGATCGTGACCTGAGCCGAAGTCGGACGCTTAACCGACCGAGTCACCCAGGCACCCCCATAGTATTATTTGTTAAACTTACTCTGAATTCTGGATTTAGTGGGTGCTGAGTAATTATCAGCTATAATATATTCACTGAATCCTCCAGTAGCTTTTCATCGGGGGCGCGGGGCACATGATGGGCAATCGTTAACAGGGAGCCCACTGCCCTACCGAAATATTAGGAGATACTCTCTGAGCGAAGATTCCATGTTTCAATTGTTGAATATAAAAAGCGTATGGCACGATGATTAAATCACGTGTTGGGCAGTTACTCTGGTCGTCCATTGCTGTGTGACAGGTCACCCCAACTTCGTACCAGAGAGAAGAAGCTATTCTATTAGGCTCTCACATCGTGCAGGCAGGGGACAGGGGACAGCCAGTGTGGCTTATTTCTCTTCCACCGTGTCTGAGGCCTCAGCTGTGATGATTCAGACAGCGGTGCGTGGCCTGAGTGGCTAAGCACTGGAATCATGTAGATGTTTCGTTACAAATGGCTCCAGCGGGGGCACCTGGGTGGCTCAGTCAGTTCAGCGTCTGACTTCGGCTCAGGTCGTGATCTCACAGCTCGTGTGGGGCGATTTGAAGGCCGGAGGTAATAACTGGAAGACCTATACATGGTCTCTCCGTGTGACTTGGGCTTGCTCACAGCCTGGGATCTCAAAACAGTCGGACCTCTCGCATGGTGGCTCGGGGCCCCAAGAAAGAACGTTCTAGCAAATGAGGTAGAAGCTTGCACCGCCTTTTGTGATCCGGCCTCGGAGGTCACCCAGAACCGCTTTCACCGGACTCTTTTGGTTAAAACAGTCAGCCGCCCGGCAGGATTCCAAGAGGCCGATGGGGGACAAAGATTCCCCACCTGTCGATGGAAGTATCGGAGAATTTGCAGCCATGTTCCCAAATCATGACAGTTATGCATTCACTAATGACTTCTATTGAATTGCATAAAATCTTCACCGTCCCCAGAAAGCCAAGACCGTGTTGGCTTCCACAGGAAAACAATGGAACTGGAAGCTGTTGATTTGGGACTGTTTAATACTCTGGTACCCAACTAACTTTATTCTGTACTCACGGGACATCTTGGATCTTCAGGGAAGTCTTTAAACCAAGCCCTCCCATTAACGCGTGAGTGCCTCCTGTCTCCTCACCCCTTCCTAGGCAGTGCTGTAACTTGAGATTTTCTACCTACTTCTTCCCTGTCGGAGCTGAAGGGGAATTTCCTGCTTCCTGTGTGAGCAATGAGTATGCCTTACCTTAGAAAATTCTTGCTGGCTGGGAAGCTGCGATCCAGCTGAGGAGATAACCGTGAAGCAGAAGAATCGATATCTGAGGCCACAACCCAGGTCGATAACCTTGCGGTGAACGTGGCCCCAGTTATCTAGCAAACAGTTGCGCAGAGTACTTGCGTTTGTTATCGAGCAGATTCGTCATTTTGCAACCATCAATCTTTCTGTATGTTTGCGCGTTCTAATCTAGAATCAAATGGTCCACAACATCAGAGGGCACTAGGAGTTCGTATGTTGGTTCACTCTACGCATCTTACAGAGGAGGACACTGAGGCCAGGGAAGTCGCCGGGGAGCCTTCTCCAAGGTCAAATGGCTAGAAACCAACGGAGCACAGAATGGAACCCAGGCCTTCTTACTGCCCTCTCCATGCAGAGAGAGAGGGAGACACAGAATCCGAAGCGGGCTCCGGGCTCTGAGCTGTCAGCACAGAGCCCGACGCGGGGCTCGAACTCACAGACTGTGAGAGGGTGACCTGAGCTGAAGTCGGACGCTCAACCGACTGAGCTGCCCAGGTGCCCCTAACTATATGACTTTAGATATGCTCTCGACCCATTCTTAGATCCGTGCAGCGCCCTTCAGGCTTACTTTTAAAAATGCTACCCACAGAGGCACCTGGGAACAGAGGAACTAAGACACCTCTCTCTTTTTGCTTTTCCCCTTCTCCTTCCTGTCACTAGATTGAGGGCGGGACTTTGGTAGGAAGACCAATGGGTTGGAAGAGCCGGAAGAGCTGTTGGCCTTGGGTCGTATTTTTCTGGGGTTTTAACAGTATGTGGGACCTTTTCCCCCAGAGGCATATTTGGTATTTTGTTAAGTTTATTTATTTATTTTGAGAGAGACAGAGACAGCATGAGTAGGGGAGGGGTAGAGAGAGACAGAGGGAGAGACAGAACCCCAAACAGGCTCCCCACGGCCGGCACAGAGTACAGAACTCACGAAGCCAGATCATGACACGAGCCAAAACCAAGAGTCGGACACTCAACTCACTGAACCACCCGGGTGCCCCCATGGAGGTACAGTTAGGACCGGGGGTTACCTTCTACTTAGCAGATGTCTTTAGCTTCAAAGGGCTGAGGGTACCAGGACAAGGTTCAGAGGACAGGAAGTGTTTGCATGAGATTCAAAGGTAAAAGGTAGAGACATCGCAACCTCACATACTCCACATTTTCCCAAGGCAGCCTTGATTTCCATTTTTGGCTAAGTGTTTAGCCATGTATTAGATGGAGGGCTTTCCAAGCAAACTAAGAATAGAAAAAAAAAAACTTTTTCAACGTGGTTAAGAAAATCTAGGGCTGGGCGCCTGGGTGGCTCAGTTGGTTAAGCGTCCGACTTCAGCTCAGGTCACGATCTCGCAGTTTGTGGGTTTGAGCCCCGCATCGGGCTCTGTGCTGACAGCTCAGAGCCTGGAGCCCGCTTCGGATTCTATGTCTCCTTCCCTGTTCCTCCTCTGCTCACGCTCTGTCTCTCTCTCTCAAAAATAAATAAAGGTTAAAAAATTTTTTTAAAAAAAAGAAAAGAAAATCTAGGGGTGCCTGGCTGGCTCAGTCGACCGAACATGTGACTTTTGATCTGGGGGTTGTGAGTTCGAGCCCCACGCTGGGTGTCGAGATTACTTAAAAATAAAATCTTTAAAGAAAGGAAGTAAGGATCCTATAGTAAATTAGAAATAAGACACCGTTTTCCTAAAAGGTGATAGTAAGTAAGATAGTAAGATAAATTGTTTTTATTTTTTTAATTTTAAAAAAATGTTTAATTTGAGAGAGCGCAAATGGAGGAGGGGCAGAGAGAGAGGGACAGAGGATCTGAAGCAGGCTCTGTGCTGGCAGCAGTGAGCCCCATGTGGGGCTTGAACTCACCAACCAAGAGATCATGACCTGAGCCAAAGTTGGATGCTCAACCGACTGAGCCACCCAGGCGCCCCAGAAAAAATAAATTTTTTTTTAATTTTTTTTTCAACGTTTATTTATTTTTGGGACAGAGAGAGACAGAGCATGAACGGGGGAGGCGCAGCGAGAGAGGGAGACACAGAATCGGAAACAGGCTCCAGGCTCTGAGCCATCAGCCCAGAGCCCGACGCGGGGCTCGAACTCACGGACCGCGAGATCGTGACCTGGCTGAAGTCGGACGCTTAACCGACTGCGCCACCCAGGCGCCCCAGAAAAAATAAATTTTATAGAGATGTGCCTAAAGTGCAAATTGCATTACTAAATAAAAGTGACCATCTCCTATTTTTTTTAAGTTTTATTTATTTATTTTTGAGAGAGGGAGAGAGAGCGTGCCGGTGTGAGTGAGAGCGGGGGAGAGGCAGAGAGAGAGAGGGGGAGACAGAATCCCAAGCAGGCTCTGTGCTCTTAGCACGAGAGCGTGATTCAGGACTCGAACTCACCAACCCTGAGATCATGACCTGAGCTGAAATCAAGAGTCAGACACTCAACCGAATGAGCCATCCTGGTGCCCCTTCTAATTTTTGTGTGGATAGAACAAAGATCCAAGTCCCTTTTAGGACCATTTGAGATCATACTTTCAGAAACATCTAGAAAGACTGTATGTTTGACCTCATTACAAAAATGTATTCTGGGGCACCTGGCTGGCTCAGTCGGTAGAGCGTGTGACTCTTGATGTCCGGGTTGTGAGTTCGAGCTCCATGTTGGGCGTAGAGATTACTTCAAAATAAAATCTTAAAAAAAAAAAAAATGTGCTCTAACCGAGATGTCCTTTTGAAAGACATTCTGAATTTTCAGTGGAAATGGATGTTAAAAATCTGTCTAAATCATTGACAGCTGTATTGTGGTTATGTAAGAGAATGTCCTTTTTGGAAACACATTCTGAAAAATTTAGGAGCAAAGGGACATGATCTCATCAATGTGTTCTAAAATGGTTTTGAAAAAATACACACGTGCGCGCACACACACACACACACACACACACACACACACAGATGAGGATGATAAAGCAAATGGGGCAAGATGTAAACCGTTCGTGAATCTGGGCCAAAGGTACACGAGAGATCCTCAAATTTGAAATTATATCAAAGTAAAAAATTTCCAAAAAATGTCTAAATCGTATACCTTTTTTTAAAAGAATATTTATTCTTGAGAGAGAAAATACGAGTGGGGGAGGTGCAGAGAGAGGGGGACAGAGGACCCGAAGCAGGTTCTGCGCTGACAGCAGCTAGCCCAATGTGGGGCTCGAACTCATTAACCGTGGGATCATGACCCGAGCCGAAGCTGGATGCTCAACCAACTGAGCCACCCTGGCACCTCAAAATTGTATACCTTTCACAGCCACTGATGTAAGCTACCTGTCAATATCACATCTTCGTGGTGCCTAACCTGAACTGGAACTCCACAGACAAGGTTTTCTTTTTTCTTCTTTTTTTTAAATGTTTATTTTTGAGCGAGAAAAACAGAGAGTGAGCAGGGGAGGGGCAGAGAGAGAGAGGGAGACACAGAATCTGAAGCAGGCTCCCGGCTCTGAGCTCTGAGCTGTCAGCCCAGAGCCCGACAGCGGGGCTCGAACTCACAGACCGCGAGATCGTGACCTGAGCTGAAGTCGGACGCTTAACCGACTGAGCCACCCAGGCGCCCCTCCAGATGAGGTTTTCAAATGGTTCTTCGAATGTAGAGCCCCCATCTATTATGTCTTCACAAAGTACCCATTAATACCGAAGCTCCAAGCAAAGTTCCTGTCTTTAATTAAGCAAAGCCGAACAAACATTTTGTCAGAAATAATTTTTCTGACAATAGGAGCTGCCTGTCGATATGGCCAGGTGGCCCCAGAAAAAATTATTGCTTCCCTGAGCTAGAAAGGAACAGGAAGAGTGGTTGGAGGAGAGCATTCTTGTTTAAATAGGGATGAATATTTGATAAATATTTGAAAGGTGATAAAGGAGAAGAGGGAGGTCTAAGAGGGGTCGCAGTAAAGACTGGCAGGTGAGAACCTAAGGAAATAATAGGAATTTCAAAAATCATCATTCCTGGTACCAGACTGGAAAGTAGAAACTGTTTTTTTGCCCCTTTGGTGCTGCAAATAAAGGAAGCGGCTCTCCGCATAATTCCTGTTACATAAAAATGGCAAAACACAGGGTGACAAAAGGAATATGTCCAAACCTGGTGAGAAAATGAGTCCCAAAGACTGGTACAATGTATTTTAAAGAAAAAAAAAACAGAGGAAAATTACCCATCATTTGTTGGAAATGGAATCTTACTCAGCGCCACTTAATTTCTTACTTTGATGAAATGTGTTTATTCTTTCTGGTATTTTCTTGAAGTGACGGGGTCGTCTATCGAATTATAGTTCTATAAGAGTGAAAACGAACATAAGAATGGTGGTCATGTTTCTCGCTGGCGTCATGGTCTTCTGTGACCTGGCCTCAAATGTCATCATATGTCTGTATTCCCACATTGTATTGGGCAAAGCAGTCCCCAAAGGGAGCCCACAGTTCAAGGGTAGGGGACATAGGCTCTACCTCTTGAAGGAATGTCTGTCAAAGATACTAGCGATCATTTTTTACAATCGTTACACTGCATGACTGCGGCTGGTGCCTCGGTGCTTCCTTCCAGCCCGTCAGATTTCTACAAAGGCGAATTCACGGTCATTTCCCACGGACATTCCTTGATCAGCCATTGTATTAGTGTCTGATGTAGCGGCTTAAAACCACACTGACTTTTTCTCTCACACTTCCGGAAGTCAGACGTGCAAAATGGGTCTTGCAGAGCTAAACTCGAGGCATCCATCGCCAGAACCGCTTTCCTTCTGGAAAGGAAGGCAAGAATTCTCTGCGGGGAGAATATGTTTCCTTATGTCTCCCAGTTAGTTCCTAGCGGTCGCCTATATTGCTTGATTTGTGACTCCTTCCTTCATCATCAAAATGAACAGCGTTTCCTCTTCAAACCTCTCTCCCCACCCCTTCTCCCTGACCATGGCTTCTGTCCTGTCCTCACAGCTCCGAACTCGGACCCGCCTCCCTCTCTCTTATAAGAACCTTCGTGGTTACTTTGAGCCCACCTGGATAATCCGGGATCACCTCCCCATCTCAGGATCCTTCATTTATTTGCATCTACAAAGTGCCTTTTGCCATGTAAAGTAATACATTCACAGGGTCTGGGGATTAGAATGTGGACACCTTTAGGGGGTAATTATTCACCAGCCATAGCCAGGTGGCAGGAAGCAAAGGGTGGATTCTTGCCTTTAGAACCCCAAGGTTACTCCGTACTGCTTTGTAAAGTGCGGAGTTTAGGATGTGCTGGCCAAATTAAACTCTTAAAGAAACCAGAGGCAGTATGTTCCCTTTACCTGCAGAAATTGTTATTGAAAAGTTGGATGATAATCATCCATTGTATGACTACCAGCTTAATCTTGCCTTTGTCAGGCTTTTGTGAACGATTCCTGATCTGCTTTTCTAATTCTTCGTGGCAAAATTCTATGACAATTCTTTCCAGACTTAAGCCCACTGCCAGTCGCAGAGTCCATTTTCGAATAATGTGTGCCAAATGAATTGAATCTCTGCACTGCTGATGAAAATAATGGGTATGAGTTCTCTCTTTACCAGGTGGTGCCTTCACATTGCCAATAATAACCCACAAAATGTTTTCCTGAGAGAGTGTTTTCTTTCTGAGCACCATCATTTGCTTACGGAAGTGGTCAGATGATGTTTGTGATTCTGGCAAGTGGTGCAAAATAAACGAGATTTCTAGACAACTGGCAGCAAGCGGACATTGACCTTCTGAAGTAAGACGTTTTACACTTCTGTATCACAAATGCTAAGACTCGCCACCGACAAAGGGACTTTTCCCAATAATGTGTTTATCAAAGGAGAAGAGATGTAAATATCTCAGCTACTTAATTGCAGCAGAGTTCTCATGTGTACCTCCAATTTCTCCTCACGAAAACCCCGGGCCGGGCTGGCTAAAATAAACGCTCCTATTCTGATTTTGTCTGTATCCTCATTTTCTTTCCACTTAATTGGCCACGGTGGCCAATTCCCACCTCAACCCATGCTGAGCCATGTTGCTTACAGTTTTATATTAGGACTGAGATGTGAATTGCAGGGGATTTGTCTTTTCTTTTTTAAAATTTCATTTAATTTTCTAATTGTTTTATAATGTAGTTAACAGACCATGTTCTACTAATTTCAGGGGTACAATATGATTCAACAATTCTATACCTCACTCAGTGCTCATCATGAGAAGCGTACTCTTTTTTTTAATGATATAGTCGGATGTTAGTTTCGTTTTATGATATTTAAAAAAATTTTTTTTAACGTCCATTCATTTTTGAGAGACAGAGCATGAGCGGGAGAGGGGCAGAGAGAGAGGGAGACACAGAATCCAAAGCAGGTTCCAGGTTCCGAGGAGTCAGCACAGAGCCTGACGCGGGGCTCGAACTCAGGAACCTCGAGACAGTGACCAGGGCTGAAGTCTGATGCTTAACCGACTGAGCCACGCAGGCAGCACACCCCCCCCCCCCCGCCGCCCTGCTGCAGAATTGTACCCTTAATCCTCTTGACCTAGGTCACCCATCCCCCCACCCACCTCCCTTCTAGTAGCCATCAGTTTGTTCTGTATAGTTAAGAATCTGCTTCCTGGTTTTGTTTTCTATCTGCCAGTGCTCAGAGTTAAGAATTCCCATCACGATGTCTACATCACTGTCTATAGCCATTTCCACTTGCTAATGGAGAGATACATACAAAAATGGAAACTTAAGGAGGAAACCTTTAGAAAGGAGGTTCGCACATCAACCTCGCGGTGAGCAGAAACAAATAACTTTTAGGCGGAGTTATTTCTAGTAAATGATCCTCTCAAAGCTAGAAATCCGTATAACGTGTGCACATACCCCATGTCAAAGTCACCGTCTTCTGTTGGTCTGTGAGTGGCTATAAAAGCTACTCTTCCTTGAACACTGCATCTCCAAAGAGTCAGGCAACAGGTTTGCCCAGTGGGCTTCCACAGGGCTAGAGTTTCTCATTGGAAATGTCAGGAGATGCAAAAATGGGGGTCTTTAACAGAAAGCCAAGAACCTGCTAGAAAGCTAAAGTGTAAGCAACTAGACAAATCCAAAGGGTGTCCTAAATGTCTGGGCTAGAAGCAGGTATACGTACAGAGCCAGGAACCTAAGCAACAGAGAGATGGAAAGAAATGATATGGGTGGAAGATAGTAAATGGAGAGTATTCTGGGGCAAAAGCTTAGAACGGGAGCTACTGTCTATATTTTGCCTTTTTTTAAAGGTTTTTTGGGGGGTTATTTATTTGTTTTGAGAGAGAGAGGGAGAGAGGGCACACGCAGGGGAGGGGCGGAGAGAAGGAGGGACAGAATCCCAAGCAGACTCCGTGCCATCGGCGCAGAGCCTGATGTGGGGCTTGAACTCACGAATGGTGAGATCACGACCTGGGCCACGATCAAGAGTCGGCCGCTTAAGGGGCTGAGCCACCCAGGCGCCCCTGTCACATTTTCTTCAGAGTCCCTTTTGGGTATGCCTTCCGTTTCCTGTTGCTGAAACCCTAACGAACGTAGAGTCAGTGAGATGGATATTTACCATAGGTGGCTGGAAGTCTAAACAGGTCTCAACGGCGTTGCTATCTGTTGCGTGAGCCTGTATTCTGTGCTATAGCTCACCTTGTTGGGTGACTTGTGATTCAGGAAGAAAACGCTTTATTCCTGCCTTTTAGTGGCTCCTGCCGGGACGACAAGACTGCCAGACGCCCTTAGAACACCATGAAGGCCATGCTAAATATAAAGGGCAGGGGAAGATTTGCCCAAGTTCACTTGGTGTTTTCAGGTAAAGTCTCTGTTGGGAACACAAAGAAGGAATCACTGCTGGACCTCACGTTGCTTATCAGTGTTTGTTATATCTTTATCATAGAAGACCTTCCTGAATCAAGTCTGTCTTGGGTCAGGTTCCCCAGAACAGAGAACTGAGGGGAAGATTCAGGAAGAATCCCTTTATGGAGGACGTGCTCCCAAGAGAAACCCGGAAGGGAGCGGGGCGAGCAAGACCAGAATCCCTTTATGGAGGACGGGCTCCCAGGAGAAACCCGGAAGGGAGCGGGGCGAGCAAGACCTAGGAAGGGGGAAAAGCCACGACTGTGAATGCAGGAGTCTGCACCTCAGATCGTGTTCCCTTTGTGTCAAGAGAAGCGGCGGCGGGGGGGGGGGGGGGGGGCTTTCCTACTCCTGCGTCGTTCAGTTGTGGCTTATGGGCTGCCCAGGGTAGGAGGGGGAGGGTGGAAGGAACATTAACCTGCCGGGATCACAGCAGATCCAGCAAAGTGAATCGAGTAGCCCTAGGGTAGGTCGCCGAAGGCAGTTACAGGTGTGAGCAGTTAGGAACAAAGTAAAGCAAGCGGAAACTAGGGGGTACATAGAACCCATAAAGAAGGGTCTAGGGGATCTGACCACAGGACCGTCAACGGGTGAACCCACGGTTAAGCAAACTCCGGGGGGGGGGGGTGGGAAACAGAAACCCAGCTTTCCTCATATGCACATATTTAGGTACTGGAGACTCTGGAGTCGATTGTGAGTGACATCTTGTATCTAAGGTGACCAAACAGTATCCCAGGATGCTGGATTTTCGGTGCCGAAACCCAGGTGGTTCGGGGTAACCTAGGACGGTCAGTCACCCTCCCTGTATCTGAAAGGCCACCCAATGAAGGACTCTCAGGTTGCCTTATGGAAGTTCTAACCCAAGCAGAGGCAGCTGTTGAGTGTGGGAAGGTTGGAGACCCACCCTGATGTAGCTGCATTTGGAGCAGGAGTCTGGAGATCCGGAAAGAGATTGAGTCTCAACTAGGGATGTGGGGGGGGGGGGAGTGCTGCAGAAGAGGATGGGGAGGGCTTCCATTTTGGACTATCTTTAGGGCAAGGTGATGGCTTTTATGACCCAGGGCAGGAGAGAGTGTTCTTCTCAAGATACAAGTCTCTGGAGAAGATCCCAGTAATGGTGCTAGACAGATAAAACTCCCTCAGTATTGTTCTCATGCTCCTTAGTCTCCAGAAAGAAGGGCAAGAGGGGGGGGGGGGGAGATGTTTGAATGTGCGTTTGCATTTTTTGTGTGCCACCGAGTTCTATTGATGTGATAATAAATTTCCATTTAGCAAAATTCTTGTTTAGCTTCGTTTCAGATCTAATGGGAATGACGATGAGTAAGAACACTTCAAATTATATCAATTTTCTATATGAGAAAATATGCCATTTTCGTGCCATTTTTGTTTTTTAAAAAGGGGGAATCAAAAGGTGATTCATGACTGCAGCTTTTAACTTATGTATGAGTTGAAACATTTTCTAAAGAATGTTGGCATGATGATTTCATCCTGGATAAGCTGAGAATGTTTGAGTGAGGGTTTTAAGTTATTGCATTAGAGACAAGTTTGTATGCAGGCGTCAATTGTAACTGTAAGAATCTTTTGGATTTAATGATTCCCGGAGCTGGAATGGGGGTTCGGAGGCCTTAACTGCAGATGAAAAATATTTAGGGAGCTTTAAAATGCCCCAGGGCCCAGACCCCGCTCAAGACCAGGGAAATCTGAATTTCCGGGGGTGGAGTCCGGGCAGGTGGGCTTCGTGGGCCCACGATGTGTGTCGGTTCCACGGGGTCCTGCACTTACAAGGGCCCTGCCTTGGGTTTAATGCTCTGCCGTCTTGAAACCCGAAGTCATTTTTTTGAACGAGGGGCCCTGCAAATTATGTAGCAGGCCCTGGGTCTGGGCATTAGCATCTTTTTTAAAAGCTTCCCAGGCGGTTTCGGTGTAGGAAGCACTGAATAAAGTGTACTAATAAAGAAGCTTTGGATCAGCTTGCCAGTAAACAGTGGCCTCTCTGCTGATGAAAGAACCCGGAGCCAAAGCCTCTCGAAAAGACTGGCGGTTGCCCCGCCCCTGCGCTGCTGAGCTGGGCCTTCCCCCCGCCACCCCCCCCCCCCCCCGCGAGGCTCCTGACCCCGCCCACTTGCCCTGTGTCAATGGAAACTTGCAAGGGGCCTAGCGGTGTGAGCCTTGTGGGAAGCGCCTACCGCATCTCCTACGTCTAGCCCTGGAACCTAGGGTTAGACCCACAAGGGTGAGCACTGCTTTCCCCCGCCCCCCACCCCGGTCCCAAAAGGCGTGACCTCACCATTAGCAGGACAGAGACTAGGGAGAAAAGAAGGCAGAAAGCCCGAAGTCCTAAGTGCCTTCCCTTACTGTCCTCACCCTCCGGAGGGGACCTTGGGTGAATCTTGTGTTCTTTGAGTCAGAGACTTCCCTCCCCCATCTCTGCGGTTGGAACACTTGGACTTCTGCACAGAAAGCAAGGAAACTCCAGAGCACCTGGGTGGCTCCGTCAGTTAAGCCTCCGCCTCTCGGTTCGGACTCAGGGAGTACTGGAATGATCACTTCGGCCTTGGGCAGTGGGTAAGTTTTGTCCTCACTGCAGCCTGGGATTGGCTACCTTTCCCCTGCGCCCCTCCCCAAGGTTTAGTGCCCTGAGACCCACCTGCTGGGTGGCATTTCCAGGCACAAATCAGCCACCCGGGTCACACCATCAGGTAGGTTTACTGGTTGATGGAGTTCACGTGACTGTGAACGTCATAACAAAAATACCATGAGTGGACCACTAGCATTTTGGATTGTTGACTTTTCTTCATGGGCCCGATTAAAAAAAAAAAAAATCTAGGGGCACCTGGCACCTGGGTGGCTCAGTCGGTTAAGCATCCAGCGTCGGCTCAGGTCATGATCTGGTGGTCTGCGAGTTCAAGCCCCGCATCGGGCTCACTGCTGTCAGCACAGAGCCCGCTTTGGATCCTCTGTCCCCGTCCCCTGCTCGCACTCTCCCCCAAATAAATAATAAATATTTTTAAAAAATCTAATACAAAATTTGCTTTCATTCTACTGTGATACTTTGATTCAATCTGTGGGCTAGAGTTGAGCCACTCCCGCACATTTTCGGGAAGGACTAACTCCAGGGAGGTCTCGAGCAACTCCTGACTGCTTCAAACATTTTCAAAAGTTTCTAGCGTCTAGGTATCGGAGATCCAACCACAGACACACGGAGAGAATTATTCCGGTTTTCCTTTCTTCGGAGAATTGACACTCTGCTTTTTCTTTCTCTTGGCACTTCTCACTAAAGAACCACGCTATTCATGTTCCAAGCGGTGCAGTCTTCTCTCACACGGATTTGGTTCTCTTTTCCCGATGATATACGAGGTGGGAGGATTTCTGATATTGACTGTGGGTTTGTTTATATCGGGGTCTGTCCCAGGCGTACATTTCAAAAGGAGTTCGGCACTAACAGCACACCTCCAGCGTCTCCATTAAGGAAGGACACTGGGGCTGCATCTAATTGGAATTCGGAGGTGGGGGGCAGGCATAGGGAGTCCTGCTGGGGCTTGCTTGAGGTTGTATTTGCATTGCAAATGCAGTATTTTTCTTCAGTTCAGATATTTTAGGGGGAATGGCTGGAGAGGGGGTGAGAGCTCGTGGAAGTGGTTAGAGAGGCTTAACACCCCCCCTCCCCCCGCCCTGCCTCCGTGCTAACCTTTAGGGCCACGAATGCTTCCTGGCCTTGGGAGCAGTCAAGGGAATAAAGCTCCCAGCGGCCCCTTGACTTCCGTGTTCCAGTCCCATGTCATGACCAGATCCGAGTCAAGGCTATAGGACTTCTCGATCGAGCTCTGCTTCTCTCCGCCCTGCCCAACCTTCATCTAGTTCTTGCTAAGCTCTGCTTCTCACTTCAGCTTGGCAAACGTTTATGGAGGATGCTCTATGAACTCAGCGTTCTGCTAGGCAGTGGCAGGGGGGATATAACGATGAGCTGATAAACATACAAGTTGGGAACCGACAAGAGTTCAGGCTGGGAAGTCTTCCAGACTTATTTACATTTTAATTTGGGATTACCAAAAAGCGTTAGTTAACACAAAGGGAGGTAGGACTGAATCAGTGGAGCACGTTGGGTGTTGGGGGTGCAACGTACACAGAGGATCCCGTCCTGCACATTTTAAAGTCATGCCACCGGCGTATCACGCAGTCTCAAAAGAAGAGAAAAATCTCCAACATTCTTTGAGCACGTTAAGATTCTGTGACCCTATGATTCTCACTTGCAGCCAAGTTCCATCTCGGAGGAGCCACGAGATTAGGTAACGTCTTCCAATTCCTGGATGATCCTACCCTGCTGGCGTCCTTCATGTACAGAGATGATTCTGCCTATCAGTTTTAGACGTTCCCCAATTAGACATTTACTCTGTGCTCGATATGGCAGATTATGGGCTGGCGTCACCAGGAGTTGATGATTTCCCGGTATATTGGTTTCCTTAGGGCCGCGGTAGCATAGCATCCACACACGGGATGGCTGATGAAACCACTGAAATTTAGTGTTTCACAGTCCTGGGGGCTAGGTGTCCTAAATCAAAGCATTGCCAGGGTCTCTAAGGAAGGATCCTTTCTTGTCTCTTTACATCTTTGGTAGTCTCGGGGGTTCCTTGGCTTGCGCCAGCCTAACTCCGTCCAATCTGCCTTCACCTTCACACGGCCAACTTCCCTGTGTGCGCATGTCTCTGCTCTTCCAGCAAAAACACCGGTCATACTGGATCAAGGGTCCACCCTACTTTAGTATGGCCTCATCTCAACTTACATCTTAATTACATCTGTAAAGACCCAGTTCTCAAGTAAGGTCACATTCACACATATCGTGGGTTAGGACTTCAACATATCTTTTTGGGGGCACACAATTCCACCCACAGCATCTAGTGACCAACAACGTTTGTTTATGTCGAGGGATAAGGTTTTGATGGGCAGCCATGAAACAGACCAAAGCAAAATGGTCCACGGGGGAGGAAACCATGATCTGACTAACTTGATGTGCTTATCAGTTGTGCTAAAGAGTCCTACAGGTATTCTCCTATCTATAACAGTGGCTTTAACCTTCCTTCCTTCCCACCTCCTTCCCTCCTTCCTTCCTTCCCTCCCTCCTTCCTTCTTTCCCTCCTTCCTTCCTTCCCTCCTTCCTCCCTTCCTTCTCCCCTCCCTCCCTTTTTTCCTTCCTTCTTTCCTCCTTCCTTCCTTCCTTCCTTCCCTCCTTCCTTCCCACCTCCTTCCCTCCTTCCTTCCTTTTCTCTTTCCTTCCTTCCTTTCTTCCTTCCCGCCTCCCTCTGTCCTTCCTTCCTCCCTCCCTCCCTTCCCTCCCTCCTCCTTCCTTCCTTCCTGCCTCCCTTCCCCTTCCTTCCTTCCTTCCTTCCTTCCTTCCTTCCTTCCTTCCTTCCATCATGACATGATCTGGTTAAATATTTGGTGTTGGGAAATTGATGGGAAGATCTGGATCCGAAAAGAGTACTTTCGGAGCACCCGGCTGGCTGGCTCAGTCAGAAGAGACTGAGACTCTTGACCTTGGGTGGTGAGTTTGAGCCCTATGTAAGATATATGAGTTTACTTAAAATAAATAAATAAAATTTTTAAAAAAGGTACTTTCCTGTGAGTAAGGTAAATATTGAAGTACTCCTTAGTTTGTCACATACCCACAAACCATCAGAGAGAGTTTACCATGAGTTTCATAACTGAAGGATCTGTTGTAAGTATTCAGGTTTATATTTGGCTTTGGATTATACATACACCCCCCCCCCCACGCACATTTTAAGTAACTTAGCTTAGAGCACCAACGTTTCAATCTGAGCATTATGGGTGGTAACGTCTCTTATGTGAGATAACTGGGGACACAGTTCCCTGGCACCAAGAGACCAATTAAAGTAATTGGCATTCTGCACGTTTGAATCAATGATGTTGCTCACTGAGCCCAATCAACCAAAGTGAAGAAACCCAGTGCATGCTTTTCTTAGAGCCAGGAGAGGAAAATCTGGCAAAAGAGCTGTCCTCGCAGCCCCCCTTCCCCATAAAGCATTTCCAGTCCTCAATTATCATAGAAAAGAAAGGACAGAAGACTATGCATTATGTTCAGGCTCAGTGTGAGTTATGACGCAGCCCAAAGAGGAAATGGACAAAAAAATTACTAAAATAATGATCAGGAGAAAATTGCCCAAGAGGAGAAAGCTGGTGTGTCCTAAAATCCTGTGCCGGGGTGAGGATCAGAATGGATGCCGATAGGATGAAGCTGGTACAACACACTCGTGTTTTGTTTTAACCTCACTGCTTTGAATACGGACTGGGTCTACATGGGATGTTCGGATCGGTCCTCGTCAGATTCACACACGTTTCAAAACAACTTTTGAAAACAAATGGAGACTGACACGGGATCCCTAGGGACAGCAGGAGTGTCTGGTTGCACTTTTCTTATTTAAAGATTAGTGAAAAATTCTCACTAGCACAGGAAGGAAAAGGGAAATGTGAAATGTAATGGTATTTGGTCAGTGGAGCTAGGGATTTGTAGTGGTGAAAGAAAATACAGATGAAGTTATTTGGATTGTGCTTTTTATATATCTCTTAGCATAATTCGGGCTTAGAACGGATCTCCACTGTGATTTTGTTGGCTTAGTTTTGACCTGAACAAAACGGATTTGCTAGTTCTGTTTCTTCTTTTTATTCAAATGGCACACACCCTCCGGGTTTTGAGAAATCTGATGGTTATCTCTTAGTCAGAACCAAGCTTGCAGAAGTACTCCTTCCAATTTTGGATGGTTAATCATACTGGATTCTTACCAAAGACCTCAAGGGAGACTTAACTTGAAGGACAAAGATGGTTGTCAAGCGGTGGAAGTTCAGGGAAAATAGTTTAGGCAAAGGTGGATTCAATAAGGCAGACGGCAAGAAATAAAATATGCTTCTGGGGAAGAAGCAAGGCAAAGCAAACACACAGGAACTCATTAAAGAAGTATGAATATGCTTTTCATTAGTCAATTTAATTTTGGTTCAAAATGTTAATTAAAAAGTGTACATTTCATCCTTATAGGGCTGGAACTTAAAACAAAAAAACCTCTTGGTTCTCAAGTGTTGGGTTCAATTACTAAAAGCGGGGTTGACAAACAGGCTTCATCAGTGTGAAATTTAGTATCATGAGCCTGGAGTTTGATTTTGGTAATCGATTATAATGAATTTTCCTATCCCTTTCAGGAAACAAAGGCTCAAAAAATCATGGTTATCTATTGCTTTACTTACATTTAGGGAGAGAATTTTGAAGGGAACAAATGTAAGAGGACAAAAAACAAAACCAAACCAAACCTGTCCTTTGCCAAATCTAAGAACGTTGCCAACCTGGGAGAAAAAGGATCCATTTTCCTACATAACCACATGTAATAATTTCCATGAAATTGACATTTTAGAATGATGGCAAAAAGCCAAATGAAAATTTATGGATTCCTGATCCCTAAATTCTGAGCCCATTTGCTTAAGAAATACCTAAAATACACTTTAAAAAGAACCCAATTAATATAATTACAGAGGGTTGAAACAACGCACACAAACGGGATCTGTTTCCGTAAAACACAGCTGTTCTGTTATTTATATTTTGCTATTATTTAAAATGAGAAATGTGGCCATTATGTCAAGCAACTTTTTCAAAGGAGTGAATCTGTTGTCTTCTGCATCATTACATTTTTAAAAGGCCCCTACAACCAATTAGCTTGGAAATCTTATATTCAAGCCTCCTCTGAATATTGCCCCACTTGTAACAAGGAAAGCGTTACATCCAGGTATTTAACGTAACAGAAACAAGGCACAGGCAGCAACTTCTCTCTCGCTCACTCTACCCCCCGCTTCATCAACCCCCTTCCCCCCAAGAAACGAGGCACCCTTTGGGCCTCGGAAGGTGCCTAGCGGGGAGTGGAGCCGCCGGAAGAGCGAGGGCAGAGCGCGCGGTGCCCACACCCTTGACCGCGGGGTGAGCGCGGGTGGCCGCCGTTGGCGCGGGAGAGGGGCGCGGGGTAGGAGTGCGGGGTCTAGGCGGAGCCCCCCACCCCACCCCCCTCCGCCCGGGTCTGGGCATCTGCGACACGAGGCCCGGGGCCCGCAGCCCCCGGCTGGGCCCGGGCGGGGATGGGCGGGCGGGGGGCGGAGCGCGGCGCTGCGCGGCGGGAAAGGGGCGGGGAGGACAGCTCGGGCTCTGGCGGGCAGAGAGGGACGGTGGCAGAACCTGCGGGCTAGGTGGGAGGCTCACCCTCTGGGAGGAAAGGAAGCGAGGATCGCGCGGCCGGAGAGCGAGGAGACGCTTGGAGTCCAGGGCTCGGGCCGCCCACACCTCCTCCTGCGGCGGACACGGCACAGCGAGCGGCGCACCGGCCGCATCCGCGACCCTGCGCGCAGGTGGGCACCCCCGAGCGCGGCGCTCTGCGCCCTCCAGGGCCGCCGCGGGCCGATTGCCCTGGCTTCCAGGCCACCGAGCTCGCGGCCGAAGGCCGGGCAGGTCCGGGGGCAGCGGGAAGGTGCCCGGCCCCTTGGTGTGCACGCTTGTGTGCGCGCGCTGGGCGAGGTAGGGAAGAGGTGCGGCGCGGCTGCCTCCCTCGGGATTCTCCCCCTCGGGTCTCACAGTCCCCACCCCCACCCCCTTCTCACGAGCTGAGCCCCCGAGCGGCTTTGGAAGACTGCGCTCCCCCCACCCCCATCTCCGTGGTGCGTGCAGGTCGCCCCTCTCTTCGCACTCTACACCCGGCAACCATCCGGAGGCCCCCTGCCCTGGGCCCGCGGGACTGTAGAAACCCGGGGAAAGCAGAGAGTGGTGGCAGGACCAGCCGGGGCGTGTGCGGGGAAGGCTGGAGTTGTTCGAGTATTGTCTGCCCGACCGGTGCCTGAGCCCGCGCGCTCGCTCGCGCCCCAGGGCCGGAGTGGGGTTGGGGTGGGGGGGACGGGTGGGATGGGGTTTGCCGAACTTCTCTCTGAAGGCTGACGGTGCACATGCACTTGGCGCCCCGTGCACGTTTGGACGAGGGTTTAATGGAGGCACGTGGGAGCAGGATTGGTCGCTGGCGGGCCCCCAGAGAGCCTCTCCGGATGGCCCAGCGCGTGTTCGGGGTGGGGAAGGGAGTGTTGAGTGTGTGTGAAATGTCCGTCCTAGGGAGCAGGAGGAGAGTGGCTCAAGGAGACTTGATTTTCTTGGATTTGCTGCAATTCCTTAAACCGAACCAGGCTTTCGGGGCGTTAAAAAGGAAATTACCGGTAAGTGGGGACAGATCTCTGGTGGGGCTAAAAAAAAAAAAAAAAAGGCTCGCGGGGTTGCGGGCTCGGCGGGCACGCCGGCTGGGTGGCTTGTGGCGCTATCTCGCCCGGCGGGTGGGGGTGGGGCCGGGGGTGAGGGTGGGGGTGGGGGTGGGGGTGGTGCTTGTGTCTTTGGCTTAAGGTGCCGGAGCTGGGGTACTTGTTCTCGGTGGACTGTGGGACTCGCAGGAGGTAAAAAGCTGTGCGGCGCGGTGTGTTATTCGCAATTAACTCTAGAATCTGTGTCTCCGTCTCTGTTCGGTCTCTCTCACACGCGCGCACACACGCGCACACACACACCCTGTTTCCGTCTGTTATTCTCACTCAACTCTAGAATCTTTGTCTCTCTGCTCTCTCACTCACACAGAACACACCCTGGTTTGATCTGTGATTCTCAGTTAACTCTAGAATCTGAGTCTGTCTCTCTATCTCTGACTCTTCGCGCGCGCGCGCGCACACACACACGCGCGCACACACACACACACACACACACATCCCTCTCATCTCATGGCCGCATTAACTCATTGATAGTTGCTCGTGGATTTTTATTTATTGCTTGTTGTGCTCCTGGATTTTGATTCGTCTTTTTATTCCCCCCCCCAAGGGGGGAAAAAAACCCTACCTGTATTAAAATCTGTGGGGTTTCAGCGTTGTTCGTTCACGTTCAAGATGGGAATAGGGCAGTATGATGAAAATAACCCGATCTAGCTGCTGTTTAGATTGGATAAAGCACTAGTTCATTTTAGACTTGATATTATTATTTGAAATGTACGTTTTACAACCCCGTGGAGAAAGTATCCTTTGCCTGGATCTCGCCCTCTTTTTTTTTTTTCTTCCTTTGTGGTAATTGACAGAATTCTTAATTACCCAGTTAACAAAGTGGTTGAGTTGTCTTCTGATTTTAAATGGCAGATCTTGAAATGGTTGTAGGTTGGCGTGTGGATGACTCCATGTCTTTCTTTAATGAACTGATCAGAATGGTGTTCGTCTGAGACTTAGTGAGTGTATGTTTCGATTCCTAAGTAATTTCTCAAACCATCCGGGGAGAGGGACTCCTCAGAAATTCTCCACACAGAGGAGAAAGAACACTTTTACCTCTTGGAGCAAATATTTGGGCCACTTTTCCCCCAGTTGTCCCTGTTAGTTGCCTGGAAAAGATGTGTGGTTGATGAGTACATGGCTTATTTCTCTTTTAAGTCTACAGGTGGCAGTGTGGAATCCAAAACGGGAGCTTCCAGAAGTGGTGTCTGAAAAATAAGAGTGAATATGCACGAGGGAGCTCGGACAGGAATCACAAAAACCGCAGGTATGTGGAACAATTAATATACCTAGCCAGCTTTGTAATTATTGCATTCCAATATCTTGACATTTACATAGACTTTCATGAAGTGAAACATACTTTGAGGTATTCTCAGAGGAGAAAACAAAGCTCATTTTATTTTAGACGATGGATTTAAATAAAATGCTGCAGGTCTGTCTGTTGCGTTACTTTGTAACTGTTCTAAAAGAAGCGTTGCTTTTCTGTTGTGGCCATGTGGCGTTTGCCTTTAACCAGTTGTTGCTTGACGCTTGCTGTTAAAAACACTCCCTGAACAAATCACCCTGTTGAGCCTAGGTAACAGCTCTGCTTTTCACAAAAACTACGTCTCACAGTTAACTTGGCATACGCTTATCAGAATACCAGTGCGTTTTAAACCAGCGCCAACCCCCCTTTTTAACCATCTCGTCCTTTTTTTTTCTCCTGCCAAATCTAACACATACGAGGTACCTTCATAATTCACCGCTTCGCTGAATGAATGGCAGGTTTAATATGGGATCAACGACCACCAAGTTCAGCAAGTTTTTCATTGTGATGCATTTTCAGAGGATTTGCCTTGATGATCGTTCAAATAGAAAGTTTTGCATATTTTTTTTACAGTTTATTTGGAGGAAGAGAGAGTGACCATGAACGCGGTGGGGGTGGGGGGGCGCATAGAGCGAGGGAGGGAGAAACCCAAGCGGGCTCTGTGTTGCCAGCGCAGAGCCCGAGGAGGGGCTCGAACCCTTGAACCGTGAGATCATGACCCGAGCCGAAATCAAGAGTGGGATGCTTAACCGACTGAGGCAACCTCTGTAAAGTTTTGCGTATTAAGGCCCCTTTTCAGCAACTGGGTAGCCCAGTGTTATGAATGATAGAAGAAGTCGGGGGGGGGGGTCATCCTTGTGGATTTTTATCTTTCCTCACAATGTTGGGCCGTAGCTAATGCTCTCACAAGGAAACGAAAGTCATCACCATATTGGCTGTACGAGGGACAGGCATCAAAATGGCTGTTAGAATGAAGCTTTCTCGTTCCACGGGGTGTATGCATTCATCACAATGCCGGAATGTGGTGATGTCTTGTGATTTTTGACGTTCTGCCTTTACAGCTGAAGAGGGACTGAATTAGCCCCTGCCAGTTGAGGGTGTAAAACAAAGTCAGATGCTGTTCTCGAAGCTTAAAAAGATCAAATTGGACACTTACCAGTAGAAAGCAAATCGGGAGCTCTGACTCAGAAAGCATAGGCTAAGCTAGGGACCTAGAGGTTCCTACTGTAGAGACCCCACGGACCTATGGAGTGGCTTCAGGAAACCCCGTCGTGACATTTAGGAGCACGTAAGTTTGCACTGCGTGGGACTTCGATTCGTGATAGGACTCCGGCGCTGGGAGGTAACCAGTCATCCCCAAGGCATCTGGCACGAATAGGGTCTAATCTTCTAAGTCAGAAGGGAAAAGAGCAAACAGTTGAGATTTTATGCCTCTTTTGGATCCTACTGTTCTCATGGTAGAGACATGAGGTGCTTCAGAGATCTATCATTTTTGTGGTGTAACATGCATACAACAAATTGTAAAATGCGTTATGCTAAAGTGTACTGCTTCGTGAATTTTGACGTGTGTGCACACCCATCCATGGGAGCACCACCCAGGTCGAGATCTAGAACACTTCTAGGCACCCCCCCCCCCCCAGTTTTTATCCCATTTCCCACCTGAAGGTAACCACATTCTGGTTTTTCTTTCACATCGTGATTTGTCAAAACTGGGGGCGCCTGGGTGGCTGGGTTAAGCGTCTGACTTCGGCTCAGGTCATGATCTCACGGTTTGTGGGTTCGAGCCCCGCATCGGGCTGTGTGCGGAAGCCCAGAGCCTGGAGCCTGCTTCGGATTCTGTGGCTCCCTCTCTCTCTGCCCCTCCCCCTCTCACACTCTGTCTGTCTCCCTTTCTCAAAAATAAATAAACATTAAAAGAAATGAAAAAACATCCCTCCATCCACTAGTTTTGTCTCCCATGACGCTCCACATGAATAGTGTCCTATAGAAGGGACGCTCGCACCTGCCATTCCCATTAACACAATGTCTAGGACAGTCGTCCATGTTAGTGCGTGTGGTAGTAATTCAGTCTCGTTTATTGTTGATTGGTAGTTCCGTTGTATGGACGTAACCGCATTTGTTGATCCGTTCTGTTGCATTTCTGGGTTTTCAGCGTGTGGCCAATGTGAAAAAGCAGCTATGAGCATTCTTGCTAACGTTTTTCACTGCACGTACCCACTCATTTCTCTTGCCCACATTCCTGGGAATGGAGTGGCGGGGTCATAGAGTAGGCTTTTATTTAGCTTTAGTAGACAATTGCCAAATAGTCTTCCAAAGTGACTGCAGCAATTTAAAGTCTACCAGTAATTGGGGTGCCTGGGTGGCCCACTCGATTAAGCTTCTGACTTGGGCCCCGGTCATGATCTCACAGTTCCGTGGGTTCGAATCCCACGTCGGGCTCCGTGCTTGACAGCTCAGAGCCTGGAGCCTGCTTCAGATTCTGTGTCGCCCTCTCTCTCTGCCTCTCCCCCTCTCATGCTCTGTCTCTGTCTCTCTCTCTCTCAAAAATAAATAAACATTAAAAAAAAAATAAATTCTACCAGTAGCGTAAGGAGCTCTGTGTTTTTGCTAACACTTGGTTTTGTGGGGCCTTTTAACTTCATCTATTTTCTAAATATTTATTTTTGAGAGAGAGGGAGAGAGTGAGCGCATGTGCGAGCGAGTGGAAGAGGGGTGGAGAGAGAGAGGGACAGAGGATCCGAAGCAGGCTCCACATTGACAGCAGAGAACCCGATGCAGGGCTCGAACCCGTGGACCCGGAGATCATGAACTGAGCCGAAGTCGGACGCTTACCTGACGAAGCCACCCAGGCGCCCCTAACTTCAGCTGTTTTTGGTGGGGGCATTCTGGTATCTCCCTGTGGGTTTTAAAATTAAAAAAAAAAAAAAACCAACTGTCGTAAAAACACACATAACACTACCATCCATCTCCAGAACTCTTTTCATCTTGCAGAACTGAAACTGTGCCTGTGAAACAGTAAATCCGTACCCCCCCCCCAGCCCCAATCCCTGTTCTCTCTTCCCCCAGCCCCTGACAACCACCATTGTATTTTCCGTCTCTATGAACCAGACTACTTTAAAGGACCTCAGATGAGTAGAATCATAGAATATGTGTTCTTTTTTAACTGGCTTCTTTTACGTAGCATAATGCCCTTAGGATTCATTCACGTTGGGGCGCCTGGGTGGCTCAGCTGGTTAAGCATCCGACTCTCTTGATTTCGACTCAGGTCATGATCTCACGGTTTGGGAGATCGAGCCCCGCCTCTGGTTCTGTGCCCACCGCGCAGAGCCTGCTTGGAAGGTTCTCTCTCCTCTCCCTCTGCCCCTTCCCCCACTTGTGCTCTCTTCCTCTCTCAAATAAATAAGCTTAAAAAAAGAGTCATGTTGTAGTATGTGTTAGAATTTTTTTTAAGGCTGAATAATATTCTGTACACCTAAACCCCATTTTGTTTAGCCACTTGTCAGTCCGTGGACACTTGTTTGCTGCCCCCTTTTGGCCACTGTGAATAGTGCTGCTCTGAACATGGGTGTCGAAATATTTTGAGACCCTGCTTTTCTATTTTCTGGAACTGTGTGTAGGGGGTTCTGATTTCTCCTCATCCTTGCCAACTTCTCTTCTCCTGTCTCCTCTCCTCTCCTCTCCTCTCCTCTCCTCTCCTCCCCTCCCCTCCCCTCCCCTCCCCTCCCCTCCCCTCCCTTCTTTTCTCTTCTTCCTTTCCTTTCCTTTCCTTTCCTTTCCTTTCCTTTCCTTCTTTTTTCTTCTTTTCTCTTTTCCCTTTTCTTCTCTCTTCTCTCCTTTTTTTTCTTTTCTTTTTCACTTTTCTTCTCCCTTCTGTCTTTTTTCTTTTTTTCTTTCCTTTCCTTTTCTCTTTTTCCTTTTCTTCTCTCTTCTCTCCTTTTTTTCTTCCTTTTCTTTTTCACTTTTCTTCTCCCTTCTGTCTTTTCTTTTTTTTCTTTCTCTTCCTTTCCTTTTCTCTTTTCCCTTTTCTTTTCTCTCCTTTTATTTCTTCCTTCTTTTCTTTTTCCCTTCTCCCTTCTCTTTCTTTTCCTTTTGTTTCGTTTCCTTTTTTCTTTTTTTCTTTTCCCTTTTCTTATCTCTTCTCTTTTTATTTTCTTCCTTTTCTTTTCTCCTTTTTCATTTTTTCTCTTTCTTTCCTTCTTTTTTCTTTTCCCTTTTCTTCTCTCTTCTCTCCTTTTTTCTTTTTTCCTTTTATTTTCTTTTTTCCCTTCTCTTCTCCCTTCTGTCTCTTTTTTCTTTTCTTTTGTTTCCTTTCCTTTTTTTCTTTTCTCCTTTTCCCTTTTCTTCTCCCTTTTCTTTTTTCCTTTCCTTTCCTTTCCTTCTTTTTTCTTTTCTCTTTTCCCTTTTCTTATCTCTTCTCTCCTGTTCTTCCCTTTTCTTTTTTCCCTTTTCTTCTCTCCTTTCCTTCTCTTCTCTTGTCTTCTCTTGTGTATCTTTTCTTCCTGATAGTAGTCCTCCTAATGGGTGTGAGTGGGTCCTTATTTATGGTTTTAATTTATGTTTCCTGGTAAGTAATTTTAAGTGCCATTTCATATACTTGCTGGCATTGCAATATCTTTGTGGGAAATTTCGATTAAAATGTTTTGGCCGATTATGATTTTGGTTTTGATTTCTTTGTTTGAGTCCTTTCATATTCTGCATAGGAGTCTTTCGTCAGGTATACATATCACAGATATTTCCTCCCAGTCTGTGGCTTGCCTTGTCACTCACTGTCTTCATGCTATCTTTGGATGGTTTTTAATGAAGCCCAGTGATGGGTTTTTTTTTTTCTTTTATGGCTGTTGCTTTTTGTGTTCTGTTTATAAAATCTTTGCCTGCTTTGGGGTTATTTTTTAAAGCCTCTCTTTTAGTTATTGAAAATACATGAAGGCAACCTGTTTGGAAAATGCAGTATATTACTTATAAGCTTATTTCAAAATTTTTTTTTCAACATTCATTTATTTTTGGGACAGAGAGAGACAGAGCATGAACGGGGGAGGGGCAGAGAGAGAGGGAGACACAGAATCGGAAACAGGCTCCAGGCTCCGAGCCATCAGCCCAGAGCCTGACGCGGGGCTCGAACTCCCGGACCGCGAGATCGTGACCTGGCTGAAGTCGGACGCTTAACCGACTGCGCCACCCAGGCGCCCCTCTTATAAGCTTATTTCAAAAAAGTGCCCTAAGAATGAAAGTTGGTAATGGTCTTTGCTGCAGCAGGTGCCAGAGAAGGGGTTTGAAAAGGTGTGTTTTTGAATAAGATACGTGGACACAGATGCTGTTACTCAAGTGGCCCCTGCTCCGGTCTCCCCGTGACACTGATTATGTCCTCAGGACCCGTCTGGAGTAGGAAGTACCCTAGGGAAGAGCCTGGTGATGACTTAGCTAGGGGAAAGAATGTGGCAAAATGGATGACGATCCATTTTTCCTTAATTCATAATCCATACTGGCTGAATGATCCTTCCCCTCTCTTTTCCTTTCCTTCCCTTCTTTCTTCCGCAAGAAGGGTTGCTCTGTTTGATCTCCCTTCTTTCCTTTGCCCCTGAAATAGGAATGGCCCTCAGGATTCTGCCATTCGTTAGCTTTTTGTCTCCTCCACCTGTATCTTGTTGCCTCAGAGCCCTGTGTTCAAGTTCCCTCTCAGGCCTTGAGTTGTTGCCCTTCTCCCTCTGCCCCTCTGCCCTCTGTTCTAAAGACTCCCCAGGTCTTGGGGCGCCTGGGTGGCTCAGTCCGTTAAGCGACCGACTCTTGATCGCAGCTCAGGTCATGATCTCCCGGTTCGTGAGTTCGAGCCCCACATCGGACTCTGTGCTGACAGCACGGAGCCTGTGTGGCATCCTGTCTTCCCCCCCCCCCCCCCCCCCCCCATCGCTCCCGCCTCTCAAAATAAATAAACCTAACAAAAAGCAGACTCAGGTCTTTATCTCCTACTCCCACCTCCTGGCCTTCCACAGAAGGTCTGGATCTATGTCCTTATCTGCCTCCTGGACGGCTCCCACGGGATATCCTCCAGGTGCCTTTGTAAAGCACACGTGTTGTTCTTCGGTCTGCTCTTCCTGCTTTCCTGCCTTCATGAATGTATTTACCATGAATCCAGGATCCCAAAGTAGAAATCCTGGCCCTGTCTCCAGCCTCCTGCGCAGCTCCTATCCCTCTCACAGCCTATATTTAGTTTGGTTCGGGTCCCCTTTGGGATCGCAGTAATAGCCTTCCGACTGATCTCTCTGATTCTTCCCCTTGCCTCTAACCCCCCACCTGTCATCAGCTTTCCTTTCCCCAAACGCAGGTTTAATCGTGTCATTTCCTACTTAAGAATGATTTGTAGCTCTCTACGGCCTACAAGAGGCATTCACATTCCTTCGCCTTCAACCTTCTTTTCCTGTTCCATCGTCTGCCGTTTCCTCCCCGCACTCCATCTGTCCTAAACTATTTTCCATTCCTAGAACATTCCTTGAGTTCTTTCCTCAAGCATCTGTGCTTTCTGCACGTGCCGTTTCTCTTCTACTTCTGACGCCCGTTCCTATCTGCTGGTGACCTCCCATTTTTTGCTTTAAAGTGTTGTGTTTATTATTTATTCTCAGAAAGACAGAGAGAGCGTGAGCAGGGGAGCGGCTGAGAGAGAGAGAGAGGGAGGGGGAGGGAGAGAATCCCAAGCAGGCTCCACCCTGGTAGCCACGCTAGATCCCGGGAACCGTGAGGCCACGGCGTGAGCCGAGATCAAGAGTTGGACGCTTGACCGTCTGAGCCACCCAGGCGCCCCTACTTTTTCTTGAAAAACTGGCTCCCGTGTGACCTTTTCTTTGAGGGAGCCCTCCTGTCCTCTAAGTAGATCGTGTTATTCACACTTCTTTTAGGGTTGTTAGAGGGGATGCCAAACTTTGGCACCACTGCGTGTTAATCTTGGTGGTGCCCTCCGTAATTACCGAGAGTAGTACTTCCAATGTGAAGGCATTTAACACTTGCTCACTGAATGAATCCTTTCTTTACTATAGCAGTTAGCTTTTGCTGCTTAACAGAACACCACAATGTGGGTTGAGTCAGTGGTTTCAAGCCACCCGCATTGTCATTAGTTAGCTCTTAGGTCGGTTGGCTATTTGGACGGGACTCCGCTAGGCAGGTCTTTGGATCTGGGCAGGTTTTCTGCTGGGTGGGTTGGGGGCTGGCTCTTCTAGGATAGCCTCAGCTCCAGCCCCATGTTTTTGTGGTTTTTTTTCCTTTTAATTTTCTTTCTTTCTTTCCTTCCTTCCTTCCTTCCTTCCTTCCTTCTTTCTTTCTTTCGTTCTTTCTTTCTTTTTTAAAGTAATCTCTATACCCATTGCGGGGCTCAAACTCATAACCCCAAGATCCAAGAGTCCGGGAGTCACATGCTCTTCCGACTGAGCCAGCCAGGTGACCCCCCTGTGCTTTTTTTTAATTTTTTTTTTAACATTTATTTATTTTTGAGACAGAGAGAGACAGAGCATGAACGGGGAGAGGGTCAGAGAGAGAGGGAGACACAGAATCGGAAGCAGGCTCCAGGCTCTGAGCGGTCAGCACAGAGTCTGATGCGGGGCTCGAACTCACGGACCGTGAGATCGTGACCTGAACGAAGTCGGACGCTCAACCGACTGAGCCACCCAGGCGCCCCCCCCCCCCGTGCTTTTTTTAAAAATATCTTTTAACCAGGCTAGCTCGGGCTCGTTCGCACTGGGGGTGTTAGGGTTCTAAGAGGGCCCAGGTATGCAAGGTCTCTTGAGGCCTAGGCTTGTAACTGCCTCCAGGTTACTTCCTCTGAATTCTGTTAGCCAAAACGAGCACGGATAGAGGAGAAATATTGCAGCCCTTTTTGCGAGTAACATACTGCGTTTGCCTAGAAGCAGGAATATGAGATACGGCCAGGGGTGGTCCAGGGGGTTGGAGGGAGGATGGTTGTAACCCCAAGTGCATCCAATCGCATCCAAGAGGAGCCCAACTAAGATGGCCCCATGTTTCCTAGCGTGCTCTTGATTCTCCCCTCAAGTCCTCTGTCCTCATCCTTTCATCCAAAGCATATTTGAGACAGCCCCAGTTTCTTTTTGGCCTTGATGAGGTACCTTTGATGCTGTAGGATGGGCGGATTGCTCTCGGTGCGGGAGAATGGACAAGCATCTCTCTGTTTCCTCTGTATTCTGGAAGCCGCTGTAGATACCTTTGGGCATTGGGGACCTTCTTGTTACGACGCATCCTTTAGTGTTTGCCATCGATTTGCCTCTCACATCCCATTTATTTATTTATTTATTTATTTATTTATTTATTTATTTTAGATTGTTCAGTTTCTTTTTATTTTTTTATTTAAAAAAAATTTTTTTTCAATATATGAAGTTTATTGTCAAATTGGTTTCCGTACAACACCCAGTGCTCATCCCAACAGGTGCCCTCCTCAAGGCCCATCACCCACTTTCCCCTCCCTCCCACCCCCCATCAACCCTCAGTTTGTTCTCAGTTTTTAAGAGTCTCTTATGCTTTGGCTCTCTCCCACTCTAACCTCTTTTTTTTTTTCCTTCCCCTCCCCCATGGGTTTCTGTTAAGTTTCTCAGGATCCACATAAGAGTGAAACCATATGGCATCTGTCTTTCTCTGTATGGCTTATTTCACTTAGCATCACACTCTCCAGTTCCATCCACGTGGCTACAAAGGGCCATATTTCATTCTTTCTCATTGCCACGTAGTACTCCATTGTGTATATATAAACCACAATTTCTTTATCCATTCGTCAGTTGATGGACATTTAAGCTCTTTCCACAATTTGGCTATTGTTGAGAGTGCTGCTATAAACATTGGGGTACAAGTGCCCCTATACATCAGCACTCCTGTATCCCTTAGGTAAATTCCTAGCAGTGCTACTGCTGGGTCATAAGGTAGATCTATTTTTGATTTTTTGAGGAACCTCCACACTGTTTTCCAGAGCGGCTGCACCAGTTTGCATTCCCACCAACAGTGCAAGAGGGTTCCCGTTTCTCCACATCCTTGCCAGCATCTATAGTCTCCTGATTTGTTCATTTTGGCCACTCTGACTGGCGTGAGGTGATATCTGAGTGTGGTTTTGATTTGTATTTCCCTGATGAGGAGCGACGTTGAGCATCTTTTCATGTGCCTGTTGGCCATCCGGATGTCTTCTTTAGAGAAGTGTCTATTTGTGTTTTCTGCCCATTTCTTCACTGGGTTATTTGTTTTTCGGGTGTGGAGTTTGGTGAGCTCTTTATAGATTTTGGAGACTAGCCCTTTGTCCGATATGTCATTTGCAAATATCTTTTCCCATTCCGTTGGTTGCCTTTTAGTTTTGTTGGTTGTTTCCTTTGCTGTCTCACATCCCATTTAAAAGGCATTTTGGGGGGAAGAGAACGTCAGGAAATGAAAAGAGGTCTGACTGATGGCGGCCGTTCACGTGTGAAAATTGAAGATCTTATACCGAGAAATGGTCGTAGTTTACCTGGTCATAACGTGTGTGTGCTTTTCCAGCTGCTATGAACGGAATATTCAGAGTGGAAACATGAGTTTAAAGGTTCCTGGTTTGCTACCTGTTAAAGGATTCTTTTTAAGGACTCTCATACATTATAAGAAAGTGTAGTTACAATATATGGGCAGGAGCTTAGTTGAAATCTACATGAAATGCTTATTAGTAAATATTCTGAGACAAACATATATGAAGTGACCCTGACTTTCCAGAAGTAGTAGAGTCACCTTGGGTCAGTTTTGAGTTTTTCCAGAACTTTGTTATAGTACAAATTGGTATGTATCAGTAGAGCTGGTGGAAGGAAAGAAAACGGATCTAAATTTTTCCTCATTCAAGCCCATCTCTGCTGATCCCGGAAGTAAGATGGACTGGGGAGTGACCCAAATGGGTAAAATGAAGGGACACTTGAAGGGCCTCGAGACCCCCTTTGGACCTCTTTCTGACCTTGTACAGGTGTTTTGCCTGCCTATGCCACTCCAGATCGGCTACTGACACAGTTAGAGGCATGAAACATCCACAACACGAGTAATCCTCTGTCAGAATGACAGATGTGTTACTATTTATGGGGAAAATAGAACTTTCACTTATGTTAAACAAAATCTTCTTAAAATTTTTTCTCAGGGCATGCTTCTCCTTTTATTTTGTAGAGAACAAAAGACACTGCTCACTATATTCTGTTTGTAAGTCAGTTTCTTCCTGGATCTCTGTATCGCATTCGCTGTTTATTTAAAATAACGTAAATTCGAGGGGCTGTAGTTCCATTATTTTTAGAAGACCATGACTAGTTTGAGTTAGAAAATTGTTATTTTTCACTGGTAACAATTGAGCGAGGGAAGGAGTTTTAACAGACTGAAATAGGATCCTCATCGAGATAGGTGTTTGTTTTTTGTTTTCTTTTTGAAACAAGTAACTCATTTTTATAGTGTAGTTTTTATTAAAATTTTTAATGTTCACTCATTTTAGAGAGAGAGAGAGAGAAACAGACAAACAGAGCGGGAGCAGAGAAGGGGCAGGGAGAGAGGGAGGCACAGAATCTGAAGCAGGTTCCAGGCTCTGAGCTGTCAGCACAGACCCTGACACGGGGCTTGAACCCACAAGCTGTGAGATCGTGACCTGAGCCGAAGTTGGACGCTTAATTCACTGAGCTGACCAAGCGCCCCTATACTGTAGTTTTAATTTTTTTTAATGTTTTTATTTATTTTTGAAGGACAGAGAGACAGAGCATGAGCAGGGGAGGAGCAGAGAGAGAGAGGGAGACACAGAATTTGAAGCAGGCTCCAGGCTCCAAGCTGTCAGCACAGAGCCCGATGCGGCGCTCGAACTCACAAACCGTGAGATCATGACCTGAGCCGAAGTTGAACCCTTGACCGACTGAGCCACCCAGGCCCACTTCTATTCTGTAGTTTTAAAGAAATGTTTATTTATGAGAGAGATAGAGAACAAGTGGTGGTGGAGGGATCAGGGAGAGAGGAGGACAGAGGATCCAAAGCGGGCTTTGTGCTGACAGCTTAGACCCTGACATGGGGCTTGAACTCATGAACCGTGAGCTCATGACCTGAGCCAAAGTTGGATGCGTAACTGACTGAGCCACCCAGGCGTCCCTCATGTCTTGTTTTTCTAAGAGCTAGTTTGATAATCTAGACAATAGTGTAAAATATTTTATACACTATATTCCTGACATGTTGCGTAATGTGAATTCTCCTTCATATTATGTTTACTGATGTATAGATACATCAGTATAGTCTATATATACTATACTATGGGCGTGTGGGGGGGGAGAGACAGGCAGAGAGGGGGGTGGAGAGAGAGGGAGACAGAGAACACACATCCTCCTGCATGAGGTTAAAACAAAAGCTGTACAAAAATCATGAGTAAGCATAGAGCTGATATATTCAAACAGCCACATAGAGCAGTGACTTGAGCTTTATCACGGATTGTTAATATTTACATTGGAGAAGGTTATGATAGGGAAATGACTAAAGAATTCAAGGTGATAGGTTTAGGAGGAGCCTCAGACACCACACTGAATGGTGTTACGGGGCACACTGTTGGCTTTTCAGTGGGGATTTAAAAACATACACATTTAATATGAACTAGATGGTTGGGAACGCCTGGGTGGCTCAGTGGGTTAAGCGACCAGCTCTTGATTTTGGCTTAGGTCATGATCTCACGGTTCGTGAGGTCGAGCCCCGGGTTCTGTGCTGATAGTACGAAGCCTGCTTGGGATTCTCTCTCCCCCTCTCTCTGCCCCTCTGCTTGTGCTCTGTCTCTGTCTCAAAATAAATTAAAGAAAAAAAAGATAAACTAGATGGTTAATCAGTCATCCTCCTGTCCTTTGAATACTAATCCCCGCGTTGGAAAATATTTAAAATGACCTCCCTGTTTTGTAAAAACCATGTTTTTGTTCCTGATTAACGATGGCAAAATTTTCTTCTTGTTACGCCAGCTGTCAGTATTTGGAGCACAGAGGTTGGGATCTCGGGCCCAGCGGTGGGTGAGGGAGGGTGTTGGACTGTGTTTTGACAAATGAACACAAACGAAAACGTGGCGTGTATTTGATCAGGAAAAAGTAACGGAGGAAAACACAGTAGAGTCTTTGTCAATATCCTAAAGAGGAAGAGGTATGGCTGCTTTAGCCAATCACGGCGCCTCAGATTTAACGGATGCAAAGTAAAAAGCCATGTGCGCCGAGGCGACATTTTGTGCTCTGGTGGTAAGGAACCCATGCAGAGGGTCGGCTGTTGTCTTTTCTTTACCTCCAGGGACGGCAGTGTGGGACATCTTCCCTCATTCACCGTCATGCATGGGAACCTGACTGCTGGGGTTTAAGTGATCGTCCCTGGCCGCACCTCTCTCGGTCTCTTTGACACGTTTTTCTGCTCTATCTGTGAGCATCAAGTTCACAGAGTGTGACCTAAGTCGGTGTGCGTGTGTGTGTGTGTATGTGTGTGTGTAGGAGCTCTTCCCAGTGATAATGCTGGGTCTCCATATCTCCACGGTCCGTGAATGAACACCTAGGGTCTTGTATTTTGCATCACCAGCAGTGACTTTCCATCACTGTTCGTGAAACTGTATATTGGTTAAAATCCATGCATTGCAGCAAGGGTTTTCACCTTGGATTCGATTTGACCTCAGACTGGCCTGGTGCTAGAATCAGAAGTCAGGAGGCTGCCGTTCATGTTTCCGGTCAGCTTCTAAAGAGCTGTGGGGGTTGGGTACATCATTCTTACTGCTCTGGGCTTTGGTTTTGTCAGTTTTTTTTTTTTTCAACATTTATTTTATTTTTGAGACAGAGAGAGACAGAGCATGAACGGGGGAGGGGCAGAGAGAGAGGGAGACACAGAATGGGAAACAGGCTCCAGGCTCTGAGCCATCGGCCCAGAGCCCGACGCGGGGCTCGAACTCCCGGACCGCGAGATCGTGACCTGGCTGAAGTCGGACGCTTAACCGACTGCGCCACCCAGGCGCCCCAAGGTTTTGTCAGTTTTTAACATGAGGGCTGGGCTGCTTGTCTCTAGAGTCCCGTTTTCCTCTGCTACTCTGTCAGCCTTCATGCCGTGGTTGTGGTTTTTTGTTTTTTTTTTTTTTCCTGATGTCCTTAAACTCTACCATGAGACTATCACTGGGATTAAAACATGTTGATCGCCTGAAATGAGGAGTTCCGTTACGATACGGTTAATGAACTGAGATCAGTGGCCAGGTAGAGACCAAGAGGCAACCATTCGAATTTAATGTCACGGCGGAGTTTTCCTGTACTTGGTCAAGAGCAGAGTGATTACCACCCTATTAAAGAATGTCAACTTTATTGTTGAGTTAGGGTACCCCTCGCACTGCCCTCTTTATTATAACCTCTCCAACAAGAAGAAGGTTAAGTTTTAGTGGACTGCATGTGGGGCTTGCTACCTGATTTTCCGTAGTGCTTGCCATGTTTTTGTACTAAGCATTTGACCTTCCCAAGTCCACGTGTGGTTTTTTTCCCTTACGTTTAACCTGGCTTTGGTTTGTGGAGTTTCTGGAACTTGAAGGTTGAGGTCTTTCATCAGTATTGCAAAGTTCGCAGCCATTTTCTCTTCAAATGCTGCTTCTCCCCTGTTCTGTCGCTTACTCTCTTCTGTGTCTCCAATTACGTGGTCAGGAGAGCTTCTCGTGTTCCTTATGATCCGTTTAGTTTTTCCTCTCCCCTTTTCTACTTAAAAAAAAATTTTAATTTCTTTTTTAAGTGATCTCTACACCCACCGTGGGGCTTGAACTCACAACCCCGATATCAAGAGTCCCACACCACCAACGGAGCCAGCCAGGCGCTCCCCCGCCCACCTTTTCTGTTTGGGTTTTAATAGGGTTGCCTTCCATTAACTTTTATTTATTATTTACTTATTTTTTTATTTATTTTTATTAAAAATTGTTTAATGTTTATTTTTAAATTTTATTTATTTTGATTTATTAAATTTTTTTTAATGTTTATTATTGAGAGAGACAGAGTGTGAGCAGGGGAGTGGCGGAGAGAAAGAGAGACACACACAGAATCCGAAGCAGGCTGCGGTCTCTGAACTGTCAGCACAGAGCCCAATGCGAGTCTTGAACCCACAAACCGCGAGATCATGACGTAAGCTGAAGTCAGACGCTTCACTGACTGAGCCACCCAGGCGCCCCAATGTTTGTTTTACTTTTGAAGAAGAGAGAGACAGAGTGTAAGCAGGGGAGGGCAGAGAAAGAGAGAGATGGTATTAGAGTGTGAGCAGGGGAGAGGCAGAGAGAGAGAGACAGAATCTGAAGCAGGCTCCAGGCTCTGAGCTGTCAGCACAGAGCCCAATTCAAGGCTCAAACCCATGAGCCATGAGATCATGACCTGAGCTGAAGTCAGATGCTTAACCGACTGCGTCACCCAGATGCCCCTCCATTAACTTTTATATTCCAAGTTTGCTACATCTTGTCTGCTATTAAACCCAACCCTGCTGATCAACCCATCTGAGTTTTTTCAGATATTATATTTTTCTTAATTTCAGGTATTTTATTTTTCTAGGATGTCCATTGGATTATTTAAAAAAAATTTTTTTTAACCTTTATTTATTTTTGAGAGAGAGCGAGACAGAGCATGCATGGGGGAGGGTCAGAGAGAGAGGGAGACACAGAATCTGAAGCAGGCTCCAGGCTCCAAGCTGTCAGCACAGAGCCCGGCGCAGGGCTCGAACTCAGGAACCGCGAGATCATGACCTGTGCCAAAGTCGGACCTTACCGACTGAGCCACCCAGGCGCCCCTAGATTATTTTTTTTACATGGATTCTAGTTATTTTTTGAAATTCTCCATTTTTTCATCCATTTTTTTTTCATTTTCTTTGACCAATTAATCCATTACTTTAAAGATTTTGTCTGCTGAATCCCATAATCTGGATCATCTTCGAGTCTGCATCTCTTGTCTTTGTTTTCTCTTGAACGTTGGTTACGTTTTCTTGCAATTTTTCTCCTGTCTGCTTCTTCTTTTTCTACCAGACCTGGTTCTTCCGGGCTTTTAACTGAAACCCTAGAAGATCTTTTGTCTTCTTGGCCCTGACAAACTGTGGGAGATTAAACTTTGCCCTTTGGGGATCTTGTGCTTAGCTCCCTGTCCCCTTGACTTTTAGTCTCTCTTTTTTTTTTATTTTGGGAAAGAGAGCACGCACGTGTGTGCACGCGTGTGCGGGGCAGGGAAGGGCCAGAGAGAGAGGGAGAGGGAATCTGAGGTCATGACCGGACCTGAACTCAAGAATCGGACACTCAACCGACAGAGTCACCCAGGCGCCTCCTGTCCCCTTGGTTTTAAAGTCTTGCCACTGTTTTGAGGAGAAACCTGGTGATGTACTCGAGGGAGCCCTCTTCCCTCAGTAAAAAATGTCGTCTCTGAAACACTGAAACCGGAGACTTCACTCTCCCTTTTAATGGCCTTTGGCCTCCCATCTCTGCGTCCCTCTTAGAGCTGCGGAACTCACAAATGTGGGTATTTCCCATTTGTCCCAGGAGCCTACATTAGTGTGTTCGCCAAAAAGCTTTGCTGGTTTCTTTGGCTCCCTAGAAATCTTCTCTCTAGGCAAATCTCCTCAGCTCCCAGGGGCCCCGAGGGAGGGAAATCCTCAGAAGGAAGGGCTCCCTTCCTTTGACATTCTTGACCTTGAATCCTTTAGTGGCTCGTGGAAGCCTCCTACTGTTTTTTTCTACCTAAAACCTATAAGGTGGGAGGGGCAGTTTCATACTCTCCATCATCTTCATGTCCTCTGTTCTCCTCGTGGAGTCCTCAGTTTACGCTTTCAACATTTTTCAGCTTCGTGATAAAAGTAGTGTTGCCCCTGAAGCACCTGCTGACTCATTGCCATATTTCCAAAGGAGGAAAATGGCACCCCTGAGACAATACGGTCTTCTTCAAAATATTTTCATTTCACTTCCTTAGGTTCCCAAGTTTCATTTATCCAGAAAACACTTTTCTTAGGTAGAAGATGGTAATGGAGGCCGTTTCAGTTGATTTAACGTCCTCTCAGACGGGTTCCTTATCGGGCACATTTACTTCTCTTTTGTCCTAAAACGAGGCATGACTCATTCCAAAGCCTGCCATTTGTGGGGGGAGAATTTGTTCCAGAGAATTCGAGGACCATTAGCGGGCAGCATCCATATGGTTTGCACATGTAGAAAGGAGAGAACGGAGCCCCTCAAAGTATTTAAATTGGAACCATTTCAGTGTTAAGGAGGAGTTTCTGTTGTTAACTTTTCTTAGAAGCTGGGTAAGACCTGGCCAGCACCGAGAGCCCCCAGGCCTGGCAGGAGCCCGGAGTTCTAGTACTTGTCCGAGGGGGAGGCCTCTGTTTTCACCTCCTGAGAATGTTAGGACATTGGAACAGTTGAACCCCAGTCCTTTCCATCTCTGCCCTTTGGATTCCAGTCATCCATCGCTTGGAAATTAAGGTTGTCCTTGACTTTCAATCGATTGAAAGGATCAAACTCTGCAAATTTCTTTTGACTCACACATTTTCTGTGTTTGTGACACCAAGTGGGAAATCCCAGATGCTGTGTGTCAGGGTCAAGAAACTATTTTTTTTTAAGTTTTATTGATTTATTTTCGAGACAGAGAGCAAGAGAGAGCTCACGTGCGTGCGTGCACGAGTGGGGGAAGGGGAGAGAGAGAGGGAGAGAATTCCAAGCGGGCTCTGCACTGACCCAGCGCAGAGCCTGATGCGGGGCTCAAACTCACAAACTTTGAGATCATGACTTGAGCTGAAATGGAGAGTTGGATGCTTAACCAACTGAGCCACCCAGGCACCCCAAAACTATATATTTAAAAAATTTTTTTTTTAATTTTTTTTTTCAACGTTTATTTATTTTTGGGACAGAGAGAGACAAAGCATGAACGGGGGAGGGACAGAGAGAGAGGGGGACACAGAATCGGAAGCAGGCTCCAGGCTCTGAGCCATCAGCCCAGAGCCTGACGCGGGGCTCGAACTCACGGACTGTGAGATCGTGACCTGGCTGAAGTCGGCCGCTTAACCGACTGCGCCACCCAAGCGCCCCTATATTTAAAAATTTTTTAATGTTTATTTAGTTTTGAGAGAGAGAGAGAGCGCGCGGGGGAGGGGCAGAAAGAGAGAAGGAGACACAGAATCCGAAGCAGGCTTCAGGCTCTGAGCTCCGAGCTGTCAGCACAGGGCCCGACGCGGGGCTCAAACTCACGAACCGCGAGATCATGCCCTGAGCCGGAGTCAGACCCTTAACCGGCTGAGCCACCCAGGAGCCCCAGGATTTTCTATTTACATAATCGTGTCACCTGCAAAGAGATAGTTTCCTATGTGAAGGTGCTTTATAAACAGTAAAGAGCTGTAAAAACATCAATTATCATTAGGGCTGTAATGACACATCCCGTGTCGGCAGTAACCATCTGTTTGTTGTGGCTGTCACTATTAAAAGCGAGATGTGAAATCAGCCCAAGGGTATTTAAATTATAGGCACCTTGACTTTTGTTCCCACTTCAGTTTTTTTGGGGGGGGCGCCGGGGAGCGAGGAGGGGGTGGGTAGGTGAACCAGGAGCAAAAGTATAAGCTCTCTGCTTGAAACCATTGAAATGTAGAGCTTGGAGGGGGCAGTGGGATGATTTTAGCAAGTCCCCCTCTTTGAAAGATGCCCTTGAAGAAGTGTAACTGACTTACCGAAGGTGACTGAGCCGCTTCAAGGTAAAACCACAACTGAGACTGTTACCTGTTTAAACCCAGATCTGTGCAGTGAGTTCGGCACTTTTGGCCAAGGACCCCAAGAGGTTTTTCTTGGCTTTCAAACCTTGAGATTCTGCTTTCTCGTCTTCCCCCTAACTTGCATTTATTTCTGTTTTTTTTTTAATTTTTTTTTAACGTTTATTTATTTTTGAGACAGAGCATGAACGGGGGAGGGTCAGAGAGAGGGAGACACAGAATTTGAAACAGGCTCCAGGCTCCGAGCCGTCAGCACAGAGCCCGACGTGGGGCTCGAACTCACAGCCTGTGAGATCATGACCTGAGCCGAAGTTCGGCCGCTCAAGCGACTGAGCCACCCAGGCGCCCCTTATTTATGTATTTAAAAATGCTTTTTCTTTCTTTATGTGAGAGAAAGCATGAGAGGGGGAGGGGGAGAGAGAGAGGGGGACAGAGGACCCAAAGCGGGCTCTGCGCTGACAGCAGTGAGCCCGGTGTGGGGCTCGAACTCACGCAACGTGGGATCACGACCTGACCTGAAGTCGGACGCTCAACCGACCGAGCCGCCCAGGCTGCCAGTAGAGTTTATTTTTGAGAGAGAGAGAGGGAGAAGAGAGTGCGCAAGCGAGTGGGGGAGGAGAAGAGAGAGAGAGAGGGAGAAAGAGAATCCCAAGCAGGCTCCGTGCTGTCAGAGCTGAGCCCGACTCGGGGCTCTGTCTCATGAAACGATCATGAGATGTGACCTGAGCTGAAAGCAGGAGTCAGCGGCTTAACCGAGTGAACCCCATTAAAAATGAAGTCTCGCCTTGAAAGGTCAAAGTTGGAGATTTCATTGGCAGTTTATTGAAGCCGTCTGACACGGGAACAGACCTGTGGAAAACAGAGGACAGACCGTTAACCGGAAGTCGCACAAAATCTTGATTATATTTTGGTCAGTTTCCTTTCTGTCTTTCTTCCCCCTGTGCGTGTGTCTGTTGCGGTCGACCCACAGCCGCAGGCGTGGTTTTGTGGGTTTTGTTTTGTTTTTTTTTTTTCATTTTACATCATGCATCCTTCCGTATCATGCGTCTCTGATAATGATTATGTTTAATGGACCGTAGGTCGTTTCCAATTTTTTTTTTTTTTTGTATTCTTACAAATAATGCTGAAAGAACAGCTTCTGCCCGGAGCACAACCCAAAAGCACGATGCCGTGTCTGCTCGCATTAGTCAACGTGTGTCATAGGGCCGAACCCAAAGTCAAGTTAAGTGGGGACTTGTACTTTTCCCCCATGACAATTGAGAGGGTGACTAATGCTGTGATACAGAGGGAAAAACCGTTGGGAGTCACGAGCCCCTTGACCTCCTGGAAGGGAATGCGATGGTGAGATGTAGAACATAAAAAGTGGACAGGTGGAGGCAGGCCGATGGATTTCGAATTCAGGTTCTGACCTTGAGCAGAGGCCGTGTCTTCAGATGTCTCCCGTGAAATGGAATAATGAAGAGAAATGACGTATAGCATGTTGCGCCTGCCTGACACGTAAAAAGGCTGCCAGCAAATGTTCCCTTTGACGAAATTTTGCCATGGTACCGAATGTGCTGTTTGGATGGAACTTGACTTGCCTGGGTTTTGACTGGTTTTGACTCAAACGCACACAATGCGGAGGATTTTGTAGGCATAAAAGAAAAGATGGGCGTAATTTCTGGATTATTCTCCTTAAGTCCCCTTTACCAAGTGCATCATCCCCGGGGAGCTAATTTAAAATTCCTGCCTCCGTTCCATTTCCAAGGTGATTATGTGTTCTTTGTTACTTAAAGGGTGGTCCAAGGGCCAGCGACACCCCTCACCTGAGATTCGTTATGTACATTAAAATGTGAACAACACTGATGCGGATTGTCCTTAGAAACACGGTGTCAGGGGCGCTTGGGTGGCTCGGTCGGTTAAGCATCCGACTTCGGCTCAGATCGTGATCTCAGGCTCGTGGGTTTGAGCCCCACATCGGGCTCTGTGCTGACAGCTCGGAGCCTGGAACCTGCTTCAGATTCTGTGTCTCCCTCTCTCTCTGCCCCTGCCCTGCTCATGCTCTCTCTCTCTCTCTCTCTCAAAAGTAAATAAACATTAAAAAAAATGAACAGAAACACAGTTGCAAAAGTTTTCTTTGCAAATTATGATTTGCCTTTCAATTGGACCATAATGAAAAACGATCAACAATATTTAGGTAAAAATTTTTAAAAACCTATTTTAGGGTATATAATTTAAAATGGGCATAGTTAGAACAGTAATCATTTTGGATTGTTTTTCTCTTTTCCAGCTTCTAGGAAAAACAGTTATTTTGCCTAGACGGTTTAATTTCGATGATGACCTTTTGGCCCATGACCTTTGGTTTGGCTTATTTGAATTTTAGAAATCTTACTTAGATTTTATAGGATTGAACTTGAACAGTATTAGAAGTAATCTAACGTGTAATATTCGGAATCTTTGGAACAAAATGATAATTCTTGAACTAAAGAATCTGTTCTTATCTGACCCTGCTATATGATAGTAATCTTGTTTTTGAGTTTTTTAATGTGTAGGTTGTATGTCAAGAGGGTGTGGACACTGAATGAAGTCGGTTTGTTTAAAACTCCTTTACACACTTGGGGTCCCTGGGCGGCTCAGTCGGTTGGGCATCCGACTTCAGCTCGGGTCATGATCTCACAGTCCGTGAGTTTGAGCCCCGTGTCGGGCTCTGTGCGGACGGCTCAGAGCCTGGCACCTGCTTCGGATTCTGTGTCTCCCTCTCTCTCTGCCCCTCCCTTGCTCACGCTCTCTCTCTCTCTCTCAAAAATAAATAAACTTAAAAAAATTTATGAAAAATCCTTGACACTCTCAGATGCCCCACCAGCGTAAGGTTTTTGCCTGGTTTTACGGCAAACGACAGCCCGTGGGCCATATCTGTACCTGTGGTTTAAGTAAAGTTTTATTGGAACACAGTCCTACCCATTAAGTTACTCAATCGTCTATGGCTGATTTCACAGTACAGTGACAGAGTAACAGAGACCATGTATGGCCTGCAAAGCTTATAAGCTATTTACTCTCTGGCTCTTTACAGAAAGTTTGTATCAACTAATGAAGGATAACTTTTTGTATGTGTGTGAAATTTTTGTGTCTGAAGAATGTTGTTTTTTTTTTTTTAAGTAAGTCTCTTTTCTTTAAATGTTTATTGACGGGGGAGGGGCAGAGAGAGAGGGAGGGGGAGAGAGAGGATCCCAAGCTGTCTCTGTGCTGTCAGTGCGGAGCTCAACTCGGGATTCGTGCTCACGAACCCGTGAGATCATGACCTGAGCCGAAATCAAGAGTCAGGCGCTCAACCGACTGAGCCACCCAGGTGCCCCGTTTTTCTTTTTTCCTTTTCTTAATTTTTTTTTTAAATTTATTTTTGAAACAGAGACAGAGCATGAGCAGGGAAGGGGCAGAGAGAGAGAAGGAAACACAGAATCGGAAGCAGGCTCCAGGCTCTGAGCCGTCAGCAAAGAGCCCGAGGCGGGGCTTGAACTCACGGACCGTGAGATCATGACCCGAGCCGAGGTCGGACGCTCAACCGACGGAGCCACCCAGGCGCCCCTCTTTTTTCCTTTTAAATAGAACCGAGGAGTCAGGCTAACGTTGAATAGGTTTTTATTTTTCTTCTTCCAAATTATATGTTCGTGTTTGGGCCCTGACCACGGGTGAAATTAACCTCGCCACTTTTTGGACCTGTTTCCTTTTAAGTCTCTCAGCCAGTCCTTTTCAAAGAATTGAAGATAATGCTGTCCTCAGATGCTGACTTCATTACACAAATGCAAGAATTCATCAGCGAGCTGTGTATTCTGTATTTCCCCGCTGCGTGCTACTTGCTTCTTGCAACCCAAAGGCTATTTTTCTCTTGGAACCCAGAAACCTTAGGCTCTTCCTTCCCTAGGGTGCCGCCTTGTGGTGGGCTGTGGGTCCTTCACCGACAAACTCCCGCACAGGTTAGTCATGGAGGAAAGTGAGTCAGCCCCGGTGTGACTCATGCCAAACCCATCATACACCTAAGAGATCGTGAGTCACTAGACAGAGACAGCCTGCTGGTGGATCCGATTTGGAAAAACTCCCCTATTGTGATTTTCAACCCTTTTCCTCCTAGTTCTAAATGGGCTTAGAGTAAACATTAGGAAAAAGAATAAAGACCTGACTCATGGGGGATGTTTTGGGGATTCAGTCTTGATTTTAGCTAATTCAGTATTATTCACGCTTTGTTTTGTATGGTTGTGGGTATATATTTTAAAATGATGTATATAAATAATTATAGTATTATGTATATGAATAATTATACATAAATTATATATAAATTATTTATTTTTTTAATGTTTATTTTTGAGACAGAGAGAGACGAGCATGAACGGGGGAGGGGCAGAGATAGAGGGAGACACAGAATCTGAAGCAGGCTCCAGGCTCTGACTTATCAGCACAGAGCCCGACACGGGGCTCGAACTCATGGGCTGTGAGATCATGACATGAGCCGAAGTCAGACGCTTAACTGACTGAGCCACCCAGGTACCCCTATTTTTATTTTTTTTAAGTAGGTTCCATTCCCAACGTGGGGCTTGAACTCACGACCCTGGGATCAAGAGTTGGATGCTTTACCAACTGAGCTAACCAGGAGCCCCTAGATATATGTAATATATATATAATTATATAAATTATATTAAAATTAATATGTTAATATATTAGAATTATATATATATACACATATACACATACTTGTATGCATATCCACGTATTATGAGTGTGTGCACGTGTATTGTGTAACTAATTCGCATTTCTGGTGAGCCTTGTTACCAAAAGTTTCAGAGAAGAGGCTGTGATTTTTCCCCTATACAGGCCCTTTCTGTGTCTGGACCCCATCCCAACTGTGATGAATTTTCCTCAGGGAGGTGTTAATCGACCACTCACTTTTTTTTTTTTTTAATTTTTTTTTTTCAACGTTTATTTATTTTTGGGACAGAGAGAGACAGAGCATGAACGGGGGAGGGGCAGAGAGAGAGGGAGACACAGAATCGGAAACAGGCTCCAGGCTCTGAGCCATCAGCCCAGAGCCCGACGCGGGGCTCGAACTCACGGACCGCGAGATCGTGACCTGGCTGAAGTCGGACGCTTAACCGACTGCGCCACCCAGGCGCCCCTCGACCACTCACTTTTGAGTCCCCACACCAGAGGACCTTTATGCGAAGAATCCCATCCCTTGTCTTACCTTCCACTGAAGTTACTTCTAGGGAAAACATGTTGGCAGAGAATAGCGGTCCACTGATAACTCCACTGATTCAAATAGCTACCACGGTAACTGCTGCGTTCTTACCTAAAGACTAGGACCCTTCTCAAAATCCGCATAAAGATACCATTTATTTGCAACTATTCACAGGGGGGAGAAATACATGTGTACTAAACAATTGATTGTTTAGCTATATATACATGTGTATATATGCATATATGTGTATGTGCACATACATATGTATACATATATACATATATGCATATATGTATGCTTATAATATATGTGTATATGTGCGCATATATGCATATGCATATATGCGCACATATACACACACGCATATATATGCGTGTGTGTATATATATATGTACATATACATACATGTATATATACACGCATATATATACATACACGCATATATATACACACACACACATATATACACATATATACATATACATGCTGGGAATTAATGTCTTTAACTGCAAAATACAGTAGTAACGAGTAAACTTAGGAGCCGGCTTATCCTGCTCTAGCTTTCCACTCGTCCACCTGCATGAAGATAGAGATGTGCTACTTACAAGAATTGACAGATCTGGGATAGATTCAGCACAAACAGCCCTTTCGAGACAGTTCAAACTATGGTGTTCAGCTAAATGTTCCCCTAGTTTAAAGATCTGTTCATTTCTGAATGTTGCCAGGGATCTGAGTTCTGTGAGCAGCCTGCAGCAAGGGTTTGGGTGGTTGCTATGTGCAAAAGCCCTAGAGTAAGCAAGCGGGAAATGATACCAGGGTGGGTAAATATTACTACAGTAACGCCTGATTTCTATAGGAGAAATTTGGAAAATAAACCCGGAATCCCTGGAGCATGGGTGGAAATACACGTTGCCCCAAATGGACAGTCCGGAAAAACCAGTCACGCTTCTGCCCCGCCCCCCCCCCCCTCCACTTTTTAGTAAGGATACTTTTCTTTTTGATACGGACTAATTGAAAGCGTTACATGGTGAGCGACTTTCTAATGCACTACTTAGCATGGATAAAACCACAAGAGAAAGCACAAAGCCCCGAGAGAAAGCAGTGGCGTTCCTTTTTTCTGTTCTTAGCATGACATTGGCAAAATCTGCTCCTCATACGAAATGCAGGGTTCTGGAGAAGCTACGTGTGTGTGTCTCCTTTAATTCTGTTGTATCAAATACCTCTTGATCATGAAATTCTTTACATACAGCCTGGATCTCTTATAGCCATTGTTTTGACTGCGAAGGACTGACAATTATGTTTCTTTGCTGGCATTTCTTTTACCGTGGTGGTCTCCACCCTCGCGGCTCGTTAGAATCGCCAGGAGAAGGTTTTACAAACTATAGATACCTGTGTCATACCTCACAGTTCTGATTCACTTCTTTTTTAAAATGTTTATTTAATTTATTTTTGAAAGAGAGAGTGAGTGTGTGGGTGTGAACAAGTGGGGAGGGACAGACAGAGAGAGAGAGAGAGAGAGAGAGGGAGACAGAGAATCCGAAGCAAGGTCTAGGCTCTGAGCTGTCAGCACACAGCCCGACGCGGGGCTCAAACCCACAAACCGTGAGATGGTGACCTGAGCCGAAGTTGCACGCTTAACCCACTGAGCCACCCAGGCACCCCTGAGTTCATCACACTGTTTTCTCACAGGGTGAGTGGATCTCCCGTGGCCTTGCTCAAGCAAGCGCGTAGGAATAAGGTGGAATGAGGGGAGGAGAGCGCGCATGGGCCGCTCAGGCTCCCATGGCGAATACTTGTGTACTTGAACACGTTTGGGCTAATGCGCATAAAGGCTCATTGTCGATGGAGGGCCGTATATGTCCTTCATGCTTTCAGGTTATGCTGTGGCCGTCTAAGTATATGTCAAAGGGGTTCTTAGAACTCTTTTCAGAAAAAGAACTGTTGGAGTAGCCTGCTAAACCCGTGTTTATGGAATGTAGTAAATGAAATTAACGAGAGTCCTGTACAGCTTGTCACCTGCACTTGTCGATTTCAAGTGAGGTACCTTCTGATGATCGAGTTTTATTAACTGAAGGGCTGGTAAACCCTTTGCTCGGAACTGTGTGTCAGTTCAAGACCATACGCTTGTTAAGAATAGTGGGGACGCGGGGCGCCTGGGTGGCTCAGTCAGTTAAGCGGCCGACTTCCGCTCAGGTCGTGATCTCGAGGTCCGTGAGTTCGAGCCCCGCGTCGGGCTCTGTGCTGACAGCTCGGAGCCTGGAGCCTGTTTCAGATTCTGTGCTTCCCTCCCTCTGACCCTCCCCCGTTCATGCTCTGTCTCTCTCTGTCTCAAAAATAAATAAACGTTAAAAAAAAATAATAGTGGGGACGCAGCTGAGATAATTACAAAAGCAATTTTCATTTCCTGACCTTCTATTACGTGACAAGACCCTGCAGATATTTTCTCTCTAATCCTCATGAGGTAAGTGGAATTCTTATTTTGCAGGACAGGAAACTAGACTTTGCTAAAAAAAAAAAAAAAAAAAAGCAAAAGACAAACAAACAAACAAAAACCCCCAAACTTTCAAGAATGCCATGCCACTATGTGGTAAAAGTAAGATTGAAACTTAAGGTTTTGGGACTCTAAAACCTGTGCTTTTACCTGTCCTGGTAAGGAGACTGTCTTTCTTCCTGTTAGTCCTCTTTTTTTTCTTTTTAATGTTTATTTAATTTATTTTGAGCGCTTGCGAGACAGGGGAGTGGGGAGAGGGACAGAGAGAGTCTGGAGCAGGCTCTGCTCTGACAATGCAGAGCCCGGCTCAGGGCTCAAACTCATGAACCGTGAGCTCGTGACCTGAGCTGAAACCAAGAGTTGGATGCTCAACCGACCGAGCCACCTAGGCGCCAGTCTCCACCCCCCCCCCGTCCCCCCGCACCCCCGCCGTCATCTGTTTTTTAAAAAATAACGACGTTCCACTCAACGTGTTTCTTCAACGTTCCAAATTAGTTCAGAGTTCCAAATTAGTTTAGCCTTATGTCTCAAAGAGCCGTTTGCCATACGGATCTGCCCTTTCCCCCTGTTTTGTAGCTGGTTCTTTGGGGATTTATCAAAACCTCTTAAGTACGTGTGCATGTGTATGAAACACAATATACATGCGGGAGTGCAGTGGAAACAGTGTGCCGCTGAAAGAGGCTGTAAACAAACCCCCATCTAACCACCACCAAGGCCAAGAAATGGAACCTGGAAACCCTTTTCCACCTCATTATGCCTTTCTTCCGGAGAAATCCCAACTTTATGCAAATCCCTGCCTTGTTTTGCGTTTTAATTTTGCCACCTACGTATTTATCTCTGAATTATGTAGTTCTGCCTGTTTCTGACCTTTATGTAAATAGATTAATACATGTGGCTTTATCCTGCACATATTTTGTTAGACTTAGTTCCACGTACTTGTTATATTTTGATGTGATCGAAATGGCGTATTTGTCAAAAGCTTATTTCTAAGAATGGCTAGTGTATAAAAATACATTTTATTTTGGAGCTCGGCTACGGTCAGCAGTCTTGCTAATAAAAACCCTGGAAGGGGCGCCGGGGAGGCTCAGTTGGTTGTGTCCGACATCGGCTGAGGTCATGATCTTGCTGTTCATGCCCCGCCTCAGGCTCGCTGCTGTCAGTGCAGAGCCTGCTCGAGATCCTCTGCCTCCTTCTCTCTCTGCCCCTCCCTCACTCGCGCACTCTTCCTCTCTCTCAAAAATAAACATTAAACGAAAGTCCTTTAAAATTGTAATAATTGTGAGGTCTTGAGGTTTTTTTTAAATGCTTTATTTATTTTTGAGAGATAGACAGAGTGTGAGTGGGAGAGGGGACAGAGAGAGGGAGACACAGAATCGGAAGCAGGCTCCTGGATCCGAGCTGTCAGCACAGAGCTTAACGCGGGGCTCGAACTCACAGACCGTGGGATCATGACCTGAGCCGAAGTCGGCGCTTTACTGACTGAGCCACCCAGGTGCCCTGAGTTTTTTTTTTTTCCTGTGAACATACTCTTCTCATGTGTAAATGCATTTTTTTTTCTTCCACGTTAATCCCTATATATTTTTCTTGCCTTATTGTCATGGCCAAGACCTCTAGTGCTACGCTGAAGAAATGATGGCAGACCTCCCGTCTCATTCCCTTTTCTAAAAGGAAGTGCTTTTTATCTTTTACCAGTTAAATGTTAGGCTTATACATTTTTGGCGTGTATCTTCTTCTAGAGTAGGAATTTCCCTTCTGTTCCTCAAGTTTATTTTTTTTTTATCAATAGATGTTACTTTTTCTGTACGTATCGAGATGACAATTCGATTTTCTTTCTTTTAATCTGCTAATATGGTCAGTGATATTGACCAACGTAAAAAAAAAATTAAGAGTGGAATCGAGATGTAAATTCAGTTTCAGCAGGCTGTGTGATACTTTTGAAATAATAATATAGATTTGATGTGCCTGGTATATTTTTTGAAGATTTTCTTTTTGTAAGTAACCTTACCGCCAGTGTGGGGCTCATATCTACAACCCCAAGATTGAGAGTCGCCTGCTCTACTGACTGAGCCAGCCAGGCGCCCCCCCGCCACCTTCATTCTTGATTGATATGTTCACTGCTTATAGAATTCCCATTTGGCAAATAATTCATTTGAGCTCTTTGAAGATACCATTCCATTGCCTTCTGACACCAGTAATTCTTTCCTTGTGGACAATCAGTTGTCAGTTTAATTATTGCCCCCACCTTTTTAAAAGAGTTTACTTTTAAGTAGTCTCTACCCCCCACGTGGGCTCGAACTCACAACCCTGAGCTCAAGAGTCACACGCTCCACTGACTGAGCCAGCCAGGCGCCCCTAATTATTGCCGCTTTGAATGTGATTTGCCTCTTCTCTCAGGCTACTTTTAAGATTTTAATTGCCTCTTTGGTTTTCTGCATTTTTATCGTGTTGTGCTTAACGCACAGATTTCATTTGCCCTTCTCGGGTTTATTAGGGCTTCTTGAATCTGAGAGTGGAATCTTGAGTGAATTTTGGAAACTTCTCCACTGTTCTCTTTCTATATTGTTTCTAGCCCATTTTCTCACGTGTTAATTAAATATGTGTTAATTATTTTAGGGTATTTTCTCTATGTCCTTCCGTGTTGGTTATCTGTTATTGCACACAAGCCATTCTAATAATCAGTGGCTTACAACAGCACGCGTTTCATTATTTAAGATTCTGTAGGGGCGCCTGGGTGGCTCAGTTGGTTGAGCGTCCGACTCTTGATTTCAGCTCAGGTCACGGTCCCAGGGTCGTGGGATCGAGCCCCTCATGCTGGGTGTGAATCCTGCTTAAGATTCTCTCTCTTTCCCCTCTGCCCCGTCCCCTGCTCGCCCTCTCTCTCTCTCTCTCTCTCTCTCTCTCAAAAAAAAAAAAAAAAAAAAGGATATTGTGAGTAGACTAGGGCTCAGTTGGATGATTCTTCTGCGGTTCTTGCTTGGGATCTGTCATGAGACTGCAAACAGAAGGCATCTGGGGCTTTAGCATTGAAACTGCCTTCACTCACTAGTGTGGTGCCCTTGATGGGGACAGCTGGGAAGGCTGATGTCAGCAGTGCTGACAGGACATCTTCGTGTCAGGACTAGGTCTTCTGTTGGCCTCTCATCATGGCTTCTTCATGTGGTCTGTCCAGTGGGACAGTTAGGCTTTTTTACATGGTGACCCAGGGCTCCTAAAAGGGCTTCCAGAAAAATGAAAGTGGTCAGGCTTTCTTAAGACCTAAGCCCAGAACTGGTACAGTCTCACTTTGACACCATTCCTTTAGCCATTCCCTTATGCCTCCGTCATTTATTCTGAATCCTTTCTTTCCCCCCAACTTTGCTTTCGGCTCAGTCATTCTTTCTTCATCTGTCGAGTTTCTAATTTAGAAAACATTGAATTTCACACGTAGAACTGGTATTTTCTTTTTTTTCAAACTCGTGTCATTAAACAAAAAAAAGTTTCCAATTCCCTACTGAATTGTTTTGTTTTTTTTTTTTTTAAAGATTTTGCTCGTGAGTAACGTCTGTCTACACCCAGCGTGGGGCTCGAACTCACAACCCCGAGATCAAGCGTCCCATGCCTCACCGGCTGAGCCAGCCAGGCGCTCCAACCTTAACTGAAGTTTTTAAGTTTGGCTTTTAGCCCCGTGAGTGTGTTAAGCATAGTTATTTTACCGTCCGATTCTCACAGTTTCTGGTATTTGGAGTCCTGTTGTTTTGTTCTGTTGTGTCTTGTTTCTGTGTTTTCTCGCTCACGATTGCTTTCCTTCCTGCATAAATGGTTGTCTTTGGTTATGTTCGGATGCTGTGTTTGAAGGGCTAAGATGCCTTATGCCTCTAGAGAATGTTTTTGTTTTCTTCTGTCGGATGCCCGAAGTACTAGCTTTCTGGAATCCTCTTATTAAGCTAAGTCATCTGAGCCACTGGCTGTAAGTCCATATGAGGGCTGCTGACTTTCTGTTCACTTTGCTTTTTCTATCGCCAAATGAGGTGGTCTCTGTGGGCCCCAACTTCTGCCTTTTTTCTCCCCCAGAGGCCATCAGAAATAACCTTCATCCTCTCGTGTTCCTGGGGAATCCGCAAATACAGCCATGTTTTCACGTTTGCTTCATATTTTTTTTTTACTTCCCAGCAACATGACAAGGTTAGTTTCGTGGCAAGAAATAGCATCTCTCTCAAATCCAAATGGACAACTTATTAAGAATTTGAAAGCCAGGGCGCCTGGGCGGCTCACTCAGTGAAGCGTCTGACTTCGGCTCCGGTCATGAACTCATGGTTCGTGGGTTCGAGCCCCATATCGGGCTTGTGTTCTCAGCCTGCCATCATTTCTTCTACTCAACGTAGCTCTAGAGGTCTTGGCCGTGACAATAAGGCAAGAAAAAGATACAAGGATTAAAATGGAAGAAAAAAAATGGTATTTACACAGGAGAAGACTATGTTCACAGAAAAAAAAAAAAAAAACAAACTCGGGGCACCTGGGTGGCTCAGTCAGTAAAGCGCCGACTTCGGCTCAGGTCATGATCCCGCGGTCTGTGAGTTCGAGCCCCGCGTCGGGCTCTGTGCTGACAGCTCCGAGCCAGGAGCCTGCTTCCGATTCTGTGTCTTCCTCTCTCTCTGCCCCTCCCCCACTCATTCTCTCTCTCTCTCTCTCTCTCTCTCTCTCTCTCAAAAATAAATAAACAAATAAAACAAAAAAAAAAACCGTGAAAAAAAAAAAAGAATTTCAAAGCTGATGGCATAAAAATACTTTACAAAAAGTAAAAGCCCGGTTACCATGCCTCAGCGAAGGTCACCCCGAGTGCTATTACAGGTAATTCCGATCATTTCCACTCAAGTGACAATACTGTAGCATAGACTGACATCTACACAGGCACTTAGACATTTAATGTCAAACGGAACTGTATCTGGGCGAAACAGCCCCATGTATGTCCTCCCACCCACCATTTGACTTGATACTCAGTGGTTTCCTCATGATTTTCTTTAACATTTTCTTTATTTTTGAGAGAGTGCCAGTGGGGGAGGGATGGAGAGAGGGGGACGGAGGATCCACAGCAGGCTCTGTGCTGAGAACACAAGCCCGATACGGGGCTCGCGCTCACGGACCGTGAGATCATGACCTGAGCCGAAGTCGGACGCTCCACCGGCTGAGCCACCCAGGCGCCCCGGTTTCTCATGATTTTAATAGCTCTTTGGTACCTTTTAGGATGTTTTCTTCTACTTTGCCCGGCTGCTATCTTCAGGGGGTGTACTGGCCTTGACTCTCTGGGCCATTGTTACAGAAAGTAAAAGTTGCTGTAGTTTTTCGTATTGATTTGCTTTTCAGTCTTTATTCCTGAGGTTTTAGGCGCATTCTTTACACGTAGAGGGAATACATATTAACGGTGATCGTGGAGGACCAAATAGCTTGTCACACCCCTAGTTTAATATTTGGTCGGGTCAGGCTGGGCTTCCTGTGTTTTGCCTCATCTTTAAACTATTTTGTAATCCTAGACCATTCGAAGCACATCCTAGGCACTGTCTGGGCCTCATGCTCCTCCCGCATAAGAATTTTCTGGGGGAAAGTTATTACAAATGACCTGGTCCAATTACTGCATCTTTCATAGACAGAAACACACGACAAGAACGGTCAAGTACGTTGAATGTAAAGTTACGGACTTCATTTGTTCAGATACAGTTACATTTGGCACGATTAAATGTATAAAGGCCCGTGTAGATGTCTGTCTACGCTTTACTTTTTGTCGCCACTGGTTTGCAAATTCTTGAAAAAAAATTTTTTTTTAATTTTTTTTTAACGTTTATTTATTTTTGAAACAGAGAGAGACAGAGCATGAACGGGGGAGGGGCAGAGAGAGAGGGAGACACAGAATCGGAAACAGGCTCCAGGCTCTGAGCCATCAGCCCAGAGCCCGACACGGGGCTCGAACTCACGGACCGCGAGATCGTGACCTGAGCCAAAGTCGGACGCTTAACCGACTGAGCCACCCAGGCGCCAAAAAAAAAAAATTTTCTTTTAATGTTGTTTTTTGAGAGCGAGACAGACAAAGTGTGAGCGGAGGATGGGCAGAGAGAGGGAGGGAGGCACGGAATCCGAGGCAGGCTCCAGGCTCCGAGCTGTCAGCACAGAGCCCGACGCGGGGCTCGAACTCACAGACCGTGAGACCGTGACCTGAGCCGAAGTTGGACACTTAACCCACCGAGCCAGCCAGGTGCCCCTTTACATATTTTATCTTTAAGTGATCTCCACAGCCAACATGGGGCTCCAACTCACGACCCCGAGATCGAGAGCCGCGGTTTTTCCAACCGAGCCAGCCAGGCACCCCCCGTACGTTAAAATCCTAACTCCCAAAGTGATGGTATGAGGAGGTAGGACCTTTGGTGGGAGGTGATGAGGTCATGTAGGCTTTGCCCTCATGAAGGGGATCGGTGCCCTTACAAAAGGGCCTCCCTGCCCTTTGCAACTATGTGGATGGAACCGGAGGGTATTAGGCTAAGTGAAATTAGTCAATCAGAGAAAGACAAAAGTCCTGTGACTTCCCTCATATGAGGACTTTAAGAGACAAAACAGGTGAACCTAAGGGAGAGGAAACACAAATAATCTAAAAACAGGGAGGGGGACAAAACAGAAGAGACTCATAAATATGGAGAACAAAATGAGGGTTGTTGGAGGGGCTGTGGGAGGGGGAGGGGCTAACTGGGGAAGGGGCCCTGAGGCATCTACTCCTGAAATCATGGTCGCACTAGGTGCTAACTAATCTGGATGTCAGTGTAAAAGAATAAAAAATAAAATTAAAAAAAATAATAAAATCGTGAAAAAAAAAAGAGAGAGCCTCCCTTCCCCCACGTGAGGTTACAGAGAAAAGATCGCTATTGGGAAGCAGGCCCACACCAGACGCTGCCTGGCCTTGGACTTCTCGGCCTCCCGATCTGTGAGAAACAAATGTTTGTGTTTGGGATTTGTGTTACGGCAGCTGGAAGGGACCGAGGCACCGTCCGCGTGGTGGTATTGCCTACTGGCTTGCGTAGCTGAGTATCTCTTGGTTTAAGACCCTCCAGGCAGAAGCGAGACATTTGGGAGCCATCAGTGTACAGATGGCATTCAAAATCGTGAGCTCGCATGAGGCCACCAAGGGAGGCGGCCGTGGGAGAGAGGGGGAGCCAGCTGAGCGCCGAGCCCTGGGACACCCTGCTTGTGATACAGTCGTGGCACCCAGAAGGAACCAATAAAAGACCGAGCAGCTGCGGCCGGGAAAAGTAGGAGGAGAACCAAGAAAGCTGAGTGTCTTGGGAGTCACACGGGAAAAGCATTTCAGAAAGCGTGTTCAGTGGTGTTTCAGTAAGATGGGGACTAAAGGTGGACCGTTGGCTGTGGCCATGTGAGGTCATGGTAGAGCTTGAGAGGCACCCTTTTGGCGAAGGGATGGCACGGAGGGGGGCCATCCTTCATTGGAGTGAGATCCGGAATTAGCAAGTACGGGAACAGAGAAGTGGGGCTGTCCTTGGAAGGGGGCACGAGGTCAAGGTTTCCACTCTGGTTTTTAAGGTGGGAGAAACCCAAGTGGTGGTCACGTATATATGCGGATAAGGAGGATAGAGTAGCAGTAGGGGAAGGAACATTCATGAAACCAGAGAAACTGGGGGCAGTTAACAACTGATGTCTCTGCAGAGGCGAGAAGGGTCTAGTACAGGAGGGGGTAGGCATCACCCAGGAGGTTAGCATGTTCATAGGAGAAGAAGGTAGGGGAGGTAGGCATGTTGGAAGTCATTAGCACTAAGGTCAGACAGGGTCCGCTCTCTCTCTGCCTTCTGGACACATGGGAGGATTGTGCTTGCTGGCCCCTGATGGCATGGGGGGGTCACGTGACTGCTTGTGGCCAGCGAATCGTTCTAAGCGACACACGTCATTTCCGCGCTAGCCCTTCATTGTCCGTGCGAACATCGTTGAGTTATTTCCCCCTCTTCCATGGCCAATAGCAACACTCCAGACACTGGTTTCTCATCAGCCGACATCCCTGAGTAGGGACCACATAGAGCAGAACCCTTAGCGGACCATTATGGACGTTGAGCATCCTTTGCTGTTCCTGCCACATGAGCTTAGCCCATCCTGAGTGTTGTAGGCACGGATGTAGATAGGAGGACTTCCATGACGGTGGGGGATTATGGGAAGTCTGTTATGGTTGTACCTGGCGTGGCAGTGGAATAGGAAGGCGAGAGTGAAGATAGGGGAGAGGCATCGGAGATTGGAGGAGAGAGCAGAGGGGGTAGAATAGTCATTAGGGAGAATCTTAGACTAATTGGGCCAGGAAGACGGTACGATTATCAATCGGGAGGTACTCCAGGCCCATTTGAGGTTGGTGGCCATGATTAAAATGAACAGTTGGTGGGGGTGTGTTTTTCTGCGACTGCTGTTGACCGAGTGGGCACAGGCATGGTGTAGACAAAGGAAGCGTTGGATTTCACCAGGCAAATATGACCGTGCAAAGGGAATTGGAGATAACTCATACGAGAGTGATTATTTAGCGTATCCTTTTAGGACTTTTAATCAGCCTCAGACACATTCATTCTTAGGGTAGCTGACACTGAGGGCTGAGAGACATAGTAAAAGTCAAACTCGTGTCATGTAAACCTTGGTTTAAAATATACAAAGTCCTGGGGCGTCTGGGTGGCTCAGTTGGTTGAGCGTCTGACTTCAGCTCAGCACATGATCTCACGGTTCGTGAGTTCAAGCCCTGTGCTGGGCTCTCTGCGGTCAGCACAGAGCCCGCTTCAGATCCTCTCTTCGCCCTCCCTCTTTCCCTACCCCCGTTTGCACTCTCTCTCTCAAAAATAAGTAAACATTGAAAAAAAAAGTAAAATTTTACAAAAGACCTACTTAAAAAAAAAGAAAAGAAAAAGAAAGGAAAGTGGCACCTGGGTGGCCGGGTCAGTGGAGCGTCTGACTCTTGATCCCGGGTCGTGATCTCACGGTCATGAGTTCAAGCCCTGCGTGGTGCGTGGAGCCTACTTAAAAAAATTAATTGATTAAATACAATTTACAGAGGACTTCTGCACACGGCAGGATATTGAAAAGGGGAGACGGTACTGTTGGGTTGGTCATAAAACCGGTACAGCTCCTTTGGGTTGAGGAGCAGGTCCCTTGTGTCCCCATGTTTATCCTCTGTGCTTTGTGAAGTCACTGCCATAGTGGGTCCTCTTTCTTTTTTTTTATTCCCTCCTTTCTCTCTCTCTTCCCCTAAGTATTTCTCTTTAAAATATCTGCACTCTCCATGTGTGGTTTACTATTTTTTTAATCTTTATTTTTATTTTTTTTTTGGTGTGTATTTTTATTTTTGACAGAGAGAGGCAGAGCATGAGCAGGGGAGGGGCAGAGAGAGAGGGAGACACGGAATTGGAAGCAGGCTCCAGGCTCTGAGCTGTCAGCACAGAGCCCGACACGGGGCTCGAACTCACAAACTGTGAGATCATGACCTGAGCTGAGCTCGAGTCGGATGCTTAACCGACTGCACCACCCAGATGTCCCTTCCGTGTGTGCTGTTCCCTTAGTTTCGTTGTGGGATTTGGCTCACTGTTGGTTGAGCAGATGGGGAGGGAAGAGAATATGGGTGTGGCGGCTTAACTCAGTTCCCAGTGAGACCCAGTGGCCCTGTGAGCTCCAGCCCCCACAGTGGAAGTGTGACTGACATCCCCCCCTGATGACCCGTGAGCTCTCCGCAAGTCAGAAGTGCGGAAACTGATGCTTGAGGTTACTCGCGTGATTTCTGCAGCCATGAATTGTTATTACCTTCACGCACACACCCCCTTTGTTGACTCCCGACTCCCCACCCCCCTGCCCCCACGTAGGGAATGTTGACCATTGATGGGAGGAATTGTCCCTGATTCTACCAGTCGGTTTCATGTGCACAGTGTGCCCCTTTCGGACCACGTAGGATCTCAATACTGTCCCAGAGGACACTCATTCAAAGCTTCTGGTCTTTCTTTGCAGCTTCTAGGTACAGATGTTGGTTCTAATTCTGGAACTGTTTAGAGGGACGCCCTGTGTTGCTGTTGGGTCACTAGAAAGCTGGAGGGGCCAGCTGCTTCTAAGCGTTGTTAAAGGTGTCTCTTCCATCTCTGTCTTTAGATAGGGACAAGAGAGGGCTGGTTTGAGGAGGCCCTGCCGTCTGCTTTTGTGCTGAGCTTGAACCCTGGACTGAGGATCCCACATGCCCATCCTCGTGAGCATGTGTGCAGCCTGCCCTGCCTGGTTTGTGGGGGGGCTGATGCCCACATGGGGCCGCTGTGCTAGATCAGAGAGAAGCAGTTCATACCTGGGGTGTCGGGGTTGAGGTTGAGAGCCTGGGGCTGCCCTTGAGGATGGAAGGGACAGGGTTTGGCCATTGGGAGAAGTCTTCTCTGGCGTCCAGGAGTCCCCCAGTGCTCTCGTTAGAACTTTCTTTTTTGGTGTATCAGAGATCTTTAATGCTTCCTATTAAAACACGAACACCTTTGAGAAGAAGGGGACTTCAGACCCTCTTGAACAACAAATACCGTGTAAAGAGTCCTTTTTTTTTAATGTTTATTTTTGAGAGAGAGCATAAATGGGGGAGGGGCAGAGAGCGAGGGAGACACCGAATCCGAAGCAGGCTCCAGGCCCCGAGCTGTCAGCACAGAGCCCGACACGGGGCTCGAACCCACGAACCGTGAGATCACGACCTGAGCCGAAGTCAGACGCTCAACCGACTGAGCCACCCAGGCGCCCCTTAATGTAAATCACACAGAAACTATGCAAATATATTTCTTCACCTCGTTGGTGATCTCACGTGCCTGAATGATGCCTGTGGTGAAACTCAACGGAGACTTGTTCAGAATCCTAGATCCCCCCCAAGACCACGGAGTCATGAGCTACTGGGAAATGCAGTTCCATAGTACCTGTCTTTCAGTGTCTAAGGCCAAGATACAGAAACGTTCATTACATTTCTCTACAGGAGAACGAGCCTTGGACATTTCGAGTCCGCTCCCTTACGTAATCGTTCTTAGCCGTGGAAAGTTGAAGTCACGAGCTTTAGAAAGTGTGTAGGTGTCCTTTGAGGTCAACCTTTTCCGAAAAGAAAGCCGGGCTGACGCGAGTTCGCCCTGCCTTTTTGCTCTGTCAAGAGTTACTGTGCTCCTTACGAATAATGTTGTCTCTGTAGAGTAACTTCTACGTTTCGGAAGAATGCGTCATGGATCAGTGTTGGGAGTAATGGGAAAGTAAAGAGAGGCCCGGGAGCGAGGGAACCAGTCACAGTTGTTCGTGAGCCTTGTACACTCCCTCTGCGCGTGAATTATTCATTTTGCTGCCCTTGTGATAATAGCCACAGTGTTCCGTCTCTAAGGCTGTCTTGTGATATATCCCTTCTTGCGCTAAAAGGCTCCATATGATTTAGAAGCCAATTCGGCATACCACGCATACCATTCGAGAAGCATGTCGGGATCCTTCCTGCTACGAAAATGTCATGCATGCTTCAAATGACAAAGGTTGTCGCCAGCAGTGGTTTCGAGTACTTTGTAATTCTTCTAGAATCTTCAAAGCACTTTAATTCGAGGGTTCTCATTTTCAGTAAGAGAGCTCGCTGAGATACTTGGCTCTGCCCTTTAATATCCAAATGTTGAATTGGAAATTGAGAATGGCCAAAACGTACGGTGAAGGCAGTGTGTGTGTGTGTGTGTGTGTGTGTGTGTGTGTGTGTTTAATCGTGGTAAAAAAAAAAAAAAGAACTCACATACCATAAAATGTGCCATTTTAGCCATTTTTAAAGGCATACGGTACAGTACTGGTAACTGTATTCATATGGTTGTGCAACGGACCTGTAGAACTTTTTCATCTTGTAAAACCGAAAGTCTGTACCCATTAAACAGCCCCACCCCCGCTTCCCCCGCCCCTCCCCCAGCCCCTGGCAACCAGCATTCTGCTTTCTGTTTCCAGGCGTTTGACTCCTTTAGATACCTTGTATAAATGGCATCCCACCGTATTTGCCTTCTTGAGACTGGCTTATGTCACTTAGCGTAATGCCCTCGAGGTTCACCCAGGTCGTAGCATGTGACAGGACGTCCTCCTTTTTTTTTTTTTTTTTAAGGCTGAATAATATTCCGTTGC